>NC_037529.1:23569775-23584377 GCF_001531365.2 Cynara cardunculus var. scolymus
AACTGTTGCTATGACTTGCTTGTCTGTTAGCATCCCGTGTTTCCGCTTTAGCGGGGTGTGACAATATGATTCTTTCATAGGTAAGAAGTGTGCAGATTTGGATAACCGATCTACTATCACCCATATAGCATCATAACCTTTTGATGTTCTCAGAAATTTGGTTATGAAATCCATAGTGAAGTGATCCCACTTCCAAACTGGATTTTCTAAGAATTGCAACTTACCATAAGGGCGTTGGTGTTCAATCGTTACCTGAAGACATGTTTGGCATTGCTCAACATGCTTAGCTATATCCTTATTCATACCTGGCCACCAATACTGTTGCTTTAAATCCTGATACATATTATTTGTACCTGGATGAATTGCAAAACATGACTTATAAGCCTCACCCAAAATATGTTTCCTGAGATCATCATAGCATGGTACCCAAATTCTGTTTTGGAAATTCCAAAATTCTCTGTCATCTCTTACCAGATCAGATATTAATCCACCCAATCTTTTCTGTTTAATCTTATCTTTCTTCATGGCCTCATGTTGAAACTCTCGTAATTTTTCTTGAATGCTTAGTAGTTTTGATAGTTCCACTTTTCTCTTGTCGGCTTAACGCATCGGCCACTACGTTTTCTTTTCTTGGGTGATACAAAATTTCACAATCATAATCACTAACCAGTTCCAACCGTCGTCTCTGACGGATATTCAGTTCTTTCTGATGGAACAGATGTTGTAAGCTCTTATGATCTATGAAATTTTGACATTTCGTTCCGTATAGATAGTGTCTCCATATTTTCAAAGCGAACACTACCGCCGCCAATTCCATATCATGAGTAGGATACTGTCTTTCATTATCTATTAACTGTCTGGAAGCATAAGCTATTACCTTTCCACGTTGCATCAGTACACAACCCAAACCCATCTTTGATGCGTCACTATATACCACAAAATCTTCCATTCCATCTAGCAAAGATAGAATTGGTGCAATGCATAACTTATCCTTTAATATCTGAAAGGCCTGAGATTGTGCTTCATTCCACTCATATTTCACATTTTTCTTTGTCAGCTTTGTTAATAGAGTAGATATACGAGAGAAATCTTGTATAAACTTACGATAATACCCAGTCAATCCCAAAAAACTTCTGATTTCAGTTGGAGTCTTTGGGGCTTCCCACCTTTCAATGGCTTCAATCTTGAGTGGATCCACTTTAATGCCTTCTTTTGAGATAACATGTCCCAAAAACTGAACTTCTCGCAGCCAAAATTCACATTTCGACATCTTAGCATACAGTCTTTCTTGCTTCAGCAATTTTAGGAGTAATCTCAAATGATGAGCATGCTCTTCTTCTGACCGAGAGCATATCAAAATATCATCAATGAAGACAATCACAAATTTATCAAGATAGGGACGACATACCCTATTCATCATATCCATAAAAGCTGCAGGCGCATTTGTGAGTCCAAATGGCATAACCAAGAATTCATAATGACCATAACGTGTACGGAATGCTGTTTTTGACACATCTTCATTCTGAATCTTTAATTGATGATAACCGGTTCGTAAATCAATTTTCAAAAAATAAGTAGCCCCACCCAATTGATCAAACAAATCATCAATTCTTGGGAGAGGATATTTATTTTTGATTGTCAATTTATTCAGTTCCCGGTAATCATTGCACATTCTCATTGATCCATCTTTCTTCTTCACAAAAAGCACTGGCGCACCCCACAGAGAAGTACTTGGTCGGATAAAACCTTTATCCAACAATTCTGTCAATTGCGACATTAATTCTTTTAATTTCGAAGGAGCTAATCTATATGGTGCACGTGCAACGGGCGCTGCTCAAGGAAGTAATTCAATTTGAAATTCAGTTGTTCGATCCGGAGGTAGACTTATCAAATCTTCTGGAAATACCTCAGGAAATTCTCTTACGACTGGGATATCCTCTATCTTTACCTTTTCTTTCTTCATATCTATAGCATATGCAAGAAAACTAACACATCCCTTCTGTACATACTTTCGAGCCTTTAGAACTGAGATAAGGCTAGAGTAACGATCCCGTCGATCTCCGTAAATCACAACCTTTCCTTTTTCCGGTAAGTCTATATGGATCATCTTTTCATCGCAAACTATGTTAGCTTGGGTTTTAGCTAACCAATCCATGCCTATAATTATATCAAATTCCCTTAAAGGTAAAGGAAATAATTTTATAGGCACCTCGCATACTTCTATACTTATAAAACATTCATCTAATCTTTCCTTAACCGAAATTTCACTATCATTTGTTGTTTCCACAATTAAATCCTCACTTAAAGCTTTAGATTCTAAATGTGCGCAGTTAACATATGATGGTGATATGAAAGAACGATTTCCTCCAGAGTCAAATAAAACCTTGCCACATACTGAATTAACAAGGAATGTACCTGTCACCACTTTAGGTTGTTCTTCCGCCTCGCCTCTCGTCATCTGAAAGGCTCTCCCTTTAGCATTTGACTCCCCTCGTCTTATCTCTCATCGACCACTTGGGTTAGCATGATTATCCACTGACCCACGACCTGTTGGAACATAACCAGATCCTCGGCCCCCAAAATATCCAGATCCCCGATCTCCAGCAAAACCAAACCCTCGTCCTTTCGCTTGCGGACAATCAACATTTACATGTTGAGAGGAATTACAAGTAAAATATCTTCGCATCATTCGACAGTCTCAAGCTATAAGTTCTAGTTCCTGACATTTAAAACACACTCGCAACTCTATATTGCAATTTCCTTGATGTAATTTATGACATTGGGTGCATGCCTTATCAGCAAACCTTGAGGCTGGTCGATTCAAATTTTCCATAAACCTCAGACTATGGAAATCAGTCATTGTAGCTTCCCCCTTTCTTTTATCTCCAACAATTTCTTGTGGTTGTCTATTAATGTCTTGTTCCAGTATCTCGGCAGCATCAACTGGTTCTTGAAATGTCGTTGGGTTTCTAGATATCATATATTTCCGGAGATTAGACTCCAAACCCCAAATTTACTTTCTCACCTTACTATTTTCAGATATGATATAGGCTTCAGCAAACCGAGATTGTTCCATGAAAACTTTTGTATACTAACGGAGTGACATATTTCCTTGTTCAAAATGAAGGAAATCATCTTCTAACTTTTGTACTGCTGTTTCAGGACAATACTGCATTTTAAACTTGATTACAAATTCCTCCCATAGCATGGTTTTCAAAATGTTTGGATCTTAACTTGACAGAACTTGCCACCAGTACAATGCACTTGACCTCAATCGGGATACAACAAACATAACTTTGTCCTCTTCTACACTTTTACTAGTTTGCAGACACAGCTCTATCTTTTTAAGCCAACACATGGGTTTAACAGGGTCACGCTCACCAGAAAATTTAGGAGGTTTACAGGCAAGAAACATTTTGATATCCCCTCCTTTATGAACGGAAGACGAAGTAAGGGGTACAGATGTACTAGCTTCGGCTTCTTCCTGCTGTTTAGGATCCCTTATTATTACTGGGTTATTTGGAACCGAACGCCCCAATAAATTTACCAAACTCTCTTGGAATTTTTCCAATTCTGCTGCTAGCATTTCCTGAATAATAAATTCGGGGTTAGAAACATTGTGCGCACCCCTTACTCTTCCTCTACCACGACCAGACATTGAACTTTCTTGGGCCGACAATTCCTGTTCCATATGAGTTTCTTGTCTAGTACTTCTACCTCTTCCTCGACCCCTACTACGACTTCGTGTTTCTATTGTCATTACATTTTTTGGGTTGATGGTTCCATAAGGGTCTACAAGAATAGTAAAATAGTTTGTAGAAGGGGAGGGGGATGAATACAAACACAATATTTTCAAATTTAAAATATATATTGATAAAGATGATCAATATAGATTTTACAAGATTGTTTGTAGAAAGATAAGGTGATAAAACCTATCTAAACAATCTTTGGTTACACACAAAATCTTAGCAATACAAGAAAAGAAATGTTGTAAAGAAGATCCTTTACTTAAGCTAGAAAATGCTTGAAGTAAGAATTAGGGTTAGAGAGTGAGTTAAATGTCCATTAAATGTCCATTTAATGTAATATGGTAGGGTTAGAGTGCGTGTCAAGCCTTAAGAGGAAGGCTTGTCCTTTGCTACAGTGAATAGTATAAAAAGCACTATTCTTTAGCAGACATCCTTACCTAAAGTTGGTGGACAATAGAGTCGACTAGTCGGCTCCGTACCGTACCAACTTTCATAAGGGTATGGGATTGTCCTTTGTGTGCATAATGACAAGACAACAACAATCGTGCTAAGCAAGCTTCCTTCGATCGCTGAATGCTGGAATGACCTGAAGGTCTATTCATCATTCGTTGAAGCTTGAGCAGTCTTCACACATATATAGACAGGATTGTAATCACTGACTATTGCTTCAGATCACGTACTTGCCAGTCACTAATATTCAGTTTTAGTCTTCGACGTTTGCTGAAGGTTTTTTGGTGTGAGTGTTGTCTTCTTGAAGTATTGTTGTTTCTGAAAGATTTACAATACAAGTTCTTTAGCGATCACTGAACATACTCAATGAAGATCGCTGGAACTGAAAAGACAGAAATATAAATACAACATATAAGTGAAAAAGGATTATCATCAAATCACTGAGAGAGAGGATCAACAATCTCCCCCTATTTGATGATAACAAGACAACATAAAGAAAGTTATCTTATCAAATAATAGTAAAGAAAAGTTACATATAAAGTACATGTCCCTTTTTACTATTTTGGAATCTTTTTCAGTTAGTCAGTCTCAACATGAGAATTTTCCTTAAGTTATATCTAAGAAAATTACAAGGAAAAGTGGATTGTTGTTACAAAGAAAAACTATTCTAGAATACTTAGATCTATGTAACAAGGTACATCTTCACCAAGGTTTCTTCGACGTAGGAATTCCCTTCGTATCTTCAGATCTACAACTTTTCCAGACATGCTATCATCTATCCAGAGCGAAAGGTAAACCAGATGACCCATTGGACATAGATGTAGCTCTAACATTCTCTGAAATCTGACTTCACCTTCATAGTCAAGAAATATAACTCCTAACTCAGGTTAAAAATGCATAGAGTTAGGTGTATAGGGACCCTTATCTTGCAAGTCAAGATTCAGCATAGAAATGTTTGTACTCTGATGACCCTTCAGGATTTCATCTAAGGGGAACCTTGTTTGATGTTCGTTCCTTAGGAATGGTCCATCATTAGGATCATAGAGTTTGAGTTTCTTCTTCCCACCTTTCTTCAGAGATGTCCTATCAGGGACCTTGACATACCTGGACATCCTTTTGATGAGCTCGCTGATTGTGTCCTCGATAAGTGTCTTGTGTCTCGATTTGGATCGTTGAATGGTTTTTCTGATCTCCATCCATTCGCTGTATCCATAACGGCCAAGGTAGGAAGGGTAATCGATAACGACATCAAGATTGTCCCGGGTGATGAGCATTGTGACCAGCGTTTCATCGTCTTTAGAACGTCCGCTGATGCTGACGCTGATAATCGGGCGAGGACTGATTCTCTTTTCCAGCTTTGCTTCGCTTCATCGCTTGTCCTTTTCCACCAGCTTCAGGTTTTTCTCATGCTCAACTTCTGCAATAGAAAGAAGTTTATCCTAGGCTTGGACAGGGTTCACCTTTTTCTTGGACTTCTTCTTGGGAAGGACCTTCTCAGCTAGTGACTTGGCCAGCTTCAAGCTATCTTCAGTCTGCTTCTTTTGAAGCTCTAGCTCTTCTTCAGCCCTTAATGCCTCGAGTCTTTCAGCTTTGTACAAGAAGTCGAACTCACCACCATTAGAGGTACGAAGAGGAATTTTTACTCTAGTCTAGTCGAGTGACTCCTTTAGCTGAGACATCTGCTAGTCGGTAGGAGCACAAGAGACGGGTTGATCAGGTACCCATTTCAGTTGACCGCAGGTTGTTGATGGAATATGAAGTTGATAGTTTGAAGTAATCACTACCTGAGAGGTAGAGCCTTCAAATAAAGGTTGTTGAGGGATATTGAATAATACCTTCATGTTTCCTTCTTCAGCGACCGCCTTGCCTTTCGACTTGGGCTCCTGATTCTCTGATGGAGTAGATTCACCTTGCCTTTGCTCCCTCTGGGATGCAGAATCCCTAAGAGCAACTCTCTTGGTGACAGTTGATGGCTTCTAGTACTTTATGGTAAAGTCATCTTCATCATCATCGTCGTCGTCGCCATCTAGATCACTTCCGGGGTCTGGAATGGTAGGTTCATCATCATCATCATCATCATCATCATCATCACCACCAGTAGCAGTGATGGTAGGGGCATCATCCCTAGGGATGGAATCGACATCCTCAGCTGTAACAGCAACTTTGGTGGTCGGGATTACAGGAGCATCAACCGCTTCATCTCTAGGAGCCTCGGCTTCAACTGCAACTGCAACTGAAGCTGATACTGGACCAATGGCCTGAGAAGTAGTAGGAGCAGCATTGGATGATTCACCAGCATTAGACCTCATCTCCCCCTCTCTCGCTAAAACTTGATAGAATTGGCCAGAGAGTTCGTCCAAGCATTGACGTTGGAGAACCATTATCTCCTCTAGCCTTTGCAAAGCGTTGGCTTGAGTTGTCGTTGCCTCACGCATCTCATGGAGCTGGGCGCGAAAACTGGTAGAGAAAGAAGGTGGGATCACTGGTGCTGTTTGACGGACAGCATCCAGGATCTATTAAAGAAGGCCAGTCTGCTGATCAGCGATACCCTGAGCATCGTCAGCCCTGCTGTGAAGAACAGCAATGGCATCAGTGTTCGCTTGAATAGCTTCTTGGAGAGTCTGGAGATGACTCTGAACTTCTTGAACGTCCGCCTAGATGGCAAGGAAGTTCGCATCAAGATCACCCTGGCAGGACATCTATTGGTGGACTTTGTTGATCTTGCAGAGGATGGTATCAACGGCTGGAAGGAGAAGTTTGATGTCTGACGCCATATCATAGTCATCATCGATCTCTTCATCTCCTCCATCATCTTTCTCTCTTTCTTCCTCTTTCTTTCCATGAGCATCAGACCGATGCATCGAAGAATGACCTGCAAAAGAAGAATTGTGAGCTGAAGGCTCAGGGTTAGAAAAAAAGAAAGGGTAGAAATATGGAATACCTGAGGAGCCATCAGTGACATCAAAATGATTGTCACTTGCGTGATAAAAGATGTCCTCAAGAGGATGGACATCTTTATGCTGAGGAGCATCAAGAGGAGCAACCTCAGGTCCAGTGGTGCGTGTCTCGGTATCAAGAAAGATGGTCATTGATACATCATTGACATGTGTAAAGACCAAAGAAGGAGGATAAGAGAAAATGATCGAGAAGAGACGTGGGTGTTCAGCGGTGGCGTTGCTGATATTCACACCTTCAGTGATTTAGGTCACTGAGGCGGTTGGGGTCGGTACCACTGATACGACAGTGATGGGAGAGATCACTGAAGAGCTGGGAGGGTGAGTAGAAGACGCCTCGGGGATAAGGCTATTTTCAATAACTAGAGCCTTTTGAGAGGCTCCAGCTAGAGACGTGGTTGTCCCCTTTTTGGAATTCTTGGCTCTCTGAGGAGAACCAAAAGTTGGTTGAGAGGGTCGTTTTGAAGGGGTTTTGGTGGCTTGGCTGGACGCGGGGGGGGGGGGGGTACCCTTGACGTGGCCACCAGAGGAGAAGAGGTAGTGATGGACACAATAGAAGTTAGTGCCACATCACTGTCCCTCAGCTTATGATCCAGAATCCTCGATCCAAGCTTGAAAACTGGAAGGTTTCCTTCTTTGGGGTAAAGCTCTTGGCAAACACCATTGAAAGAAACCTGGTGTAAGACACCACCTTTTCTCGCTGGCGCTTGTTCAGCTTGAGCACCAGGTCATCGAAAATGACCGCAACATAATTTATATTGCGACGCTAAATCGCAGATATGCCTATGGTTAAGGCGATCCTAGAGGCCTGGTCCTGACCTCCAGTTTTTCCACCCATGCACTGGATGAAATGAGAAAATAGGTATTTTCAGATAGCTGACATCCTGTTCTTCTCAATCTTCGTCAAGGACTTCAGAGGGGCGTTGGAGTTCTTCTTCATTGACCACTGGTAGCCAATGGCGTCGAGAAGCTCGATGATCTCGGCGGTGGATGGTTCGCTGTCGAAGGGGCCCTTGGGAAGACGAAGAGCCGACCGGAGTGTGGAAACACCAAAGTTGACATCCATGTGATTGAAAGTGAAGTTGATCTGCTACGCCTGGCATCCAGGCTTAACTTCGACTTTGACTTCGACAACTTCAGTAGTGAGCCAGAACTGCTGAAGGAGTTCTTTCACCATGATGGGCTCATGGTTGAGTGCATAGCCCAAGGACGACTGTTTGAGGAAGTCTGCCACGTCTTGGTAATAATCTTTGTTTCTTTATACACATTCCACTTGATAAACCCTAATCTTTTAAGGATTTTTCAAAAGAAGTTTTTACTTGTTCAAAAACTTTTTCTATACTCTTAACCAAAAACTCTTGGTTTATTTCTAACAACCTGTTTGCTCTACTTCTTATTGATACAAACATATGGCGGCCAAGAACGTCAACTTCTCCATTGACGAGATCTCCATCAAGGCCAACAACCACATTGCCTTGTTAGAGATACCAAAGATTGTTTATATAGGTTTTATCAAATGGAATGTGTATAAAGAAACAAGATTATAACCGAGTAGGAGTTGATTAAATAATCTTTGTTGTTTAATGTATTAAGAGAACAAAGTTCTTAAATTAGATTCAACATATTTCTTAAAACAAAAGATAAAGAAAAAGAATAAGATATCGACCTTAGTTGTATGAGAAAAGAGGTCTAAAGAGCTTTGAAGATTTTGAGTGTTCTTGGTTTGAGATAATTCTTGGAGAGTTTCGCCTAAGAAATTTGTAAGCGTAAAGAGAAAACTGGAGAAGAATTCTCATATTTATAGGTAGGAGGAGAGAGAAATAATATGAGAGAGAAAAAAGACGACAGTTCGGGAAAGTGGTCATGATGAAAAAGATACCATGTTCTCATCCATGATTGGATGGCATTAAAAGAGGTAGCGTAGTGACAGAACCTTTTGCGCGTCTCAAAGTGTCGCGCATAGTAAATAGAGAATGTCGTCATAAAGACGGTTCATTAACTATTTTCTTTTAAAAACAAATTGTTTTTAAGAAAACGAAGAGTCATACAGTGTTTAAAGAAGCACTGATAAGACCGAATAAAAAATTTTATCACTGAAAAGAAAGATTCAGTGAGGGTTATAAGACATCTGATTCAGTGATATATGAGCCACTGAAACTGGCATTTAAAAAAAACGTTTTAATCACTCATAAGAAGAGATTCAAGGATCGTTTTGAATTATAAGAGAAATATAAAGATATACTTAGAGATGTGGTTAGTGACAAGAGAATCACTAAGACCACCTTTTAAAACTTTTGTCACTAAAGATGAGAATGCTTCTGTGAAGGCTTTAAGTTTAGAAAAGAAAGAGAAGAGTAATTATAACTGAGAGAGAATATATATTTAGTCAAAAGTTCAGTGTTAGAGATAGAGCACTGAATCATTTCACTTACTGAGTCATGTTTAATAGCTGAAGATTAATGTTCAGTGTTCAACATACCCAAGTCGCTGATCAAGATATTAAATCTTGTCTCATCAAGAAGCTTGGTGAAAAGGTCTGCGAGTTGATACTCAGTTGGAATGAAGTGAAGTTCAATATCGTCATTCATAACATGATCTCTGATAAAATGATATCGGATCTCGATATGTTTGGTCTTGGAGTGAAGTACAAGGTTGTTTGCAATAGCAATAGCACTACTGCTATCATAATAAATAGGAACTTTTGAAAACTGAAGGTCGTAGTCCAGCAGCTGATTTTTCATCCAAAGAATTTGGGCACAGCAGCTACCAGCGGCTACATATTCAGCTTCAGCTATTGATGTGGACACTGAAATTTGCTTTTTACTTGTCCAGCTCACCAACTTTCCACCTAGAAGCTGACAACCCCCAGTGGTGCTTTTCCTTTCAATTTTGCAACCTGCAAAATCACTATCCGAATAACCAATAAGGTCAAAACCTGAACCTTTAGGGTATCAAAGACCCATATTAGAAGTTCCCTTAAGATATCTGAATATGCGTTTGACAGCGATCAGATGGGATTCCTTAGGTTCAACTTGATATATTGCACATAAGCAAGTGGAGTACATGATATCGGGTCCGCTAGCTGTGAGATACAGTAGGGAGCCGATCATTCCTCTATAAACAGTAACATTTACAGGCTTTCCATTGGGATCCTTTTTGAGAGTGAGTGGAGGAGCCATTGGAGTCTTCATAGATGAACTGTTGGACAGATCAAACTTTTTCAGCATGTCTCGAACATACTTACTTTGGTTGATAAAGATACCTTTATTTGTTTGTTTGATCTGGAGATCTAAAAAGAATGTTAGTTCTCCCATCATGCACATCTGATATTCTTTCTTCATGCGTTCAGCAAAACAAAAACATAAAGAGGGATTAGTGGAACCAAAAATAATATCATCGACATAAATTTGGACAAGAATGATGTGACCTTCAACTTTCCTAAGAAATAAGGTCTAGTCAATCTTTCCACGAGAGAATTTCTCAGAGATGAGAAAAGAAGAAAGGTTATCATACCAGGCACGAGGAGCCTGCTTTAACCCATAAAGAGCTTTATCCAACCTATAGACATGGTTAGGATACTTAGGGTCAAGAAACCCTGGAGGTTGTTCAACATAAACTTCCTCTTGAAGTTTTCCATTAAGGAAAGCGCTCTTTACATCCATCTAAAAGACCTTGAAGTCTCTGTGGGCAGCAAGGGCTAGAAAGAGTCGAATTGCTTCGAGTCTAGCCACTGGTGCGAAGGTTTCGTCATAGTCGATTCCTTCTTCTTGTCTATAACCCTGAAAAACAAGCCGAGCCTTGTTGCGGGTTACCACACCATCTTCATCCAACTTGTTACGATAGACCCATTTGGTGCCTATCACTGATTTATCAGATGGACGTGGGACAAGGTACCAGACTTTGTTCCTATCAAACTCAATGAGCTCTTCTTGCATAACAAAAACCCAACTAGGATCATAGATATCATCATTGATTTTCTTCGGTTCAACTAAAGAAAGAAAGTTGACGAAGAGATAGATATTACCTAGACCACGATGTGTCTTGATACCTGCATATGGATCACCAAGAATTTGATGAATTGGATGGATTTTAGTCCATCGTTGAGCTAGTAAAGTAGCTTCATCTAAATAAACAAGTTCAGGAATATAAGATAAGGCTTTAGCAGCAGTATCTTCAGCAATAGGGACTATTGCCAAAGGAGCCTCAGATTTAGCGACTAAAACAGGTTCAGAAACTGAAGGCATTTCATTCACTGATGGATCAATGTTTGAAGTAGAAGGAGGAACACAGCTAATGGGCACTGCAATGATCTTTGAAGAAGATGCGGTGGAGTGACTAGCTGTAACTGGAATGATGAGTGGATCATCTTCAGCTTCAGGAGATTCAGTGTTGAGAGGAGCACTGTATGAAGCTTCAGGTTGTCCATAGTGAGAGAACATCCAGTTTTCTAATTCATCCTTATCATTTAAGATGGGTTTTGAATTAGCTGATTGAGATTCATCAAAGGTAACATGAATAGATACCTCTATTGTCTGTCTTTGTTTGTTGAATACTCTGAAGGCTTTAGATACATAAGAATATCCAAGAAATATTCCATCATCAGCTTTGGGATCAAACTTTCCAAGTTGGTCGTGGTTGTTGAGAATGTAACAAGTACAACCAAATATGTGAAGAAAGCTTATGGAAGGCTTTCGTCCATGGAAGAGTTCATAGGCTGTCTTCTTGAATCTTTTCACGATCAACGATCGGTTTTGAGTGAAACAAGCGGTGTTGACAGCTTCAGCCCAGAATTGAGTAGGGAGATGGGATTCGCTAAGCATTGATCGAGTAGCCTCAATGATTGTTCGATTTCTTCTTTTAGCGACCCTATTCTGTTGAGGCATTCTCACTAAAGAAAAGTTGTGAGAGATTTTCTTGTCCTCAAAAAAGTTATCCATAGTACTGTTTTTGAATTCAGTGCAATGGTCACTTTTGATAGATCGTACTTTAACATTGTTTAGTACTTCTATCTTTTTGATAAACAAAATGATTTCTTCAGGTGCTTCATCCTTGGATCTGAGAAAAAATACCCAAGTATACCTGGCATACTCATCAACAATGACAAGTGTTAACTTCTTTCCAGCTAGGGATTGTACATTGACTGGACCAAAGATATCCATATGCAATAGCTGAAGAGGTGCAGTCACTGAAGAGATTTTCTTTGACTTGAAGCTAGCTCCTGTGTGTTTTCCTTTTTCACATGCTGAGCAAAGAGATTCTTTTGCAAAAGAGTCTTGAGGAAGACCAATGACAAGATCATTTCTTGACAGCTTACTGAGTGTCTTGAAGTTGAGATGAGATAGTCGTTTGTGCCATAACCAGTTAATATCTGATGAGGCTTTGGAGAAGAAGCAGCTATTCTCGGTGAGAGAAGAATTCATATTGTTGATGTGTACGTTCTCTAGATGAGAGCCGGTTAGAACAACCTTATCATCTTTGTAAGAACATGACATAAATACTTTGAGAATTTAACTGTATAATCTTTATCACACAGTTGACAGATGCTAAGAAGATTGTGCTTCAGTCCTTCAACATATGCAATGCGTTTGAAAGTTGTTGCACCATTGGTTAATATACCAAAACCTTTTGTATATCCAACAAAGGTTACGGAAGGTCCTCTTTCTTCCTTGAAATGAGTTAGAAGGGATTTATCTCCRRTCATATGTCTTGAACATCCACTATCAAGATACCATATGCCTTTGACATCCTGTACAAGGAAACAAAATAAGAATGCTATTGGTACCCAGCTATTGGGGTCTAGCTTTGTTAGAGGCTTCATCATCTAATGCTGAAGAACCAACGTCAGTAGATGGCATCACCGAACCTAAAGAGGTTTGAGTGGAAAGAGGGCCAAGCTTTGATACTACTAAAGTAGTTTTAGTGGAAGTCTTCACTGCGCCTGACAAAGAGGCTTCAGTGGTAGGAACTACAACGTCTGATGCTGAAGATTTTTCAAACTAGAAGCGGGACCAGCTCTAAGGATTCCCTTTTCATTGGTTCTAGGAGGAACCTTTGAGGAATTGGATTCCTTAGGTGAAACGTTCACCTTGAGGTGTGACTTGGATTTCTGATGGGATTCATATTTCCTAGTCCCTGAAGAGGAAGAAGCTTTACAAGCTAAAGAAATAGACCTAGATCAATTAGACTTGTTAGACTTCTTGGGAAGGGATGTCGTGACAACGGATTTACCTTTGTCTTTGCATCCAGAACTCAAAGGAGTTCCTTCAAGATGACTCTCAGTAAAAGAGGAAGACTGAGAGGAAGAAGTGTTGGAAATAGAAGAGACAAGGTACCAAACTTGAGCATAGACCTGTCTTTAACACATTCTTCCTGATCATAGGAGAATCCTAGACCAGTCGTTATCTTGGCGGGGATCTGAGCATTAATGATCTCAGAGGCCTTGATGGACTCTTTGCACCACCCTTCAATGGTATCTTTCTTGGCCTTGAGTTCAGCGATTGCTCACTCATGCTCAGCGATAGTCTTCTCACGTTCAACAGTGATGGCTTGGTTTACAATAACCTGATATTTAAGATTTTCCTCAACAGAGGTAAGATATTTGATCTTAGAATGGCAAAATATTCAATTGCTCTTGAAGATCAACTTTAAGCATTTTTGCATTCGATTTGCCATTGAAAGCATTGTAAAGGTCAACTGTCAGCGTATCCAGTGTAGAAAGACTAGAAGAAGAAGAGGGTTCATTCAAGAAACATACCTGAGTAGAAGAAGAAGATGGCTCAGAGGAAGTAGATGCTTCTGAAGATCCTTCATCTGCATCTATGGCCATCAAGCAGACATAGGCTTTTCCTCTTCATCCGAGGATGATTCATTGGATGACTAAGCCCAGTCATGCTCTTTAGCAATAAAGCCTTTAGCCTTTCGCTGGTTGTACTTCATCTTCTTGTACTTCTCCTTCAGTTTTGAGTATTTCTCATCTTTGGTCCTGAAGGAGGAAGGAGCTTTAGAAGATGACGTTGCGGCCTTCTTTGATCTGCATTCATCTGCAAAGTGTCTGCATCGGTGACAATTGTAGCAGACAGCTGAAGTCTTGTCTATTCTTTCAGACTTTGGTTTTTTCTTAAGGGACAGCTGGAGTGGATCTGCGGAAGTTGCTCTTACTAGAGAACCTCTTAAATGACTTAGTCAGGAGTGCCAGGGACTCATCAAAATCTATTAAATCAGATTCTGGAATGTTCTCAGAGATAGAAGAGTCTATCTCTGTGTGTCCACTTCGATCAATCTTCAAGATAAACTGTGACAGCCGTCAAATTCGAAATCCCAGGTTAGCAATTATTAAGATTATATTAGTWTTATTGAAGTAATTTTATAGATTAGGAGTTAGTTAGATTAGTTTAGTTGAGAAATTTTAAGAATTTCCGGCAGTTGCTTAGAAAGTCCGGTTCTGGTCCG
>NC_037529.1:23584477-23588050 GCF_001531365.2 Cynara cardunculus var. scolymus
CATCTTCTGCTGTTGGTCCTCTGTGGTCTTCTGTGACAGATCATCTTCTGTCAAAACTTGCAGTTTACTTTTTCTATACTTTTACATTTAAGGAAATGAGAGCTAACAACTCCCTAAGAACCCATCGAGTTGAGCTCAACGACCGATGAAGAACCATCCACACCACCAACCAACCTACCCTTCACCCCATAACCAAATCCCAATCTACCATTAACCCCTTCACCAACACCACGCACCATAGAACCCTTCTCTACTCTACCCATACAACCTCAACCCACAATCACCCAACCTTCATCACCACAACAACCTCCAACCCAAACTCAACCCGATGAACCAGAAACCACCAAAACACAACCTCTTGAACCAAAAATCACCCCACCTGAGCCCAAGGAACCAGAGCCAACCCAAACCTTTCCATCGCCAACCCACTCTCAACCATTAGCCCAAACACAACCCACATCCCAACAATCCCAAGTGCAAGCGGATGTTCCTTCGTCTTTAAGGCACCCTCTTCAAGGGGTCATTGATGAAATAATAGCAAATATGGAGTCACTCAGGAAACGTCCAGAGGTGCCGCCGAGGGAGCCAGTCATGATGGAGAACATCCATCAATACCTGTACCATGATCGCGATGGAGGGCTGACACTCAATCCTCCAATTCTCTCACCAGAATCCATGAACCTCCTATACCATAGGTTTGTTAGACAGACCACCCAACCACCACGGGCTGTCTTCTCAAACGATGGAATAAGGTTGGTCACGGACATCAAAATGAGGACCTTCGCCAACCGAGCCATCAAGTACATCGAGTACACAATGGAGCGAGCCCATGGTCAGGTCAGCGTCTTTAGTGACAATGACTTGATCAATCTCAATCCCTATAACTTGATCGAGCTATACGCGTACACGACTCAGCGACAAGATCAGGGCATACAATTTGGGATGGTGAACAGAGCGATCGTGCAGACAATGGAGACCTTGGTGACGCATCAAGCCAAGAGTGACTTCAAGATTTCTCTTCGGCTTGGCATCAATAGACTATCCTGCACTCCACCTGATGAAGACTTCCCTGGCCTGCGGGAGAACAGATCTGTCTCTGTCCTTACTCAACCAGAACTGAGTTTGGTATATAAAAATAAGTTTGGAACGAAGAAATTTTTGAGGTTGACTGAGGCATAAAAGTATTCAAATGAAACACTTAAATGGTTTCAGAAAGCCATCAGAGACAGATTGGGCAGATTTCATGTACCAACAGACGATGGACAGAGACTGATACATGAAATATCTACAGTCATCGATTACAGAGGACTACTCATGCGTTTTTGGGAAATATCACAGGGGAGACCCTAAATGTAGTCTTATGTTTATTTTGTCTTTTAATTTCCATTCCATCAATGTAAGAATTTATCATTTGTTCCAATGAAAAATTTGGCAACAGATGTTTTTCTTTAGAATAGCCTTTGTTCTTCGTTTATACTTTGAATGTTCTTAGAATAGTTGATGTTTGTTCTTTCATTACTTAGGGGGAGATTGTTAGACCCCATAAGTATTATGTATGAAGTAATGAAGACAAACAAGTGATGAAGAACCAGAAGGCCGATGGAAGACTTCAAGGAAAAATGACTTAAGTCTGAAGAACAACCAGAGGGTCGATGAACTGACCAGAGATGCGATGGAAAATGCATCTTCATAACCCCTCTGGACACTAACATTTGAAGTTTCCTTCACCAGTTCAACCAGAGGCTAGCAATGAAGAAATGAAGATAAGGTTGAACTCATATCCCATGGAAGACAGCTGGAGATGACTAATCAACAGCTGGATTCTACAAAGTTTATCTTATTTTGATGTTTATCCATGTATTAGATAAGCTTTATTTGTTAGTAGAAGATTAGCTAAATATTCTCACTAGATAGTTATCCTCTTATTAGCTTACTAGTATAAATAGGTGATTAGGCCTATTGTAATTTTGGACGCTTTATGCTTTTCATAATTATTAGAATAAAGTGAAATCTTTGGCACTCAAGATTATTCTTTGAAACTCAAGATTATTCTTTGAATGTTCATACATTGTTCTTGAGTGTTCATCATTTTATTCATCTAAACACTATAATTTGATTATTCTTAACTCAATTATTAGTGTTATTGAGAGATCTGAGATCAACAGAACAAGCCAAGACTGACAAAGAGAAGGAAGACGTTAACGAAGAATGTCTGAGCCAGAAATAGAAACTGTCTGAAAGCATTGCTCAAAAGCAAAAATCTTTACACGAAGAGAAGAAGTTATTAGTGCATGAAAAGAGAAATACTTCAAAGAAATATGCAGCTATAGCTAAAGAGCTTGCTGAAAAGAAAAAGTGGCTTAACATTGCTTCTGAAAATGAGAAAAGCAGCTCAGATGAAGAGAGAAGAGAGTTTGACAATCAGAAAAAGAAATTTGAGAAGCTTAATGAGTTAGAAGGTAAACTCCTGGATACTTCAAAGAAATTGTCTTATCTGAAGACAGAACTTGAAACTGAACAGAAAATGAAAACTGAACTCAAAGAGAAGTATGATTTAGTTGTTGTCGAACGAGACCAACTTTTAAAGAAAGTCAAAGATTTTTCTTGTGCTCAAAGCTTAACTGGTTCTCCTTCAAAATGTAAAACCAGCTTTTATGATTGTTCCAAATCGAACAATTATTCAAGCAGCCCTAAATCTACTGTTTCTAAGAACTATTCTCGTTCTTCTAATCAGTATTATAAAGAATACGTCATTGGATCACCCAATTATTCTTCAAAAGTTAAAAGCATTTGGGTAAATAAGTTTGAATCTGTTTCGTCCCGCAATTCTGTTGTTACTAACAATAATTTTCCTTGTTTTGTGAGATCCAATTCTGACTTGATAAATCTTAGCAAGAAAAGGATCATGTACTCCACATGCAAGAAAACTGATTTTGTGAACAGGAAAAGGTACAACAGCTAGACTGGAGACCGCAGATTTCAAAACAGTTGGAAAGGTAATAATAGGTATGATCAAAATAATAATTGGTTTGGATCTTATTGTGTCTATAATCATCCTGTTAAAGGCGCTAAAAAGGAAATATCTAATAAAAATAGATGGTTTGGCAGTTATAATATCCCACAACCTGATACTAACAAAGAAGGACCCAAGTTCATTTGGGTACCAAAATCTGTCTGATCTTATTTTGCAGGTGTGTCATTACTGCGCTGATCAGAAATTCATACAGATGATGCATAAATTCAGGAGGAGTTGTACTGTGTGTCCACAATTACTGATCAATCTTTAATATCAAGCTCACATCAATGGCAGATTCATGGATTTCTCATTAAGAACACTATGAACACATATGAATATTGAGAGGAAAAGTCAATCCTCTCAATTCTGGTCAAATCTTCTATTATCAATGTAATCTTACAATTAGCTCTCTTACACTAATTACAAAACACTTAACCATATTTATATGGTCAAYCTAACTAACAAAGTCAAAGTCAAACTAGTCTAAGAAAGTCAAACACGCTGACTTTACAATTATAGACTAAAATTAATCTTTCAAGACGAATACAATTAATACT
>NC_037529.1:23591040-23595894 GCF_001531365.2 Cynara cardunculus var. scolymus
CAAAAACAAATAGACAATGATCCAAACGAAAATCTAAACACAATCAAACTAAGAAACCAAAACCAAAAACACAACTAATAAAAGCCCAAAAAGAATGTCCAAGTCCAAAATCTGATTCTAAGTCCAAAAACAATACAATATCAACTCTTTACAATACAGATATTACACTTTTWAAAAAAATGATCTATCTGCTCTGTGTATTCAAAAATCCACTTGAATTCTACTCGTATCAGATGCTTCACTTGAGCTACTGTGACTTGATCCAAAACTGTTAAATCTGTCCAAAACCAACTCTTGCTATGTCTGAAAATCTTCCAAAGTGTACTTTGATTTACYTGACACAAAAACAGTTGAACAATCAAATCAATAACATAAAATCAATGCTTGAACAATATGGCCAAGTCTGTTCCAGTCCTCAAGTTCACAAGCACAGATAATGCACAAGGTTAAAACAATGTACCTGTTTAGCTGAAATGTAACCAATATTGACTATCAAACGTGTTTCTGTTTCAGACTTTAAAACAGTACTCTAAATTGATTTGGTGAATTCACAGCTTTTGTATGAAACTCAAAAAAACTGCTGCTGCTTAAACCTCAAACTCAAACMAGCAATCAAAACTGTGTAAGATCCTTTCAAATCCACTCAAATCAAAACGTCTAACAACAAAATGAAGTTGCTGTTTAGCTTCAGTGTAGTTGTTGTTTCAAGCGTCAAAGTGAAGCTGTTGTTTTAAACTTGTTGTGTTCTTAGATCAGACAGCACTTAAACCACATCAAAGCTGTGTTGCTGTGTTGCTTCAAAACTGTTAAAACATAGTTTACAAAACCTGCAAATAATGCTTTCACAGATGTTAGTAACTATGAACAATGAACCTGTTTTAGCAAAAGTCAGCAGACACTAATAAGTCTGCTGCTCAAGACAGAAACTGTTGCATCAAATCTGTATCCAATCAGTTCACTTACTGCACTAAACAGCTCAAAACAACAAATCAAAAATTCATTCACTACACAGAACTGTATAGAAGYTGTGTGCATTCAAGATACTAAACAGTTCAAGGCTTCAAGACTGTTTTAAAACAGTCAAAAATGCACACTAAACCTGCTGTCAAAATGGTTGCTGTCAAAATGTAGTTGCTGTCAAAATGAAGTTGCTGTCAAAATCTAGTTGCTGTCAAAATATAGTTGCTGTCAAAATGAAGTTGCTGTCAAAATATAGTTGTTGTCAAAATGAAGTTGCTGTCAAAATATAGTTGCTGTCAAAATGAAGCTGCTGTCAAAATGGAATTGCTGTCAAAATGTAGTTGCTGTCAAAATGGAATTGCTGTCAAAATGTAGTTGCTGTCAAAATGGAGTTGCTGTCATTCCTTGTTACTGTCTAAACAAGTCACTTATTGTTGTTACAGCTGTATCAAACAGCTCATTTTCTGCACAAAATCAGCTCAAAACAGCAAACTTCTCAAATCTGACAGTCACTGTTGTCAAAACTGTTGATGCACTAACCTTTCTGCACACTATCTTAAATCAGACACCTGCTGTCAAACACAACAAACACAACACAAATCAGCAGCAATGAATTCAAATTCACTCAAAAACAGCTTCTCAAATAACAAATACAAAACTTGTGAAAGTGTTAGCTGCTATATCAGTCCTATGTAGCTGGAATGTAACAAACTCAAATCAACACAGCTGCTTAGCTTCAACTAATACTTCTTAAACAGTCACAGTCTGCTGTCAATTAATGTTGCTTAAACTTAAATCAACCTGATGTTGCTGTGAAGCTGTTGCTGTAAAGCTGTTGCTTCAAATCTACAAATTCCTTAAAGAAACAGTCAGTCACTGTTAATGCATGAGATTTAAACTGGACAATGTAAGAAATTAAATCGGACAGCATACGAATCTGTCAAATGTTGTTGCTGCTGCAGTTCTTTGCTGTCAAAACTTTAAATCTGCTGCACACTGTGTAGCTTGAAATACAACACAGATCTCCTTGTTGCTACTGTTCTGTTTGCACCAACTTGTTGCTACTGTTAAGAACCTGTTAAACAGCAAACCTGCTGTTTTATCCACTAACTCAAAGCTGGTTTTACACAAGTCAAACAAAGCTTAATACAGCTCTGTTAGTCAAATGAATATCAAGCCATAAGCAAGTCTACCACATACAGTCATGAACAGAGGACTGAGCTGTCCACTATTGCTTTTATTTCACTAAAAAATGAAATCAACTTGTCACCTGCACACAGTCTAAATCAAGCATGTAAACCTGTAACAACAATAAACCTCACAGCACCAGTCTAAATCGAACAGCATATGAGACACATACAGCACAAGGGTATAAACCGGACAATTAAGAATCCCAAAGAAAACAGTCAAAATATAATCGAGTCTTATCAAGATGTTCAAGGTATTGAGTGATTAAGAATGAATTTGGGTAAAATGAATTAAGCGGATTAGAAGTCCGCTCAATCTAGTTTGATGCACAAGTCTTAAACCGCTCAAGAAGTTGCTCACTAGTCCGCTCAAGAAGTAATCGGTATACAAAGATACCGGACAGAAAATCGATTTAGATATAAACCGATCAAAAATTGGACTAAACTTGATGAAATAGAAAAGATCAAACCTGATGATTCGATCAAACCCTTTGAGATTGAGTAATCAAATCCAGTCCTCACAAGATGACTTACCTGCTGAACGAATCAGACTCTTCTCCGCTCGTTCTCCGCTCAAGAGATATGCGGTAAAGATGAACACCGGCTGAATGATGGCTTCAACAGTTTATCTCTTCTCCGGGTAAGACTTCTCCGGTATAACTTTCAAGAGATGTGCGGTGAAGATGAATACCGATTGAAGATGATCGGTATACTTGAACACCGCTTGAATGGTGTGCGGTTTGTACTTAGTCGAATCTGTGAAGCTTGAATGGTGTACAATGTAAAGTCCAAAACGATGAAGATGGAGATTATGAGCGGATTCTTATCCGATCAATGTTATTGGGCCAAAATTTTTGAAGCCCAAAAAAAATCTAAGTTTTAAATCAATTGGGCTTTGGACGGTTTAACAAAAAATCAACCAAAAAAAATTAAAAAATAGATCAAAAACACTCAAAAACACAAAAACTAAAAGAAATTTAAGAAAAAATGGATCAAAACACTGGTTTTAAAAAAATATTAAGAACACGAAAAAATTTTAAAACCTAAAAACCGATTAAATCTTGATTTATTTTGATCAAATCATAAAAATTTGTGAATAACAAAGATTCACAATTCAATTTCGAACATTTTGATCATGTTTTTAACTCAAAAACACAAGATTTTATGAAAAAATTCGGATCAAACAGAAAAAAAATAAAGAACACAAAGAACACCCAAAAAAAATCAGAAAAATTCACTTATCTGATCGATTTATTCATCTGATTTCTTGCATCCTGCTCTGATACCAATTGTGTGTCCACAATTACTGATCAATCTTTAATATCAAGCTCACATCAATGGCAGATTCATGGATTTCTCATTAAGAACACTATGAACACATATGAATATTGAGAGGAAAAGTCAATCCTCTCAATTCTGGTCAAATCTTCTATTATCAATGTAATCTTACAATTAGCTCTCTTACACTAATTACAAAACACTTAACCATATTTATATGGTCAATCTAACTAACAAAGTCAAAGTCAAACTAGTCTAAGAAAGTCAAACACGCTGACTTTACAATTATAGACTAAAATTAATCTTTCAAGACGAATACAATTAATACTGATTTTTCAGTCCTAACATGTACAATGTTCAAACAGAGGCTTCTGAACAACACAGTTCAGGACCGGTGCTTTAACGAGTGTGGTTTCTAAACACCTAGTTTAGGACCCGTGCTAAAAATGTTTCCTTTATTTTTATTGTTTTTGAGCTAAAATGAAACATTACTTAAATCTACTTTCTAGGGGGAGTCTCTAGAAATTTTGAATAAATGTTTTTTTTAAATGATTTGTTTTAAGGAAACGAGTACATTTTCTGAACATGTATTTCCTGAGATCTTACTTGCGTAATTTCTCATCGTACATAATTCCAATACCTGTTTCAGCTATTCTTCAAACTGTTATTATCACGTCTCTTATAATAATATCATTTTCAGTGATAATACGCTCGTTTGTATTCAAAGGTTTTTTCTGATATTTTTTTTACCTTGATTGATATAGATTTTGTTAATTTTTTTAATACCAGAATCTGTAAACTCGTACTTACAGATCTTCATTCATTTCTCTCACATTCTGAATATATGATCTTTGAATAATCTAAGTTTGCGTATCACTCCTTGTCTTATTGTACTTAAAAGCCAAATATTTTGATCAATTTTTTATCTGATCATTGTGCTTTATTTGCAATACTATTGTTGATCAACTGTTGTGATCAACTGAGCATACTGCTAATTTTAGGAGGGACTGAGTACTTAACAGAAATACCTCTATGGAATGTCAGAATCGACAAACCTACCCAAAAGGACAACCATATCTGAGTGAGCTTACATCAAAAAAGGTTTGTGTGTTAAGTTTAAAATGAAATAGAGAGGGATAGTTGTTGTGAGCTAAAAGAATTGATGAGAATTGTGTCAGGATTAAAAGAACACAAGAATCCTGTTCCGAACTTGAAATTACCGGGCATACCACAAAATCTTTTAATTCTCAATTCTTTCGAGACTAATATTGAAAAAGGCAAAGCCCAGGCCAATTCTTTTCATAACCCCACCAGCTACTCATTTATCTTTTAACAAATAAGTGTTTCAATAACACTTGGGGCACGCAGCTCATAATCTATCAGTTTCTCATTCCGAGAAAGTTGATATTGAAACAGAAGGATATATGTC
>NC_037529.1:23596065-23636867 GCF_001531365.2 Cynara cardunculus var. scolymus
TTATATGTTATTTTGCCGAAACGTTCATAGATATACTTTTATAAGATATCGATGATTAAATGAAAGACCTGGTGAGATGAACCTCATAAAGTCTCATATATACAGTACATCTGTTGTACTGAGTATATCTGTTATACTCACAGGCCAATCTTTTTATAAGATTGAAAACAATTTCATACGTTGAAATTGGTTGTTATTTTCCCATTTCCTTAATCTGAAAAGATTATACAAGTGGATTTGAAAAGATCTGCTTACATTTTTATGAATTGACGGTTCTCGCTGAAGTTTCATTCATTCTGAAGTATGAGGTAATGATTCTCATTTCATCATAAGGGGGATTATGTAATAATGAATGAAATGACCAATTTCGAACGTTATAAGGGGAATATGTTATAAAGATCAAAGGGGAGTAACATCAATGATGGCAAAAGACTCAAAAGGAGTGTGACTAGAGATTATTTCTGAAGATTATTCCGATGCTACAATGTCTGAGAGTTTTTGAATGTGAAAATCATCCTTACAACAGTTTATTGATAAAGATTACTTTTGAAGAGAAAGTTTGTTCGTTATCTTAAGAAATTCATTTTTGGGAAAATGTCTGTAATTCGTTATCTGAAGAAATTCTTTGAATATCACATCTTGAAGATTATATCTGAAGATCGTTGTTGATATTGTTCTACATTGTCAAAAGAGAAGATCGTTGTTGTTCTACATTCGAGGGGGAGAATGTTAGAAGATTTTCTCAACTAACGACCGTCTGAAGTTTTCAAATTGAAGATTGTTTTGAAGAAGTCATAAAGGGCTTAAAGAGTCAAAGTTCAAACGAGATTCAACGCGCGCAAATTCTTTCAAGCCTGAATACAAAGGGGGAGAATGTTAGGATTGAATTTCAGTGAAAATTGTATTCGACTTGAAAGATTAATATTGTCTATAATTGTTGTAAAAGTCATCGTGTTTGACTTTTTTGATAGTTTGTCTTTGACTAGTGGGGTTCAACTTTGACCCTATATATAGATTTTCTTAGTGTAATATTTGGTATGAGCTTCATTGTAAAATCAGGTTACGTAATATAAAGTTTGACCAAGTTTGAAGGTTTGACCTTTTCTCTCAACCTCCTTCATAGTCTTCTTGAAGAATATCCAAATCTGTCATTGATTCTTGAAGGTTTAGATTGAAGATTGATCATAGAGGACTCACATTATGGATCCTTCTTTGTCTTTGATGCAGGCACGACTATCCCATCAGCGGTAGTTTGGTCAGGTAGATCCATGTAACTTATGTGGGGAACAATCTTTATAGATTACATCATCTTCTCATCCTTATTGTCAAGGAAATGTATCATTCGAACTTTCCATTGCAAGTACTCCCTAACAACAAGAACCAAAGGCTTAGAGTTAGAACCAATGCTCAACATGTCTTTTGACATTTTTAAAGACTTGAAATGATCTTTTTCAGAAAATATTGACTATGACAGGATTTGAAGAACTCAACAAATGAAATTCTTGACTATTGAAAATTTCAACAAAAATCTCTTTATCGGACAAACAAATAATAGATATTCAGACAAAGAATTTCTTATCGGGCAAATGAAACAAGATACCAGACAATGAGCTTATCGGACAATGCATAATATTTGATGGTTATTGGACTAGGATGAGTGTTTATCGGACAAAAAAATTGTGATTTTATTGGACACTGAAATACTTCTTCGAACAACAATGAATATATTCCCTTATCGGAAAACAAAAGCTTATCGGACACACTTGAAAGAATTACTTCACCTATAAATGAACATACACTTCACCGAACAAAGAGGTTTCTGATGAGAGAGTTTTAACGGATAGACTTAAAAATCAAGTATCTGGACAAAGTGAATGAGACAGGTTATCCGGACAAGTTAAAATTTGAGCGATAACAAACAATGAATAGAGTCTCCGGATGACTCTTTGTAAGATAACCAAGGGTTATCGGAGAATGTTGTTCGATGAGCAACAATACACAGATATCAGACAATACTTATCTGATCAAAACTTGAATGATAACAATTCAAAACAAACCCAAGTCACAAGAAATGTACGATAACAGTATTGAATCAATATGAACAACTAATGAACAAGTTCAATGAGCGATGAAGGGCTCCTTATCGGACATTGAATATTCAATATCCGATGAGCATGTCACTTAACTCCAGAATACTAAAACTCAATCGAATTCAGCCAAAAATTGCAAATTGATGCAATTCAACTATACATAATGGTTTGCAATCCACCCAGAAACAGAATAACACAATTAAATGCAACAAATATGGATCAAATAGATTCAATTTGATCAAAGATCCAAGAATAGTAACCCATATGTTCAAAAACAGGAATTCAATAATTTATACATAGAATCGTAATCCAAATCTAACCCAGTCTTTCTGATGAAGCTCTAATACCAATTGTGATCTCAGATTCAAGTCTAATTCAACAATTCAATAAATAATCAAAAACAAGATGATGATTTCAATATGTCGGCAAACTTGTATTCATAAACTTGATGAGTACAGGTTCTTGATACGATCTGTCAAGGTGATACGAATCTGTCGAGTGATCTAACAACCAACTAACAAAAACTAACACCTGCTATTTATAGCAGCCCCAAAATAAAAAGACAACAAACCGAGCTTATAAAAGGAAACACTAACTAAGCAATTACAAAGCATATTAAAACATTTTGAGCACTGGAACTTGAATACAACATTTTTGTTCTAACAATTAGAGAACCTTATATGGAAGACCTATACACAGACATCTTTGTTTGTCATTGTAAAGCGTTAAGTTTTGAGAAAGTCTTGGGTATTCACAAAGAAACCCGTGAATATCGCAAAGAATACACGTACTTCCTTGAAACAAAATGCCAATCTATTCTCTTTGTATGAACGAAGCACCAGATTGTCTCAGTAAAGAATGTGGAAGCCAGAAAGTTTGTAAAAGTGTGGTATCCAGTGTTCTACGTCACCAAACAAGATGGTAAAGTTTGGTACTTCAGTGAAGCTGATTTTCCTAACTTGTACTTAGAAGACTTAGGGGCCATTTACCTAAACACTTACTCAGTAAGCACTTACCGGTAAAATTCAACATTATCGCTTACTTATCGGACAATATTTTATTCACTAAAACGCATCGTATGCAACAATTTATCCTGGTAAGCGCTAACCATGGTAAGAGTCCTCGTCCTCACTTACCGGGTAAGACTTTCGGTTCTTGCCTTCGCTCTTACCGGGTAAAAAATTTTAGTCCTTGCCGTATTCATCCGATAAAGTAAAGTGACTTGGTGAGCGCTTACCCAGGTAAGCGTTTGGTAAACGGCATCTTAGAGTTTTTGTACCATGAGATCTGTAACACCCCCAAACTCACATTTCATATAACACATATTTGATTCACAAAATACATGTTCAAGCCCACAAAGGTCCATAGTACAAAAAGCCATAATACAAAATACACAACTCAAAAATTCCAAAATACATGCTCTTGTATCCATAACATATATCCTCCAAAACATATCCCAATATGAGCTTCATATAGCTAAGCATATAGGGAAATAATTCACATTTTCCCTTTTCCCTTTTCCCTTACTATCATTATAGTCTGCATTTCCTGCAACACATATTTAAAAACACAAAATGAGGGTTAGACCTAGAGGTCTAGTGAGATTCCCTTTTTTCCATGTAATTGCAGGGTGAATATCACCAAAACATTATTCAAACAAAATCATTTCTCATAATGAAGTATAAATCACATTCTGTTTGTGTCAATCAGACCTCTGGTTCCGAAGACCAGACTTAGAAAATATTTCAACAAACAAGAGAAAATATTTCAACAAACAAGAGGACCAGAGCTTCTTACTTAACTAAATTCTCAAAACATTTAGAGATCAACATTATAGATAATAAAATAGTTTTCCTAAGAAATAAAACATATTTTTAAATGGATCATGTATGACCAGAGCTTTGGTTCTACTAGCCAGAGCTTCTGGCTCAAAATGCAAGACCAACCAGAGCTTCTGGTTCAACCCGCGTACGCCAACCATAGCCCCTTTGGTCTGTCTTTCTTGTAAGAAAAACTTCTAAGTATAAAACCTTTTTTCAAAGTATAATTTTCACACAGAGCTCCTATCTATAGATACAGAGCCTCTAGTTTAATATAAAACTTTAGTAAAAAGACTTGTATAATTCTCAAATCATCATCCAGAACCCTCTAGTTCTATCATGAGGACCAACCAGAGCCCGTCTGGTTCCTTTCAAGGAACAACCAGAGCCTCTCTGGTTCCTCTTCAATCAAACACTTGTTCGAAAACAGAGTTTATCCAAAACCATTGGCCATAGGCCAAGTTTTCCCCTTCCCAATAACATCAATACTATCATTTCTAATAAGAACAACGTCTCTGAGTCCTCAAATCACAAAGAAGTAAGAACTCAAATCTATTGTAATCTTAAAAGACATAATAGCAAGAGCTATAATAACCACACACAAATGCCACCCTTATATCCCAAGGTACACCTCTCCTTGATATGTCACCCTTATAGCCGAAGGTACACCTCTCCTTGATATGCCACCCTTATCCCATGGTACACTTCTCCTTGATATGTCACCCTTATTTCCTCATTAAAATCCATAGATTAGTTTCAAACGAAGATAGATCAAAGTCACAGCTGTCTTGATGAAACAGCCTCCATAGTTTTATCCATAAAATCTATAGATTAATCCCAAACGAAGACAGACTGAAGTCACAACCGTCTTGAAGAAATGTCCTCTATAGTTTTTAACCAATAATGGTTTCAAAACTGTTTTATCATCAAAACTTTGAGACTCAAGAACAATCAGTTCTTTCAACAATTTCCAAACCCCAAATCTCCTTTAAATCCTCAAAACAGGATATCATTCCAAAATTGTTTTAAAGAGCAGAATCTGCTATATCTTTCAAAAAACAGTTTTCAAATCCAATAACATAAACACATATCTATAAACTGTTAGAAAACAGTTTTTTACCAATCTTTTCCAAATATCAAACCATCAAAACCCAACAATTTTCAAATAACATTATATAAGGATATTAGTTATCAAAAACTCACCTTATCAAGGTCAAATTCTGCAGATTTTAAACACACAGCAGATCTTTAAACAACATAGAATCTTCAAATACTTTTGAGCAACAAATCCTCTTTAAGAGCATTATCACCGCCACAAACACACATTTTCTCTCTAAAAGGTTTTTTTCTAAAATAGAATGATAAGATAAGATATTATCTCTTTTTCACTCTTTATATATTTTCACAAAGGCGGTGGAGGATTTTATCATTATAAAATTCTTTGGGCGGTGGTGGGTTTTATTATTTTAAACCACCTTTCTTTATCATGAAGATATTACATCTTATTTTTTTAAATGATAAATCCAAATATGCTTCACACCAAATACGCATACATATAATTCATGTATGCACAGTAACACCTTTTCACATATACACATACTACTCATGCATTTTATTAATTAACATGCATGTCATCACGTAATTCACATAATAATCACATATGGGTTACCTCAACCCAGGTTGTCTGAAACCTGGTTATAACAAGATCAGAAACCAGACTGTTAGATTGGAAGTAGTCATCAAAGGGATTAAATTTATGAAAAGGTTTCTTAGATGTCAGAGTAAACTTTCTTCAGTTATTGATATTCAAATGGGCTATGAAAGCAACCAGAAGAATGTTAATCTGAAAGTGCCTAACCAAGACTTAGAAGACATTGATCGTTATCCTCTTTACATGATTCTTGAATATCCAGAATTTGGTGTGATCTATGAAAAATCTGAGGGAGTTAAAAGATTTTAAGGTTCAGTGAACTCAATAAGTACAGTGATGGAACAATCAAGATAGTAAGGAATCAACTTAAATTAAGAAAAGCTCAAGATGACAAAGCTTCAAGGTCTGACAGGTTGAGTCTAAAAGAAAGATTCTTGCTTATTAGTGCTCTAGAGTTACTCGATAAGAAGATTCAAGACAGGAATGCAATTAGAAGATTTGAGACAAATCTGGGCTTTAGAAGATCAAGATTTTCTATTTCTAGAGCTTGAATCCAAAGGGAGAGAATGTTGGGTTCAAGTCTTTGTGCTTAATTGTTGTATTCAATATTTTGTTTCTCTTGTATTTGTCTTAGTATAAATAGGTTTATTTCTTGTAATTGTAAGAGTGAATTATAAGCATTGAATAGATTTGTCATTGTAATCACTTTTGAAGATCAATACGACTGAATTATTGGAATCTCTCTCTCTCTCTACGATTTTCTACTATCTTTCTACATGATTACAATTGTTGTTGTGATCTTGATTTGATTTGTGAAATTGATTAGTCTTTCTGGGATTACCAATGGAGATCATTGATTGGATGTTGCTTTGAATTTTCCATATTCGCCTATAAATAGGTGATTTTTCCAGGGTTCTCACTACCGGTTGCTGCTGTGGTTGTATCAACTTGGTAAGTAGAGGAGACCGAGAAGAGAGACCGAGAAAAGAAGCCAAACCGTGACTCCATGAGAAGTCTGAAGTCGTGATTCGTGAAGTGAACTCAATGTCTGTGAAGTGTGAAGTCGTGAAGATGAAAAGAAAGGAAGAAGACCGTTGGCGTGAAGGAGACGTTAGAAGCCAGACTTTTTATTTCAGACCTAATATATGTTACCAAGACCAAAAAACTAAGCCCATGAAATAACAAAAGCCCAATAATTGAACCCTAAAAACTCGATATATCGGTCCAATATATACATCAAAAATATCGGTAAATATCGGGAAATATCGGCGATATTATCGGGGATGATATTTTGACCGATATTTCTGCAGCGATATTTTGCCTAGGTCCGATATCCGATATAATGCCGATATATCGCGATTTTAACAGCATAGCTTGAGAGAGATTGCTAAGTTTAGAGAGATTTTCCTTCAGGCAGTATGGTGTGTTCTTGGTGTATTGTTCATTCTCTAAACATTGAAATACATATGACTACGACAGTTTCCTCAAATAGTATTTGATTTCACTATTGTTTACTTTTCGTATTTCTTTAACCTGATTAGTATTAATGCTTATTGCTTCCACTAATTTATTTGTTATTTGCATTCATTACTAGTGTAATTGAGGATCTGAGTTCCTACGGTTTTAAGTGTTTTTAATGCTCTAGTTAGCATGCCTCTACTCTATGTAAGTGGAGTTCATCTATATTCAAACCCAACTCTCGTTGGCGTTATAAGAATTCTCTCCAATTCCATAGCATCACCCAAGCTCACGTCAGTACATTATGCCGATATCTGGATCTACAACTATACTTTGGACACTTTCAAAAGATCATATTGTCTGCACTATTGGGCATTACCGAACAAAAAGTGACCAAAATGATAAAGGTTCAACATATAAAACTACTCAAGAATTTTACATAAAGTTTAGGTACTTTTCACTTATACATCTCAAAAGATGTTTATCTCATACTTAGAAAGGAGTAGAAAACATAAATTAAAAGATTCCAAGAGAACACCAAAAGATTTTCGATAAACTAGAAATCGAAGGGCCCACTCTTGATGGCACTGGTGTACAATACTGAAAATAAAAGGTACTGTAATTTAAACTACAGATTTTACCGTTGGGGAATACTTCTCTTTAAAACTAAAGCTCTCCAGAAACTAAATGCTAACTAGATAAGATAGATAAGATGATTTTAAAGACAATAAATGTCAAGGCTTTATATAGGCCAAGCCAAGCATTCCCCTTTCTACTCAAGAGGCAAAAACTAGTGGCATAATCATAAAAACTGAAGGAGAATACCACTTTTCCTTAAAGTGGGGTTTTTCATTAAATAAACATTTTTCCCATCTGCTATGATGTTCGCTTTTCACCAACTATAGAAAGTAGCGCAAGGAGCCTTCTAAATTAATTTTTTTTGGTTCCCCATCAATCACCAATCCAAAGACACTCTGTTAATGGGCCAACTGTTCAAATCTTGATGGGCCAACTGATTACTCTGTTAATGCCAAAGACACTACCTCAAAGCCCAAGAAGGACACCATGGACAATTCGGCCTCCATTGGCCCAAGTCAAAATTATGTTGTGGACATGGATTGTGATCAAAAGCATGAGGAAAACCCACCTACTATTGCCCCAGTTAATCATGAAGGTAAAAACATGGATAGGCTGAAGGTATCTTGTGAGAATGAAATGCCTCCAAAGTGTAATCCACCCTAAAAAGGCTCAGGTACATCCCACTCTCCTCTTGATAACTCTTTTAATTTTAATTGTGATATGGAGCCTTATATTTTTCATGATTCTATTATGCATGGTCCTTCAACCCCCCCCCCCTCCCTCCCTGCCTGTTCATGTTGAGTCCTCTTCTATTTTATTAGAAAATCCAAAAAAAATCTTTAATTTTCAAAATGATCAAAAAGATGATAATTCTACGGTTAAAACTAAATCTGTTTGGAATGGTAAAAATTCTAGCATTTTACCTCTCTCATGTGCTAATATCCTTAGTGGTTCTCATAAGCATCCAAATGCTAATTTTAAATTTATTCCCAATTTATGTGAGGATGTGGACTTCCCTGTTGATATTTCTATTTCTATTGTTAAAAAGAGTTAAAAGATTATATGGTTATTTTATTGGTAAACATCTTCCCTTTTTTGTGGTTCGTTTCTATGCTTCCAAACTTTGGTCCCAATTTGGTATTGTGGACGTCCTTTTAAATGGCCATGGCATTTTTCTTTTTAAATTCAATTCTGAAGAAGGCATCCAAAAAGTGATTGATAATGGCCCTAGGAGTTTTAAAAATGTTCCTATTTTTATTCAAAAATGGAGACCTGGTTTAAACCTAAATTTGAATGTTCACAATAGTATTCCAATATGGGTTAAAATCCATGATATTTCTTATGATGTGTGGAATGATGAGGGTCTTAGCTACATTGCTAGTAAAATTGGTAAACTATAGCCATGGACTCTTGGACCGCAAATATGTGTAAGTATGCTGCTGGAAAATCGGCTTTTGCTAGGGTTTTGCTTGAAGTTCCCACTAGGAAAGATTGGATTGGTGTTGTTAAGGTTCGTATCCCAAACCCTGATACTCTTTCTATGTCTCTTCACTCTTTACTTATTGATTATGAATGGAAGCCTCCTATGTGCTCTCATTGTAATATTTTTGGGCGTTCTATTTCTAACTGTATGCATGTTAAGACTAATAATGATAGGAATGTTAACCCAAATGACCACCAAGACCTGATGAGAAAGAATGTCACAACTGATAGTGAAGGATTTCAAGCGCGCACTTACAAGAAAAATCATAATGCAAGGGTTTCGATTGCCAAAGTTCAGATGGAAAATCAAAGCAAGGAGATCCTTCTTCCAGTTTCAAATGAGAAGCACGATACTGCTATTATAAAGGAAAAAGTGAAGGCAACCCCCCGTCAAATTTATCGGCCCATTCAAAAGCGTCGTTCCCCCCAGCTACCTCCTGCCCCCATTATCAAATCTCCCCAGATGGGTTTACCCTCTGCTTCAAGACCTGACTCTCCCTCTAAACCCCCTAGTCATAATAAACACCACCCAAAACCCTCCAACCCCCACTACCCCCCAGGAAACAAGCCAAGGCCCCTTCTCCTTCTTCTTCTTCTTCTTCTTCTTCTAACCGATTCTCTGTCCTTGCTGACTCTTCTCAGTCTTCTGAGCCCGAGCCTTCCCCCTCTTTCCATCCTGCCTCTTCTGTTCCTTCTGAGATCGAGGATGATCCCCTTGATCAGGATGACCTCCTTGATGAGGATGACGTGATTGAGGTTGAGTCGGATGATGGCGAAACTGCAAGGTTTATTACCAGTGATATCACTCCCTCACAGGTTGATCCAACGACATCTCAGGAGTCTGAGCAGATGGTTTAGGGCTTCCCCTTTGGTCGTTGTCTTGTGTGTCTCTCTTGGTCGCTGCTTGTTGCCTTTTGTGCGTTCTATTGGTTTGGTCTAGGGTGAGCCTGTTTTAGGCCCCTTCTCCTTTCCTTTGCTCTTTCCCCGCTGTTTGCTCAGGTTTTGCCTGCCTAGGCCCTTCCCTTGTGGTTGGTTCCTCCTCTTCTCTTTCCTTCTTCCTCGGGGTTCCTTGGCTTTTTCTGGTGGTTGTGGTTCGCCCCCACCCGAGTTCTTATTTGTCTTTCATTTTTAGTGTTTTTATGCTTGATCTAAAGGGGTTTCCCCCTTCCATATCAAAAATATGGTCTTATGTGATTTTAAAAAGGCAATAATGTTTTTATTTTTGAACAAAATATAAATTTACAAATATCATAAAATTTTGATAAAAATATACCGATATTAGTATCAAATTAACTATTTAAAATTTCTTATTTTTTTGTATTTAATTCAATTTTTTTATTATAATTTAATTTAGATTAAATATAAAGTAATTTATATTTGGTTTAATAATATAATTTTTTTATAAAGATAATAGTTTTGTTAGAACTCAATAATTATCCTAATTATATTTAGATTTTTTATATTTTAAAATACGATGTTTATCCTCTATTTGATTATGTTTATCTGCACTTAGTTACACGAATTCAAGCATGAAGCTTTAATTACGCACAATTTATTTGTAATATTGAATTTTAAGTAATATGCATCAATAAATAGTACTTTATGCATAAAAAATAATTTTTAAAAGTTTTTGTCAAATGCATTATAATATAGTATAGATAGTACACAATAATAATAAATAAAATTATATTATATACTTTAAAAGAAAATAACAAATAATATATTATAATATAAGATTTTTTAAGTCTTTAATTGTAGAAAGACAAGGAATAAAGACATTATAAAAGGGCTTCAACGATGGAAAAATCCATCCACCGGAAATCACCGGTGGATCTCATTGTCAGAGAAAATGTGGCTGGTGATCGTGATTACTGGTGGATTTTCAATCACTGATGTAAAAAACGTCGGTGATCCCCCAATATGGCTAATCCGCCGATAATCCGTCAAAAATTACCGACCGAGAAATCCAACCGTGAAGCCTCTTTGCTTTGTAGTGAAAATGACCAAAATACCTCCTTTAATGGGGTTAACAAAATCTATTAGAGGGAGGGACTCAAGGAATGCAAAACTATAAATCACATGTCCCAAATCAGTACTTATTTTGATTTTGAGACAAAATCCATTAAAAATCTGAATCACAGGACCAAAGATATAATTTACTTAAAGAACAAAAAGATATTTCGAGCAAATCACGTCCTTAAAAGAACCTTTAATGCAGCATGACTTGCATTAAGTACATTATATTCAGTGCATTATCTGCTCATGGAACTCAACCCGGAAACGGATGTGTGTCAACCATAAGGATGCTCAAAAGATCAACCAAGGATGATTTCATAAAGCCACTTTGCATGGTTGTCATCTACCTCACTCAGAACAAAAAAAAAAAATATATATATATATATATATATAGAGTAGTTGGTTCAAATACTAACCCAAACTATTGTGCAAACTATGCTAACCGATTTTGATCGTTCATTTTCTCATCAAACGGTCCTTATTAAATAAGACTACAAAAATAATCATTTAATTAATGTATTAAATGACATGTTTATGAACAACTGTTCAAAGGGTAATTTTGTAAAAAAATCGCATCACATCATGAACCTATATTATTCAAACGATTTCGTAACCTCCAATCAACTACGAAACTGCCAATCTATACGATTAATAGTGTATATCATTAGCGAAAAATCTTGTTCATAATATTCATCAAAAAGATGGATGATTTTGGCGAAATGCATACAAGTTTGGATTTGTGAACCTAATGAACATCACACACACGCAACGCTTCACAAATACATATAAGTTTGGATTTGTGAACCTAATGAACATCAGCATTATGACATAAAACAGTAACGAACCCCAACGTCTACGTCTGTGTTATTTGTGCTGATTTGATATATGTTAATATATGTGTGTCTGTGCACAAATGTCTTAATACATCCTAGTATGAAAAATGTAATCGCTATGTGTGTGATCAAGTAATATAGCACAGTGAACATAATGAACAGCCCCTATATAAGCATGATATGATTTGTGCTATATGACATAAAACAGTAACAAAACTAAAACTATTATTACACAAAGTAGATAATTAAAAAGAACAACAAGGATGTGAATTTACTGAAATTGAAAACTTAGTGAAGAATGTATATTGTTTGTCATCCCGAAATCAAATCTTTAATGAACATAATGAACAGCCCCTATGTAGTTAGTCTTTAAAACTAAAACTATTATTACACAAAGTAGATAATTAAAAAGAGCAACAAGGATGTGGATTTACTGAAATTCAAAACTTAGTGAAAAATGTATATTGTTTGCCATCCCGAACTCAAATATTTAATGTAGGCGTGTTCACATTAGCGTATATTAGCGTGTTCATAGCTATCATATGTTCATATTGGGATACTTATTGATCATTTTCTTCACTTTCGGAATTCAAATTCCGAATGTATTCGTAGACGCTTTTAGCTTTTTCATTTTCGTTGTCGTCGATCCGTTTTACTCTATGATTATCCATATTACTCGGACTATAACGGAATCTTTACAAAAAGGACATTTTTCAAATTTACAATATCAAAACCATTATAGGAAGAATAAATGTAAAATTCAGTAAGATGAACACATGTGAAACTTTATGTCATTATTACATGAATATCAATTAGTGATATTTTTAAGATTTGTAACTCCCAATTAAAATATTTGGGAGTTACATAAGAATGATAAATTACCTAAATACCCTTACAATTAATATGTGAGTTACATTTGAACCTAACTAAAAGATGGAACATGATTGGTTGATGTTGGTTAGCATAGTTTGCACAATAATTTTGGTTAGTATTTGAACCAACCCCTCTCTCTCTCTCTTTCTCTCTCTCTCTCTCTCTCTCTCTCTATATATATATATATATATACACACCATAGAAGGATTAATAGGAAATAGTCCGAACATCTAAAAAAATCAAGCTCTAAACATGGGTGTTTGGGATTGTTTATAAAAACAACTTATTGACTTATTCGAGTGTGATACCTGCAATAAACGTTTTTTAGTATTTGGATAAACAACTTATGCCGGTGCCAAACCGGTAATAAGGAGTTTTTGAAGAAGTTAAACTCTTCTAACTTATAATAAGTTGATAAGGGCTTTTGTAGAAAAGTATAAGTTTCAAATAAGCAATTCCAAACAGCCCCATAAGTGGATGTATTTTTGTTTGGATGATTATGAAGTCCGGTCAAAGTAAGACTACTAGAATACTGGATATTTCCGGCGAGATTTCCGGCGGACCTGACGGGTGTCGAGTCCGGCAAATAATATAATTTATAAATAATAGCCTATTATCTCTAAAACACACTCGTAATAGTGATAAGTAGGGTCGTCTCCACAGGGACTTGGTGTTAACCGTAAGTCCAAGATGTAAACGCGTGCAAATTCATTAATGAAACACTATATATAAAAGGGGGGGGGGTTGGAAGATTTATAAATAGCCTAAACATGCAAAATAAATTGGGAACTTTAAACAATAATAAGAACGAGACTAGTAATGAGCATCAATCAACTAATCCTTTGGATTATATATCATCGACTCATTCAATCCATTTTCTCAAAAGAAACTACGTTGGTTAGGACATCGACACCCGTCAATATTCTGTTCGTTATAAAAGCATGATCAGTCTCGAACGCTCTACGACTAACCTCTAATTAGCTAATCAAACCTAGTCACGGACTTAGAATTTAATTGCCAATTGCATTAACGTCAAACAAACCCAACACTAACCAACAATCGGACGCCGATTGTTTAAATTAGTTTACACGATCTTACAACATCATCATTTAACATAAGTGTCAACTGTGTGTCGTGTGCTACTTCAATAAACCGAAAAGCAATTACGGACTTAAAGGTTTATCTAGCAACTCGATATTGAATTAGACATAATAAGGGATCCTACTTAAAATATCCAACTCAAAACGATAAGCATTCAACTCTAAAATCGCATAAATAGCTTCAAATGRTATGATGAAATTGACGTAAGTCTCAACAAATCCAAATTCAAAGTAATCACATACCCATTACTAGAAATAAAAATTAGCTACTCATGTCTGAAATATATAAAATCATGTACCTGATGAAATCGAGAGCAAATAACGTAGAACCTTAGAAATTATCTTCAAAGAAAAGCTCCTTGAATMTGGAATTCGGTCCTTGTGTTCTCCCCTCTTCAATCGATCGGTTCCTCTCTTTCTCAGCCTCTTCCTCTCGTTTTCTGCTGCCTTCAATCGACAGGTTCTCTCCTTTTTCGGTTTTCAATCCACAGCCTCCCAATCGAACARACTGCTCTCGATTTACAGCCCCCACCTTCTCGATTTCTRCTTTCCCTCCTCYGGTTGCTTCTGTACYGACAGCCCCTATCGACCGCTCGTACTCGCCCATGATCTCCTGCTCTCGCTGCCCACGATCTCCTGCTGCACGACCTCTCTCTCGCTGCCCACGTCTCTCGCTCTGTTTCTGTTTTGGGCAGCAGCCTTGGGCTGCTGCTGTTGCCTCTTCTTTGTTTTCTTTCTTTTGTTCACGGGCTACTATCATGGGCACAACCTTGGGCTGCTGCTTGGGCCAAAGAAAAAACACACAAACAATACAATTTTAATGGCCTCATAAGATTAAACATCATCTTAAATTAAAATGGACATTTTAGGCATCTAAGTGATATTAATCTCAAGGTAATTTGACGTAAAAATGTACAAAATTTTCACTTATCANGACAGCCCCTATCGACCGCTCGTACTCGCCCATGATCTCCTGCTCTCGCTGCCCACGATCTCCTGCTGCACGACCTCTCTCTCGCTGCCCACGTCTCTCGCTCTGTTTCTGTTTTGGGCAGCAGCCTTGGGCTGCTGCTGTTGCCTCTTCTTTGTTTTCTTTCTTTTGTTCACGGGCTACTATCATGGGCACAACCTTGGGCTGCTGCTTGGGCCAAAGAAAAAACACACAAACAATACAATTTTAATGGCCTCATAAGATTAAACATCATCTTAAATTAAAATGGACATTTTAGGCATCTAAGTGATATTAATCTCAAGGTAATTTGACGTAAAAATGTACAAAATTTTCACTTATCAGGACCATTTTCGTCGGAATATTACTGGCGGATTACCGGCGGATAACAAAAAAGTCAACTTCTGTTGACTTCCGACAAAAATCTGCCGGAAAAATTATTCTGGTGATATTTTCGGCGGATTTCTTAATTAATTATTTTAGACTTCTATATAAATCTAATTACAATAACTTACCGGCGGATTTCCACCGGATATTTAATTAATCTTTTAAAATTAATATCCGCCGGAAATAATTTTAAAATTAAAAATTATTTTTAACATTCTTCGTCGGAAGCCGGAGGGCCACCAGTAATCTGCCGGTAATATTTATTCATGATTTTATAAAAAAAATCAAATATTTTCCGGCGGATTTCCGGCGGCTTTTCTTTTTTTCTCATTTTCAAACTTTTTGTTTCTTAATGGATCATATTGGGCTAAAACGGTTCTATTGCGCTTTAATGGATGTTAGTTCGGCTTTAATGGATCGTATTGGGATTTAACAGTTCTATTGGGCTTTAATGGATGTTAGTTGGGCTTTAATGGATCGTATTAGGCTTTAATGGATGTTAGTTCAGTGTTAAATTGTATTCGTCTTGAAAATTTATTTTGTCTATAATTGTGTAAAAGTCGTCGTGTTTTACTTTTCTTAGACTGTTTGACTTTGACCTTTGTCTTATAGTTTGACCCTATATAAAGGGTGTTGGCTTTGTAATTTTAGTAGGATGCTAATTGTAAAATTCATTTTACGTATATTGAAGTTTGACCAGATTTTAGATCTTGACTTTTTCTCTCTTCTTCTCCAAGTATTCTTACATAGAAAATATTATGCCATTGATGTTCTTGAAGGTTTTCATGGAAGATTGATTATTTGGGACTTATAAATGTTAATTGGGTTTGACGGTTTTATTGGCTTTAACGCATCATATTAGGATTTAGTGGATGTTAGTTGTGGTTTAATGGATCGTATTGTGCCCGTATTGGGTTTTAATTGACTTATTGGCCTTTAATGGATCGTATTAGACTTTAATGGATCGTATTGATTTTTAATGGATCGTATTGGGTTTTAACGGTTCGTATTGAGCTTTAGTGGATGTTAGTTATGGTTTAGTGGAACGTATTGGGCTTTAATAGACCGATCGTGTTTTAATGGACCGTATTGGGTTTTAACGGACCGTAGTGGGTTTTAATGGACCGATTGGGCTTTAATGGAACGCATTGTACTTTAATGGAACGTATTGTACTTTATTGGAACGTATTGGGCTTAAACGGACCGTATTGGGATTTAATGGATCGTATTGGGCTTTAACGGTTCWATTGGGTTTTAGTGGACCGTATTGGGTTTTAATGGACCGATTGAGCTTTAATTGACCGTATTGGGTTTTAATGGACTGTATTGGGTTTTAATGGACCGATTGGGCTTTAATGGAATATATTGGGCTTTAATGGACCGATTAGGTTTTAATGGACCGATTAGGCTTTAATGAAACGATTAGGCTTTAATGGAACGTATTGTGTTTTAATGAAACGTATTTGGCTTAAACAGACCGTATTGGGATTTAATGGATCGTATTGAGCTTTAACGGTTCTATTGGGCTTTAGTGGACCGTATTGGGCTTTAGCTTATTGTATTGGGCTTTAATGGATCGTATCCCGCTTGAATGGATGGTGTTGAGCTTTAATGGACCTTATTGGGCTTTAATGGATCGTATCCTCTCTTTCCGATCTCATTCAGATAATAAGCCAGTCCGGCGAATGGCGAGTTTTCTATTTATTAGTAGCCATGATTGGGGCTATAGTACTTAGTAGACTATGCATAATGGACCGTATCCCGCTTTAATGGACCATATTGGGTTTTAATGGACCGATTAGGCTTTAATGGATCATATTGGGTTTAATGGACCGTATTGGGCTTTAATGGACCGTCTTGGGTTTTAATGGACTGATTGGGCTTTAATGGATTATATTGGGTTTTAATGGACCGTATTGGGCTTTAATGGAACGTATTGGGCTTAAACGGATCGTATTGGGCTTAAACGGACCGTATTGGGATTTAATGGATCGCATTGGCCTTTAACGGTTCTATTGGGCTTTAATGGACCGTATTGGGTTTTAGTTTACCGTATTGGGCTTTAGTGGATCGTATCCTGCTTTAATTGACCATATTGGCTTTTAGTTTACCGTATCGGGCTTTAATGGATCGTATCCCGCTTGAATGGACGGTGTTGGGCTTTAATGGATCGTATCCCGCTTTAATGGACCGTATTGGGTTTTAATGGACCGATTGAGCTTTAATGGATCGTATTAGGCTTTAATGGAACGTATTGAGCTTTAATGGACCGTATTGGGTTTTAATGGACCGTATTGGGTTTTAATGGACCGATTGGGCTTTAATGGATCGTATTGTGTTTTAATGTACCGTATTGGGCTTTAATGGAACGATTGGGTTTTAATGAAACGTATTATGCTTTAATAAAACGTATTGGACTTAAAAGGACCGTATTGGGATTTAATGGATCGTATTGGGTTTTAGTTTACCGTATTGGGCTTTAATGGAACGTATCCCGCTTTAATGGACCGTATTGGGCTTTAATGGATCTTATTGGGCTTTAATGGACAATATTGGGCTTTAATGGACAGTATTGGGCTTTAATGGCCAGATTGGGCTTTAATGGATCATATTGGGCTTAATGGAACATATTGGGCTTTAATGGAACATATTGGGATTTAATGGACCGTATTGGGTTTTAATGGACCGATTGGGCTTTAATGGAACCTTTTGGGCTTTAATGGAACGTTTTGGGCTTTAATGGATCGTATTGGGCTTTAATGGATCGTATCGGGGCTTTAATATACCGTATTGGATTTTAATGGAGCGATTGAGCTTTAATGGACCGTATTGAGATTTTATGGATCATATTGAGCTTTAATTGACCGTATTAGACTTTAACGATTGAATAATAATAATAATATTGCTAATTTTAAAAAAATATAATAATTTTAAAAATTTAAAATTCTTAATAATTATTATAATAATAATAATTTTAGTGGTAATAATAATAATAATTTTAATAATAAGAATAGTAATGGGTTGTCAATTGTTAGGCAAACGTTAGGACTTTTATTTATAAACGAAATTGATGTGTATTTTGTGTTAGAAATGGGTTGTCAATTGTTGTGCAAACATTAGGACTTGTATTTATAAACAAAATTGAGGTGTATTTTGTGTCAAAAATGGGTTGCCAATTGTTGGGCAAACGTTAGGACTTGTATTTATAAACGAAATAGAGATATATTTTATGTTAGAAATGGGTTGCCAATTGTTGGGCAAACGTTAGGACTTGTATTTATAAACGAAAATGAGGTGTATTTTGTGTTAGAAATGGGTTGTCAATTATTGGGTAAATGTTAGGACTTGTATTTATAATTTTATATCTAACAACTAATTAAACTGACACATAATTTTGTAAATTTGTAGCTATGTCGACTAATGCTGATAGAGGATGGATGTATAAGCGAATAAATAGAAACGAGACTATAAATCCAGTTTTCCAAGTCAAAATAGTTGGATTTTTGGATTTTGCTTTATGTAATGAGCGACCTACGGCAAGATGTCCTTGTAAGAAATGTCAACTTCAAAAGTTTAAATTAGAGACGAGATTCATATAGACTTGTTAAGAAAATGATTCATGATCAATTATAGTCACTGGTATGCACATGGTGAATTAGAACCCGAACTTCAACAACCACAACAAACAATAGTGGACGAAGATTATAATGAGTTTGATGGTGTTGAACAAATTCCCGGTACATCAAGTACGGGGGACGAGCAAGAACCAAATCAACACGCACAGTGTTTCTATGATATGTTACGAGCTGCAGACGAGCCGTTGTGGGAGGGATGCCAGAGATTTTCAAATTTACAGGCAGCGACAAGGTTTTTGAATTGGAAGGCAGATTGCAATGTACCAGAGACAACCTTCAATCGTAAACTTTCTATGGTAAAGGAAATGCTACCTGACGGTGAACAACTGGTTGGTAGCTGTAACACCCCATATTATACATTGCATGTAACACATACTTCATTCAATAGAAATACATGTATTACACCACTTTAGGTCCCAACGTACAAGAAATATTCATACAAAATACATGGTCCAAAAATTCCAAAATACAATTCTTGTACTGATCAACATTCATTTACAAAACTGGATTCAACATGAACAGATCTTCACACAGATATGCATATAGGAAAATATCACATTTTTTCCTTCCCCTTACCATCAGCAGTTCCTGCAATACATATTTAAAAATACAAAATGAGGGTTAGACCAGAAGGTCTAGTGAGATCCCTTTTTTCATGTAGTTGCAGAGTGAAGATCACCAACACTTTATTTAAAATCAACTCTTCATGTAAACAAATACATAATCATGTAATCCACATTTACCAGTACCTTTCTGATTTACAAAGCCAATCACTTGACTTTATAAATAACATATCAAGCCAAACAGGCTAGAACCTTTCAGATTTTACATAACACGCCTCTTAAACCTTTTTATCAGAAACAATGTTTATTCAAAGCCTCTGGCCAAAAGCCAGTTATCGTCTCCTCAATAACATCCTTACTATGATTTTCAATAAGAGTCATGATCCTGAATCTTTAAATCACAAAGAAATAAGGACTCAAGGCCATCGTAATCTTAAAGGATATAATAGTAAGAGTTATATCATTAAACACACACGCACAAATGACACCCTTATATCCAAAGGTACACCCCTCCTTGATATACCACCCTTATCCCAAAGTACACCTCTCCTTGATATGTCACTCTTATCCCAAAGTACACCTCTACTTGATATGCCACCCTTATTTCCTCATCAAAATTTACAGATTATTCCCAATCAAGACAGACTGAAGTCACAAACGTCCTGATGGAATAAAATATATGGTTTTATCCAAAAACAGTTCCAAAACAAATATTGAATACCCATCCTTTATCATTTTAAAAAGAATGATATGTCAATAACCAAAATTCACTTGTGAATAAAAATACCCATTAACATATTCGTTCATCAAAATATTTTTAGCCGGATTACTTATCCGGTCAACTCTCAACAATCCGGTCAACGTAATAACTTGGCAAGATTTCATCTCCGGTCATGCCTTGGCCGGATTATATATCCGGTCAACATTTCAATATATCAACATAATTAAATCGGGGCAACTCTGGCCGGATTACTCATCCGGTCAATACATTATAAAACACCAACTCAAAATTGGTCAAGAAACCCAGACAACCCTACAGCCGAATTAACACATATCCGGACCACACTTCAGCCGGGACAACTTGTTTTCAAGAACAATACAGTATTCAAACCAAAGAAGATGAATTTCATATGAAATAAGATGCTAAAAACCACTCACCTTATGCAATCTTTGAAAACAAGATTACTTTCCAACTTCAGTTTCCAAATCAGATATAAGCAATCCAGACAGACTTCTCACTCAATTCTTTCTCAGGTTTCAAAATGGCAAAGAGGTTAACTTGAGAACCTCATCTCATATTTATACCCTTTTCTATAACAGGAAGGCGACTAAAACCGCATGCATGCCCCATCCCATGAGCAAAACCCATGCATTCATATTAAATCATGTATACATGAAATATTTCATGCATACGTATATAATCATGCACACTCACTTACATACAATCTCATGCATGCATTCACATTATGCATATATCTCATATGCATAAAAATACACATACTCACATGATCAATATAACAATTCATCATGCCTTCACGTAATTATATAACAAATAATCACGTATTAATTACCTCAGGTGATAACCAAGGCTCGATTATCATAGTAGCTTTTACGAGACAAAGAAGATGTTGAAGGAACTTGGTGTTTCGAAAGAATAGATACATGCTTGCAAGAACCATTGCATGCTATTTTATAAGGACTATGCTGATCATAACAATTGTCTAGTATGTGGGGAGTCTTGTTACAAAACAACCGGCCGAAACAATAAGGTGCCTAATTTGGTGTTGACGTATTTTCTGATTACACCCATATAACAACGGTGGTATTTGTGTAAGAAAATAACAAAGAAGATGACTTGGCACTATGATCATCAAATTGAGACGGGAAAGATGGTACATCCGAGTGATGGGGAGGCTTGGAAACATTTTGACAGGGTGCATCCCGATTTTGCTCAAGATATTGGGAATGTTCGTTTGGGTTTATGTACAAATGGTTTCAATCCCAATAACTCAAACTCAAATCCATACTCATTATGGTCTGTTGTTCTTACAAACTACAATCTACCACCTTGGATGTGCATCAAAGACTGGAACGTCCACCTAGCTTTGCTAATTTTTGGCAAGAAGAGCCCTGGACAGAACTTGGATTTATTTCTTCGGTCCTTGATCGACGAGTTGAAGATGTTATTCTTTGACGGTGTCGTTACCTACGATGCTAATCGATGAACGAATTTCACAATGAGGGTCGTACTGCCGTGGATGGTTAGTGACTTCCCTGCTTATGCCATGTTGTCTGGTTGGAGCATGTATGGCATGTTAGCTTCCCCATATTGCATAGGTAATGCATATGCGTTCCAGTTGCGAAGCGGAGGGAAGTCGTGTTGGTTTGACTGTCACCGCAAGTTTCTGCCAATGAGACACTTGTTCAGGTGTGATAGGAGCCAATTTTGTGTTGGACATGTCGAAAAAGCTGGTCCACCCCATCTTCTAACTGGGGAGCAAATATGGGCACAAGTTTGTAGCCTTCCTACTGTCTATGAAGGATTCCTACACGGATCAAGGAAATATAGGAAGCCTGTGGGGTTTTGGGGTAACCCACAATTGGGTAAAGAAGAGCATTTTCTGGGAGCTGCCATATTGGCACACTTTGTTGATCCGACACAACCTATATGTAATGCACATTGAAAAAAATGTGTTTGAAAATATCTTTCCACCATCATGGACACCCCAAAATCAAAGGACAACATAAAAGCAAGGAAAGACATTGAAGAATACTGCAATCGACTGGAGTTACATGTGAGGGAGGAACAAAATAAAATATTTAAACCAAAAACTTCCTACTTATTGAACAAAGAGCAAGTGGGAAAGGTGTATGAATGGTTGAAGAAGCTTAAATTCCCATATAGCTATTCTTCTAACATAGGTGCATTAGTAAACGTCGAAGATGATAGTTTTTATGGCTTCAAAAGTCATGATTGTCATGTGTTCATGCAAAGATTGCTCCCTCTTTCTATAAAAAGGATGGCACCGCCTCCAATATGGGATGCTATCACTGAGTTGTGCACATTCTTTCGTGCAATATGCTCCAAGGTGTTACACATTGATGACTTGCTTCAATTGCAGACAAGTATAGTGGAAACTATTTGCAGGTTGGAAAGAGTCTTTTCACCGGGATTCTTTGATTCCATTGAACACCTTGTGGTACATTTGGCACGTGAAGCAATAGGTGGAAGTTCGATTCAATATCGATGGATGTATCTCTATGAGAGACGTCCAGGGTCGTTGAAAAGGATAGTGAGGAACAGATCAAGGGTAGAAGGGTCAACTGTAGAAGCATATTTGGTTAATGAACTATCTACCTACTGCTCGCTGTATTTTGGAAAACGGTAGAGACACGACTGAACCGTGAGCCTCAAAATTTTTGCCCCCGATTGTTCGTCTTCAGACCAACGGTTAAAGATATTTAAAACTCCGTGTCGAGGATTATTTAATAAAGGCGAAATGCATGTTAATCTATCGATGAAGATATGCACAAAGCTCACACCTACATTTTACTGAATTGTGAAGAAGTTTTTTCAGTCATAGATATCTTCAATACGGAGATTATAAATAGAGAGCCATATATTGATGAAGCGGGTCTCGACAAACGTAGGGGCGATCACTTTGTTGGATGATTTCATACCCACGTAAGTGTATACATATTAACTTTGATTAATCATTATTTATATGTACTTAATAAAATATTACAAATGAAATGATTGTATGTCTCGGTCAGACCCTGCTTCAAATCTTTATGATTTTGGCATACAAACCGTTACGTACGGTTTGGAAACACCTGGGTTATTTGTAAACAATTACAAGTTCTACACGCTAGCTCATGGTAGAAATCACACCACACATAATAGTGGAGTATGCGTGAGAGGGTCTTGTTACTCAGATTACTAAGCCGACTACTATGGATTGTTGGATGAAGTCCTCGATATAGAATATCATGGGTATGAGCTCGGCCGCTATGTTGTCCCACTATTCAAATGCACATGGTTTGATACAGTTAACGACGTCCGAGTTGACCCAAAACATAATCTCGTGGACGTCAAACATAGATAAAGACTTCGTTTAGACGACCCATTCATCCTAGCATCACAAGTTGAACAAGTCTATTATGTACTATATCCATCGAATTCATTAAAAGATTGGTGGTATGTGGTGAAGACATTGCCAAGAGGGGTCTATGACTTAGCATCGAGTACCCCTAAAGTACCTTCGGATGAAAATATGGACAATGAACAGTTTTTCCAGGAAAATGGTAGAATAACCCAACATGAGGGAAATGAAGATGTTCAAGAACCCATCCATCTTGTCATAAGGGAAGACGACATCGAAGTTGACAATGATCGTCGTGACAACTGGCACGTTGATGAGAGTGGTGACGAATAAGAGGAGTTCCAATACTCGGATAGTGACTCTAAGGACGAAGAACTTGACTTGTCTTGTTAGACCCCATAAGTATTATGCATGAAGTAATGATGACAAAAAAGTGACGAAGAACCAGAAGGCCGATAGAAGACTTCAAGGAAAAAATGACTAAGTTTGAAGAACAACCAGAGGGTCGATGAACTGACAAGAGATGCGATAAAAAGTGCATCTTCATAACCCCTTTGGGTACTAACACTTGAAGTTTCCCTCACCAGTTCAACCAGAGGCAAGCAATGAAGATATGAAGATAAGGTTGAACTCATACCCCATGGAAGACAGCTAGAGATGACCAACCAACAGCTGGATTCTACAAAGTTTATCTTGCTTTAATGTTTATCCATGTTTTAGATAAGCTTTATCTGTTAGTAGAAGATTAGCTAAATAGTCTCACTAGATAGTTATCTTCTTATTAGATTACTAGTATAAATAGATGGTTAGGCTTATTGTAATTTTTGACACTTTATGTTTTTCACATCATTGGAATAAAGTGAAATCTTTGGCACTCAAGCATATTCGTAGAACGTTTATTAATTGTTCTTGAGTGTTCATCATTTTATTAATTCAAACACTATAATTTGGTTATTCTTAACTTAATTATTAGTGTTATTAAGAGATCTGTGATCAGTATGTCTGATCACTCATCAGATAATTAAATTCTTATGTAAATTTTATTCTTAGTAAAATTTGTCTAGTTGTTTTAAATATATATTATTTCCATTTTTAAATCTTAGTAAACCATTGTTCGACATCTGTTATTGTGTGAAATATTTACTGTATACTTGAATTATTGTTGTATGTTTTCTAACGTTGCTTTGTAGAAAAATCGATGCCGCATACTCGGATTACCGGTCGAGGTAGTGGCAGTACACCTAGCCGCGGTATTGGTAGAGCCTCTAGTATTGCTTTGGCACACCCGGAGGAGATAGAGTCTGGTCGTGGTAGTGCTGCTTCGGAGCCGCTTCCACAACAACAGACGATTATTAGCATCCACGGCAAAAAGTAAATACATTTATATCTTTTAATTGATACAAATAATTGTGTGTTGATACTAATTCAATTCATTATTTATATAGTTTTAATGGCACCAGAGTGATCCGGAGGATCACCAAAATCAACCAAGAGCTGCTTGACGGCCCATGGATCACTTGGGAAAAATCCCAAGGGACGTGAGATGCCGAACGTGGGAGCGGTTCCAGGTTCGTGGTATATTTTTAAATTGTTATATTTTTGATATTTTTTTAAACCTAAGAAGCGACTAAACTCTTACGTACAGGGCTAATACACTTGGGATTCGACTTTGGACGCCCAGATCCTAGAGACAAAGTCGGTCAAGCTATATAATGACAACTTGAGTACCGCGAGGAAATAAGCTGGGGAAAAAGCAAAGAGGAATAGGTATCCTCAATACGATGAAACCGACCCACACTGGATATGAGTGTGTTAAAGAACTCCCCCCCCCCCGATATCTTCAAATGTATGGAGCCAGATGGTCAATCGTTGGAACAATGATAATTGGAGGGTTGTTTCTGGTATGGCGCGTGGGAACCGTGATAGCCAAGTTGCGCTACACACCGGTGGATCGATCCCATTTTCAGAGCATGGTGCTCGTTTGGTAGGACCTAANACCGCGAGGAAATAAGCTGGGGAAAAAGCAAAGAGGAATAGGTATCCTCAATACGATGAAACCGACCCACACTGGATATGAGTGTGTTAAAGAACCCCCCCCCCAGCTGTATTTTCAGATGTATGGATCCAGATGGTCGATTGTTGAAACAATGACAATTGGAGGGCTGTTTCCGGTATGGCGCGTGGGAACCGTGATAGCCAAGTTGCGCTACACACCGGTGGATCGATCCCATTTTCAGAGCATGGTGCTCGTTTGGTAGGACCTAAAACCCATTACTTTAGTAGCTTGATTTGTAATATATTATAATTAACATATGTTCGTATTATTTGACCTTTGTAGACACAAGCAAAAGACGACGTGCCACCGACCGTTGTGGAATTGTTCGATTATATGCATAAGAAGAGGTCAAGTGGAGATGTCGCATCTACAGATTCTGGGGGGTACATGACCTCTAAGTGTAGCCAAGTCATGGTAAGTATATCTATCTATTTTATTGTATATAATTGGATACCTAACTATCTATCTAGGTTGGGCAAACATTTGATACGTTTAAATTAAAATCTAGTTTGAGTTGCCATTTGGTGGGCAAACATTAGGATTGTTTAAGTTATAAATTTTGATTGTATCAATATTTAGTTTGGATTGTCATTTGTTGGACAAACGTTAGAATTGTTTTGGCTACAATTTTCGTATGTAACACTATTGTTTTGTCTGGAAACGTCCGATTTACAGCCGTCATGCTGTCAAAATTGACTTATAATCTTTTTTAAATCATATATAAGATGATTATTCAACGGGTCTCACCCAAAGATACGGTGATGATCCCTCCACATATCCCTTAGTTGATAAAGAGTTGTGGGAGCAGGCGGCTGGGGGAAACAAGAAATGCCGTCTATTTGGGTTTGGATACAACAAGGATCCCAATTGGGTATTGACTGGGAACTACACAGAAGGTGGTTCATCTTCTTCGGAGAGTCGGGTATGTGCCTATTTTGCTTTGATGATATTTATCGATTTAGTTTATAATTTATATTAAATATTATAACGTTTTATTTATTTTATAGGAAATTGAAACCTTAAGGACCCAACTTAGAGACTTACAGGAATAAAGTCAGCGCCAACGGATTGCAGAGGAGGAGCGATGGCGGGCGGCGGAGGATCGACGGCGGATGGAAGAGGAGCGATGGTGAAAGAAGGAGGAGCAACGAGATAAACACCTTGAAGATATGGCTGCTTTGGTTAGACAGCTCAGTCAATTTTAACATTTTCCCCGCTTACCGTATTGAATATTCTTTGTTTGTTTGAAACAATTTAGTTTTTGAACCAATTTAGTTTTTGTTTGGTTGAGATAATTGTTGTTTAATTTAATGAATGATATTTAGTTGTATTGCGTCTTTTTAGTTTTTTTTTTAATATTTTACAGATTTATAGGTTTTAAATACAAGTTTTAAATATTAATTGTAAAAATAATATAAAATAAATATTTATATAATTTTTTGGGGTAATTTTTGAAATTTAAAAAGTCATATTTTTAAAATTATTTTCTTTTTCCGGCGGAACGGTTACCGGAAGATTTCCGACGGATGTCTGTCAGTAAATTAATTCATTTTTTTAAAAAACTTAAATATTTTATTAATTTAATCACAAATTTTTAAATAAACCGACGAGAAGTTTCCGACGGCCGGAATTCGCCGGAAAATGGTAAAATCCGCCGGAAATTAAGATCTCTAGTAGATAATTCATCAGCAACTGCTAAAATATTGGAATTAATAAAGGTTTCTAAAAAACCGAACACCCAGATTACAAAAAAAAAGGTTTTACCATCTGTGCATCCTCGATGAACTTTTGATTAAAATTTTAATCAATGCAATCATTTTCTTTGCCATAGAAACCAAAACTTCATTTACAACAGTGTATATAATTTCAAACCAAGCACTAATAATTTAATGATAAACATAATTACCAAACGAATTAAATACACGTCTACCCACTTTAACTTCAATATAAGTAATTAAAAATATATATATTCCTTCCAAATATAGTCGAGACAGTCTAATCAAGCGATGACGATGATGATCAAGGGAAAACCCCATGTGTATATAAGTATGATATTAGATGGCAATGTACACTCTCACAACAGATCTCAAAACGATGGTATTTTCCACCTTGAGCTGAGGGCTGTACAAAATATGACAACTACAGACAATCTATCATCACCTTATTCATCCTGGGGTGCAAAAAATAGTAAGGAAAAACCAATCTCATCTCAAGCATCTATGGCATCAACAGGAAGGGAAGTTGCCCTATGAAGAGCTTGTGGCAGCAAGTCCCCTGTGCACAAACTCTTGGTTGTGCTAAATGTTCCATAACTTTCTTCAAAATTTGACTCATTTTGCCCATCGAAAAAACCAAAATGTGTTCCTGAAGCCAAGGATTTCGGTAAACGATCATCATCTTTCTCATCTCGCAACAAGGATGATGAGTTATCTGTTGTATTTGCATTAGATGTTGAATCAACAACTTTTGGTGCGAGCCCTAGTTGTTTATCTCGTAGCTCCCTTAGCTCCATCTGATACTTAGCCTTGAGCCACCTCAATTCTTGTCGAATCTCATTTTCGTAATCATCAGTAAGATCAGGAGCGGCTGAAGCGGTCTCGGTTTCCTCCAATACCCCTAACTTGAAGGACTTGCTAACTTCTCTTTCTCCTGGTTCATCTTCGGTACATGACTGATATTCGCTGGTGCCTACTTCATGTTGTGCCCATATATCAGAATACTGTAATCCATCAGATTGGCTCGACACAACTGGTGCACCTTCTGTAACACACTGCTCGGACCCTTCAAATTGATATGTTATTTCTTCAAAGCGGCCATGAATAGCACCACAATGGTGTCTTGAGCAGTGAAGTAGGTTCTTGGCTGGAGTACTTCTTGTGGACAAGTAGTTGGTTCGAGAACCATTTGACTCGCAACTTTGACAGTAACCGTTGTTTTCATGATGAGGGCTTTCTTCTAGTAGGCCTAACTCCCTTTTCCATTCTGGCACCAAACAAGAAATTTCACCATCGATCATGTCGGCTATCTTATGGACATCTTGATTGGTGATATCCAACTCAAAAACCATTTCATTTGCAACACTAAATGCTGTGTCGGATTCAATGTCAAATGGGAAGTAAATATTCCGAACACGCCCTGCAGTTATAATTAAGACAATTCCTTTTGAGTGTTAAAGTAACAAAGGTTTACTATTCTATTTAGGTTATGTTTGGCAAGCTAGTTGATAGCTTATAAACTAGTCACATTTAGTAATAACTAGCTGATAAGCTAGATCACGAAGTAAAATTACCTAAAAGCCACTCAATTTTTGGTCATTTTTATAAAATATATAAGGAGCACAATTGAATTAAAATGATGAAAAAAACACCCTCGAGCTTGTGGAAAAGGAACCTAAAGTAGCTTATCGCTTACCAAACACGGTTTTTCAATAAGCTAGTTAATGGTTTATCAAACATGGTCTTAGTAAAGCCACATACATACCTTCTCTATCTGCAATTCGTAGCCTTAAGAATATACCATCATCTTCTCTCCTCCTTCCCTTGATAGAAATATCAACGTCTTCAAGATGGTCTTCTTCTTGGGTCGTGAATAGTTCAATTTCATTCCCTTCCGGTTCATAACCAAGATAATTAGAGTAGTTATCGGGTGGTGGGCCATTGGTAAAATGATTATTCATGAGAGGTATTCGGTCAAATTCTCTCCAATAATCGATTGGCCTCAAATCATAGCCATAATCATCAGGCAGAAGGAAGGGGTCTTTCAGCAGCTCTTTTGCTGGAAGCCTAAGAGAAACTGTAACAAGACATTTCTCCACAAATTGTCGCACTTCAGGGTCCTTAACTTTGTACAAAGCATCCGGCTTTTTCCCCTATTTCGGATAAAAAAACAGTGAAATTATCATGCCTTGTATTTGATTTCCATTCAAAAATACAAACAAGTTAACGAGTTCATACTGAAATAACTTTCTTGTAGATCTGGGCAGGATGAGTGCATTCGCTGTAAGGATATTCAAATGTGACCATCTCCAAAATGCACATTCCGAAGGCATAAATGTCAACCAATTCATTGTATTCCTCAGCGTAAACCTCAGGAGCCATGAATTCTGGTGTTCCTGAGAGGAAACAAAAAAGATGCAAAATCAAATGTTGATCGCTAACGCATTTAATCACTAGGTTAAATGCATTTGCGGATTACACAAATGAGTTACTTACAATGATGACAAGTATATCCAAAGTGCAACTTTGTATCCATCACAATCTACCATTAAAAAACCTTCCATACATGCATATGCTACCATTTTGAAGTTCTTTCAACAAGAACAATGCCCAAAAATATATGGCTAACCAAGTGTTATATATGTGAGAATTCAGGCTACCTACCAACACAGCGAGCAGCATGAGATTTACGGAGGATTGCAGCTAGCCCTAAATCACCAATCTTGACTTCTCCTTGATTCCCATTAACAAAAATATTGTCACATTTAAGATCTCTGTGGATGACAGGAGGATCATGGCTATGGAGGTAAAGCAGGCCTTTCAAGATCTGTCTACACCAATGCTTGATTGCTCTTATATTAACCCTCCTGTGTTTTTGCCGATACCTAACCCAAAATCAATATAAAAATCAGGGTCAACAAGCAAGAAACTCAAGATTTTTGGTTTGGGAACAACTTACTGTCTAAGGGTACCAGAAGTGAACATCTCAGTGACAAAGTTCATGTTCCTGTTGGCAGTATCCACCCAAGATGTGTAGAATTTCATGATGTTGTTGTGATTCAAGGTTTTTAGCAAATGGATTTCACAATACAACCTCTCCAGATCCTCAGGGCTTTGAAGGAAATCATAAAGCTTTACCTGGTTCCAAGCCACTTCTATCCCTTCATACTCATCAAAAGCCCTATAACTGGACACAAGAAAAAACATAGACACAAGTCAATCTGTGGATCACACATAATTACCTCAAAACAAATCGATGAAAATCCAAATACCCATCAACCAAAAACCACTGAAAACTGCAGAAATTTAAAGAATTTTCTTACACTGTCTTTGAAGCTCCCTTCCCCAAAATCTCGTTATACTGCAACAAGATCAATCGGAGCTTTTTTAGTCATCATTGACCAAAAACACAAAGAAATGACAAGGAAAAGTAAGGATTTTTACCCTTCCGTATCTCCCTGTGGGATCTACTTCAACAAACTCAGATTGATCTGAATCAAGAGATGCAACACCATTCATTCTTTACTTGAGCTGCTGAAAGAGAAGGGGGGTAAGTAGTCAACAAGATAGAGGATGGGTTTTACTGCAATAATTGTGGAAAGAAGAGAGGAGAGATTGAGATTGAGATTGAGATTGAGATTGGAATCCTCCTCGTTGAGTCCATCCAGAAATCAGAAAGAAGAAAGAGAGAAGATATTTCAACAACTCAGAGACAACGAGGCAAAAGATTTCTAAAAAGGCAAACACAAAAAAAAACTCTTTATCTTTTTTCTTTATCCCCACAGACAAGCACACATATATCATGACAAAAACACCTCTCTCTTTCTTTTCTTGTGTCTTCACGAGCCACCCACGCACACATGCACCTGTGTCTTTGTCTACTTACCTATCTATCGAATTCAATTGTATCCACCGCTTCAAATAGGGATATAAAATTGATGAGAGTCTTATATCCATCTCCTAACTCAAATTAAAGCCCCATAATCATTCTTTCAAATTATAAATATAGAGGGAGAGAGGGATTCCTGTGAGATATGTCATTTTTTAAGATCCGTAACAACTACGACTATCATAGTATTTCTAAGGTTGTTTAAAGATGACTTTATCATTAGAGCTGATAATTTGAAGATGATTTTTTTTTATCAACGACTTCAAAGTATTTGAAGAAGCAAAGAAAGAGAAAATGCATATTATAATAGGACCGGGATTTTTTCTACATATATATTTTTTTGTTGATTTTTTTCATATGAATTGACCATTGTGAATGCTTTTATTCCAACCCACGACATTGAAAAATCACTAAAAACATTAAAATTGACGCTCCTTTAAAACCGAAAAAGAAAATCGAACTCTAGTTATATTTTAAAAAGAACAACAAACCAGTGTATGTATATAAAAAACATATTTCATCATTATTAAATCATTTTAAATACAACATTTATAATTTGTTAAATAACTATCATAGTAAATAAGGATTTAATTTAATGAAATTTCGTTAAAATAAGACAACTTTTTTAATAAATTTTACATTACAAGAAAAAAAAAATACATGAATTCAAATAATACAAATTAAAAACAAAATTAAATTATACTAATTTTTTGAGTTATTATGTTCGTCCCGTAAATGATCAATTAATGTATATCTAAGTTCAAAATGAGCCTCTTTACCTCTGACTTTTTTATGTTGCGCAAGAAACTGTTCGAGCTTACTATTGTTATCGTTCATCATCTCAAATCCTACATTTGTCATTTTGAGTCGTTCTTCAGTTACTGCTAGGGATGGTGATAACTCTCAATTCTGAGAGTTATTTGTTGTTCAATACTCTTATTTTTATGTGTTTTATGTACCCATTTTGCCTCTATCTTGTATTTTTTGTTAAAATGTTGTACGAGGTGATGAAAGATCAATGATTTAATTCTATTCTGAAAAACCGTCATTGTTGGAAAATGCCCACTGTCTGCTCACTTTCTGCCCACTTCGACATTTTCTTCAAAGCGGATTTGGATAAGTTTAAATACCTATTTTTGTGGGTATTTAAGAGAATTAATTCTACAGTCAAATATGAAAATCTCACAATATTTAAAGGGATAGGCCTTGTTGTATAAAACAAACGTCATAAAGTGTTTTTTTCCTTATTTTAAGGGAAAAGTCATGCTTACCTTTTTCATCCTTTCAAAAAAAGGTGACAAGGCCTAAATATTTTGCAAGATATGTAATGAAGTATTTGTACTCATGATTGAAGAAAGCTTTCTTCCTTTGGGTAAAAGGGATGTTCATCTCTCTCTTTCTCCTATAAACTGAAGCATTTACTCTCATTTGGAAAACACATCTCTTGGAGCATTTACTCTCAACTAAAGATCTAGAGTAGTAGTTCAAGTTTAACTTTCTGTATTTACTTCTTGTCTCGTATTTAACTTTCAGTTACGTTTACGTTCATTGTATGCCCACTGAAGGCAACAGTTTTATTAAACTTTCAATTCAAGTATTTCTTATGCATTTATCTTCTTCTTCTTCTATGTTCTGTAATTTTATTATGAGCTAATCACCCATTTTGGGTGTGGGTGTGAGTCAAACTTAAGAACTTGAAGGCACACTTGGTGTTGCCATTATTATTAATTCTTAAGCTTAGTCACTTTAAGTCGGGACTTAAACTCAGCGTATATAAGCCGATCACTATGAAGTGTTAATATTAGATCATTGATCCAGCGATGGATGAATTCGAAATACGACTTAAGTGATGCACAAAGATTTTAGAGCGTCTTTGATAATCACGTAGAGATACGGATTTTGCATATTTTTAGCTAATATTAAATTATTAGTCGAGATTTATGCTACAAAGAGATTTGAGTATAAATCTTCAGGCTAGTGGAACTATATATCTTTTTATCACTTAGCTAATTCGACATGTTTAAAATTGATAACAGTGGGCACTTTGTGGGCACTCCTTAGGCTCAATATATGAAAATTAACTTTCGAGAGATTGGAGTTTTTATAGAAGTCCCATGAGTTTCTGACCATACTGTTCCTACAATCTTCTTAAGGGAAACTTACACCCATACCCATCTCTTAATTTGAAAAGGTTTATATCGTATTCTAAGCTTTGTACCAACAAAACTCAACTTTTATTTAAAAACCAAAATATGCTCAATAAATTCATAAAACTCTCTGATTCTCAGTAGTCCAATCCATGTGGAAACGATCATGGTATTATACCACTTTATTAATTGAAGCGATCATAATGTCGACTTGCACTTGCACTGCCACTGTAGGGACTTTGTGCCTACTGTGTAAACACTTACAATTCCAAGCCATCAGATGGAAATGTGGCAGGTAATGCATCCCCCGTCCCTGGACCTATTTAAGCCCCTAGTCCCTGACCCTCCCCCCAATTAATCCCCGACAGGATTCGGGGAAAGGAATCCTCGGTAGGTTATGTTGGTTCAAGATTTCTCAATTTAGATCAAATAAACAAATATCGATGTGAGAAGTAGTAAATGCTCTAAACATGGTAAAGCAATATAAGATAAACAATAAGAATAAGATCACAAATTTGTTTGAGATGTCATCATAGTAATATAGTCTATTGGTTGAGTTCATATTACAATTGAATGATCGTGAGGATCATGAAGTACAAGAAATCTGAATGTTGTTCTTCGAAAAGCTTATCAAATGAACTAAGCATGATCTCATATTTATAGGCCTAGAAAGGAAAGTCAAAGAAAGATCCAATATAAATGCTCCACGAGTAAAGTAGCTCCAACAAACTTTGGGCGGGAAAGGTTAGGCGCGTGAGACCAGAAGTAGAGGCAGAGCCTCTGGTTCCTCGGAGTAGTGCTTCTGGTTTCTCGATGAAGAGGTTTCTAGTCGACCAACCCTTAAGCTTTCTTCATACTCTAATAAATCAAAATTATAGGGTTTAACATTCTCCCCCTAAGCATGAATAAAACATAAAAAAGGAAAAGTAAGATCTATAAGAAAAGCAAGAGGTCAATAGATCCTTCGTAGATATTTCGTTAAACTAGACAAAATTGAAATTACAAGGAAAATTGAAATTATACAAGATTCTTTCAAGCGTAGTGAGAATAGTTGTTGAAGATCTTCTACCATTCATAATCAATCCTCTGTTATTGAGCACAAATTCAATTGTTATTGTAAATTCCAATGCATCATCTCTTGGACGATGAGATCTGTGTATCTGTTTCCCAACTTCTCCTTTAATCCATTTCAACGTAGAAACTGAGTACTTGAAAGCTTCTAGTATCCGCATAAATTTCTTCTGTCTAAGCTCATTTTTATAGATAAGCCTAATTCTAGATCTGTTAAGATGGTGGTAGAGCGTACATTCTCTATCCCTTCCAAATTCTCGTTTAAAGCTGTTACAGAGAGTTCTTCCTCACTAGTCTACAGAGCTATATGGAAATCAAGTTTATCTCTGTATCTGACTAGCTGGCCTATCACCTCTTGAATAATTGTCTTGGCCATTGAGAAAATCATACCTTTATCCATCCTCTAGTTTGCAAATGCCCATAAATCTGCCAAGCCCTATGGAATGAGGTTGATCAAATCATTGTCATTAATAGACGCTGATTGTACCCACGAGCTATTTCCACAGTGTAGTCTAGATACTTGATGATTTTATACGCAAAAGTTCTGATCTTGATGTCCAGCACAATCTTGATGCCTTCATTTGATTAAACCATTGAGACTGTTGTCTTTGTTGTGCAAACCTTTGTCTAATCTGCCTCAAAATTTCTGGATGCAGCTCTGGTGGTTCCAAGTGTACTCACTTCTCCTTATTGCTATATATATATATATATATTTATATATATATATAGAGAGAGAGAGAGAGAGATGAGCGATCAAATGCAAACCACCCAATTTGTACAAACCGCGCAAACCACCATCATCCGTCAATTTCATTGTTTAATCTTATGAAATTTTTTCATGACATTGTTTAATCTTGTAAAATTGTTTCATATAATACTTTTTTTGATGAAGTTATTTCATTATGGTTATGAAATTGTTTCATATAATAGTTAATGAAATTTTAATGAAGCTGTTTCATGTATTTCTCTAAAATTAAAATAATGAAGATGATAAGATCCATGATTAACACCCTCCACAATAAAAATGATTAATCAACCTCTCATAATTACAAAAAAAAAAAATGAACAAAACGAACAATTATGATTGGTTGAATGAGGTTTGCACAGTTTCTACAAATTAAGTGGTTTGCATTTGATCGCTCCTGTATATATATATCCTGTATATTCTGAAATATTAGTTTGGCCTTGAATCATGAGTTTGTGTGGTTATTTTTCAAGTCAACTAATATATAAGGTTGAAGGTTAATACGGTGTATTAGTAAGATTGAATGAACAAATAATTGCATACGTATTGGGTTTCTAAACCCATATACTCAGAGCTCATCACAAAACTTGAAATTCTTGACTAAATAACGAAATACAATCATTTGTAAATAATATTCATCCGTATATCCAAACTGTTGTTTAGTTTTCATGATGCACTCATCCGTAAATGTTTCCTGCAAAAAACCGGCGCAATGATTTTAATAAAAACATATGGTACCAAGTATCTCATAAACATAATCTAGAGTTTGGCGTGATTGATGAGAATTTCGAGAATTCTAAAAGATTCATGAGGTTCAGTGAGCTGAATAAGTACTCTGATGGTACTATTAAGATTGTGAGAAAAGGGCTTGAAAGAATAAAGGCTATCGATGACAAAGCTACAGGACACGACAAGTTAATTCCAAGAGAGAGGTACTTACTGAAAAGTGCTCTTGAACTGCTTGATGAAAAGTTGTAGTATCAGAATGCGTTAAGGAGGTATGAGATAAATCTGGGCTTTAGAAGATCCAAATTTACAATGTCTTTTGCTTGAATCCAAAGGGGGAGAATGTTGGGTTTAAGCTGTGCTTAATTGTTGTATTCAAGAGTTTCTCCGTGTAAATTTGTCTTAGTTGCTTTGTAGGTATAAATAGGTTTCTCTTTATAATTAGTGGTCTTGAACTTTCATTTTGTAATCTTTTTGAAATTGAATACAATCTACTTTTGGCAATATTCTCTCAAATGTTCATATTTTCCAATTTGATTGTTTGAATACTGATTGAAGATTTTGGATTTACAGCCTAAGCCTGCAAATAAAAATTCTATATTAGATAGAAAGTTTGTAAAAACAACCAATGCTTAACTCTTTTACAAAAGTTGAGGAATCACATGCTAGACCACCGATGCATCTTCTCTGAGCATATCTATACTACATTAAGAAGCATTTAAGACAATGTCTTAATTACAACCCTCTAAGCATATAGTACTACTCTTTAAAGTTTGGATTTAAAAAATCTCTTAATCACAACTCACAAAGCATAATGTACAAGCTTTTCATGCAAAGTGTTTTAAACCCAACTCTGGAAGGTTTCAGACCCCCTTTCTCTGTCACTGTCGCCTACATTTATCTTTTGAGATACATTTCTTCAACTCAAATTCAAAATACAAAACCTCAAACCATGGTTTATCTCCTCCAATGCTACATTGACACTCCTCAGAAAAAAAGATTATATTCCCAAGACAGCTCTCATCACTCAAAACATTCTCATTGATTCCTTGCTAAAGTGACGATTCAAGCTCCCGGTATGATGATTACTTGTTGGTCCCTTGAGGGTCTACAAGATATGTATAACAGTTTGTAAAAGGGGGGGATTAATACAAACACAATATTTTCAAATTTAAAATGTATATTGATAAGATAAGATCAATACAAATTTTACAAGATTGTTTGCGAAAAGATAAGGTAAGAAAACCTATCTAAACAATCTTTGGTTACACACAAAATCTTAGCAAATGAGAAAAGAAATGTTGTAAAGAAAAGTTCTTTTACTTAAGCTCTAAGAATTAGGTTAAGAGAATGTTGCGCGCACTCTGCATGGAGAAGAAACATTTATATTTATACCCAGTGCATTAAATGTTCATTTAATGTAATATGGTAGGGTTTGAGTGCGTGTCAAGCGTTAAGAGAAAGGCTTGAGCTTTGCTACAATGAATAGTACAAAAAGCCTATTCATGAGGAGACATCCTTTCTAAAGTTGGTGGATAATAGAGTCAACTAGTCGGCTCCGTACCGTACTAACATTTAGAAAGGGTATGGGTTTGTCCTTTGTATGCATAAGGACAAGACAAAAACAATCGTGCTTAGCAAGCTTCCTTTGATCGTTGAATGCTGGAATAACCTGGAGGTCTCTTCAGTATTCTTTGAGGCTTGAGCAGTCTTCACACATGTGTAGACAGACTTTTAATCACCGAGTACCGCTTCAGATCACGTACTCGCCAGTCTCTAATCTTCAGTTTCAGTCTTCGACTTTGGTTGAAGGTTTTTTGGTGTGAGTGTTGTCTTCTTGAAGTATCACTGTTTCTGATTGAATTATAATACAAGTTCTTCAGCGATCACTAAACAAGCTCAGTGATGATCGTTGGAACTGAAAAGACAGAAACATAAATACAACGTATAAGTAAAAAGGGATTATCATCAAATCATTGAGAGAGAGGATCAACAATCTCCCCCTATTTGATGATAACAAGACAACATAAAGAAAGTTGTCTTATCAAATAATAGTAAGGAAAAGTTACATATAAAGTACATGTCTCTTTTTACTATTTTGGGATCTTTTTCAGTGAGTCAGTCTTTGCTTAAGAATTTTCCTTAAGTTATATCTAAGTGAAAATTACAAGTATGAAAACTGAAACTGAAAGCTTATACACTGACTTATAGATTGTCAGTGAATGTAAAAAGTAACACCGGAACTCATAGACTTGTGTCCCTATTACTTTTTATAGGGATTTTTTTCAGTGAAGTACAAGAAATACTTATTTTATTATCATTGGTAATATTACAAGTAGTTCAGTATATGTCTAATTCTTACAGACTAGAAGATTAATCATTGAAAGTAGACATAGCAAAATAGATTTACAAGGAAAAGTGAACAATATTACAAAGAGAACCTATTCTAAAACACTCAGATCTATGTAGCTAGGTACATCTTCACCAAGGTTCCTTCGACGTAGGCATTCCCTTCGTATCTTCAAGTCCACGACTTTTCCAGGCATGCAATCATCTATCCAGAGCAAGAGGTAAACCAAATGACCCATTGGACATAGATGTAGCTCTGACATTCTCTAAAATCTGACTTTACCTTCATAGTCAAAGAATATAACTCCTAACTCAGGTTTGAAATACACAGCGTTGGGTGTATAGGGACCCTTGTCTGGCAAGTCAAGATTCAACGTAGAAATGTCTATACTCTCATGACCCTTTAGGATTTCATCTAAGGAGAACCTTGTTTCATGTTTGTTCCTTAGAAATGGTCCATCATTAGGATTAGAGAGCTTTTGTTTCTTCTTCCCACCTTTCTTCAGAGAAGGCCTGTCAGGGACTACGACATACCTGGACATCTTTTTGATGAGATCGCTGATGGTATCCTCAATAATCGCCTTATGTTTTGACTTGGATCGCTGAATGGCTTGCCTGATCTCCATCCATTTGCTGTATCCATATCGGCCAATGTAGGAAGGGTACTCGATGATGGCATCGAGATTGTCCTTGATGATGAGCATTGAGACCAGTGTTCCACTGTCTTTCAAACGTCTGCTGATGTTGACGTTGATGATCGGGCGGGGACTAACTCTTTTCTTCAGCTTTGCTTCACTCCATCGCTTGTTCTTTTCCACCAACTTCAGGTTCTTCTCATGCTCAGCTTCTACAATGGAAAGAAGTTTAGCCTGGGCTTGGACAACGTTCACATTCTTCTTGGACTTTCTCTTGGGGAGAATTTCGCAGCTATTGACTTGGCCAGCTTTAAGCTATCTTCAGTCTGCTTCTTCTGAAGCTCTAGCTCTTCTTCAGCCCTTAATGCCTTGAGTCTTTTAGCTTATGAAAGGAAGTCAAACTCACCACCACTAGAGGTACGAAGAGGGATTTTTACTCTAGTCTGGTCGAGTGACTCCTTTAGCTAAGCCATCTGCTGGTCGGTGGGAGCACTGAAGATAGGGTTTTCAGGGACCGACTCCAGTCGACCGCATGTAGTTGATGGAATTTGAAGTTGATACTTAGGAGTGATTACTACCTGAGAGGTAGAGTCTTCAAATAAGGGTTGAGGGATATTGAAAAGTACCTTCAGATTCCCTTCTTCAGCGACCGCTTTGTCTTTCGACTTGTGGTCCTGGTTCTTTGATGGAGCAGACTCTCCTTCCCTTTGCTTCCCCTGGGATGCAGAATCCCTTAGGGTGACTCCCTTGGTGGCGGTTGTTTGCTTTTGATACTTGTTGGTAAAGTCATCTTCATCATCATCGTCATCATCACCATCTAGGTTACTTCCGGCTTCTGGGATGGTAGGTTCGTCATCTTCATCATCATCATCTTCGTCTTCATCATCATCATCACCAGCAGCAGCGTGATAGGAAGAGCATCATCCCTAGGGATGACATCGACTGCCTCAGCTGAAACAGCTTCGGTGGTCGTGATTACAGGAGCAGCAACAGCTTCAGCTCTAGGAGCTTAAGATTCAGCTGCAGAGGTTGCTGGAGCAACAGCAAGATAAGGAGCAGCAATAGCAGCATCAGATGGTCCGGCAGCGTTGGACCTCATCTCCCCATCTCTAGTTAAGACTTGAGAGTATAAGCCAGAGAGTTTGTCCACGCACTAATGCTGGTGTAATATTCCGGTTTAAAAATTTATATTTTGAGAATTTGATATATATATATATACTTATATATATATGTATGTGTGTGTGTGAGGATTGGTGTGTGGGGGAAAGAGTTTTATAGCCACCTTGTAGTAAAAGGCGGTTATGGCACTTGCTATATATAGCAAGTGCCTTTGATAAAGAAAACTCTCTCTTTGTTTGGCTGATTTGAGAAGAAAATTGTAGGGAGAAAAGAGTGAAAAGAAGCTACAGATATTGAAGTCAAAATTTATAATCAAAGGTGAGTGTATATTGCTTTAAAGTATTGGTTATTACTTCTTTTAATGCTAGAATCTGCTATTTATAAACTGCATTTCATAAATATTTAGTTAAGTCTTTAAACCGGACAAAAAGTGTCCGGAGTTCTCCTTAAACCGTTCAAGAGGTGATCGGATCTCATCTAAATCGGTCAAAGGTTCGACGATGTATTGTCCGGATTGTTTTAAATCGGTGAAAGGTTGGACGATGTATTGTCCGGATTGTTTTAAATCGGTTAAGTTTTGAGCGGGGTATTGTCCGGACTTGTTATCCGGACAAAGATATTGACTTAATTCTAAGTGTTAACCGGACAAAGCTTATACAAGGTGTTRTTCGGATTGTTGACCGGAGATGATGTAACCCTCTTGATATTCTAAGTGTTTGTCCGGATTTCATATCCGGACAAGGTTGACCGGACTTCAAATCCGGATAATGTGTTAGAATTTTTGATATATTCTAACGAGAGAGATGTAATG
>NC_037529.1:23637317-23638830 GCF_001531365.2 Cynara cardunculus var. scolymus
ATTATGAGAAAGATAGATTATATATGATTGATATAATCTGAGTTATGGATAGACTTGAGGATGAATGTGTTATTATGTTTTGATTATGAAAATAATCAAGTGTGTTTAAATGTGACAGAAAGAGTTATATACTGAGAAATGGTAGGTAATCCCAATCAATCAAAAAGGACCTCTACTGGTTATGGAAGAGGTCGGGGAAGAAGAAACGTAACACAAGAAGAGGACCTGGAAAATGTAATGACAATAGAAACACGAAGCCGCAGCAGGGGTCGAGGAAGAGGGAGAGATACTAGACAAGAACAGGAACTGTCAGCTCAAGAAAGTTCAATGTCTGGTCATGGAAGAGGAAGAGCAAGGGGTGGACACAATGTTCCTAATCCTGGATTTATTACCCAAGAGATGTTGGCAGCAGAGTTGGGAAACTTCCAAGAAAGTTTGGTGAATTTGTTGAGACGTACAACTCAAAATAATCCAGAAGTAGTAAGAAGTCCCGATTATCAGGAGGAAGCCGGAGCTAGTACACCGGTAACTGGTACATATGTACCCCTTACTTCATCCTCAGTACAAAAGGGAGGAGATATCAAAATATTTCTTGCTTGTAAACCTCCCAAGTTTTCTGGTGAGCGTGATCCTGTTAAAACTATGTGTTGGCTTAAGGAGATAGAGCTGAGTCTATAAATCAGTAAAAGTGCAGAAGATGATAAAGTTATGTTTGCTGTGTCACGTCTGAGATCAAGTGCTTTGTACTGGTGGGAAGTCTTGTCTAGTTCAGATCCGAACATTTTGAAGATCATGTTGTGGGAAGAATTTGTGGTTAAGTTTAAAATGCAGTATTGTCCTGAAGCTGCAGTACTGTGGAGTCCAGATTTCATACAAATCTTGATGTGATCTTCATAGATTGATATGAACAATGATGAACACTAAGAATGATGTAAGTAATGATTAGATTGGAGAGAGAGAGAGAATTACTTCAGCCAAATCTTGATTTCAGTATTACTGACAAAAGCTCTAATTACAATTACAAGGAATTTCCTATTTATACTAGGAAAGTAAAAGCTAAAATATTACAAGTAAAACTATTCTAAGGAGAAACTTAAATACAACTTTTAAGCTCTAATCTTGAACCCAACTTTCTCCCCYTTTGGATTCAAGTTTGGACTCTTGTGAATTTCGTTTTGCGCAGTCCAAGTATCTTCTCCTACCGTCTCAGAGCATTTCTATATTGTAACTTCTCCTCGAGCAAATTAATAGCATTAACGAGCAAGTATCTTTCTTTGGGATTCATACGTTCTGATTCCACAGCCTTATCATCACTGACTCTCTTTRAATCCAGCGCCCTCTTTACCAGCTTGATCGTACCATCAGAATACTTGTTTAGCTCGCTGAATCTCATKAACTTTTTAACCTGAAGTTGAGCAAAATAAATGACTCCGAACTCTGGGCTTTCAAGAACCATATAGACTGGATATCCATCAATGTCTTCAAGCTCCTGATTTGGTCTTTTGAGGTTAAT
>NC_037529.1:23638930-23643455 GCF_001531365.2 Cynara cardunculus var. scolymus
TGAGGTAGTTCGTGGGGCGTTTCTAGGTTTAGTAGTGGCTCAACATTATAAATCATGTGTATGACGTGTTTTTAAGTCTTTGCTCATAAATTTTATAACTGGGATTGCTGCATTTAAAATCATTTTATGCATATAAAATCTGTGACCTCACCAACTCTTGAAGTTGACACTTGTTTGACATGCTTTTTCAGGGTAAGAAAGATTTTCGGTGACATATGTTTGAAGATGTGTCACATTTAGAAATTTCAATCTTATTTTATGTTTAGTGTTGCAAACTTGTATTTGGGATTGTAAACTTTAATTATTTTGTATTTATGTTTTAAATTGTATGGTTGTGTTGTTTATACACTATTGCTATGAGACTCTACCTGCCATACCCCGTGTTTCCGCTTTAGCGGGGTGTGACATTAATCAGCTCCAGAAAATTTCAGCTCCCCCTGAACTTCATAAACAACATCTTTTCAACATTTGAGCAATCTTCTCCTTTTCTTCAAAGCAGAAAAATCTTCACATTCACTCCCCCTTGATCTTTTAAGAGCAATAATATTCATCAATTATCAGCAATTATCTATCAACTCCTTTAAAACTTTGATAACTTCCCCAATCTTCATAAATGACTTAGAAAAATTCGTTCATTTGTATATCTCCCCCTTATGATGATAATGAGGAGCATTAACATCGTACTTCGAAATGAATGATCATCAAGGAATACCGTCAATTCATAGAAAGTTAATTAAAATCTTTTCAAATCTGCTTATTTAACCTTTTCAGATTAAGAAGATTTTGGGAAAGAACTAGATTCAACTTATGAACCTATTTTCAATCTTTACAAAAATATTGGCATGTGAACATAATTGATATATTCAGTACAATGAATATACTTCAGATATGAGCTTTTTTATGTTCATCTCAACAAGACTTCCATTCAATCATTGATAGCTTGAAGAAGCATATGTATGAATGTTATGATAAAATAACATATATATTAAATAAAATTTGTGTAGTGCAGAAATGACAAACTAAAAAATTCTTCAATTTAAGCTCAAAAAGATAAACAGTGTGGACTACACAAGTTTATCAAACTCGATTAGTGATCAAAAAGACTTGAAGGGGGGGGGGACATATATCCTTCTTTTTCAATATCAGTTATCTCCAAATGAGAAATCAACAGATAATGAGTTGTGTGCCCCAAGTGTTAATGAAACACTTATCTTTTGAGAGATAATTAAGTAGTTGGTGAATTTTTAAAGAACTAATATATTTTGGTGTATGCCCGAATTATAGTGTATAGATCATGATTCATATATTTTTTTAATCCTGGACACAACTCTCATCAATTCTTTTAAGCCCACTTCAACTACACCTCTCATTTTCATTTTAAACTCAGCACACAATCTCATTTGTTGTAGATGATTATCCAGACTCTGCTATGGATTAAACTCTTGTAATAGTGTAGGCCTGTAACAATCTTTTAATTCGTTCATTAATGTAAGTCTTTTTTCAGAGGATGAGTTTAATCTCCTCTTGTATTTTTTCTTTTAGTCAATTCTTGTATCCTTTTGTCAAAATTTACTTTTTCATACTTAGGGGGAGATTGTTAGCTTCATTATTCATCTCTTGTAAAAGTATAGAAAAAGTATTCTGCAAGTCTTGACAGAAGGATATCYTCCACAGAAGACAACAGAGGACTAACGACAGAAGCCTTATATTCGAGCAAGTAAAGTGTGACAGAACCTATGATGTCTCTCACAGAGGTTCTGGAAAATGGTCCTCTGTCAATAAGATCATGCAAGTCAATTACAGCAGAGCCTCTGAGATGGCTCACAGAGGGTCTACGGATTTCGTCTTCTGTGAAGATTATGTTGCACCAGTTTTTCCAAGGTTGTTAGCTGCATGTGCTTCTCACGTGACTAGTCTTAATCGACTTTATTTGGACGGCTTAGATGATTTCACACGTCAAGATCTTGTCGGTAAGGTCGTTAGGAACTAGTATAAATAGCGGCTAAGGCCTTTGTAATTTGTGTGCTTCCAGTATTGTAATCGTCTAATTTTTCAATTGAATGAATTGAAAAACCTTTTGAAGCAATTCTCATGTGTTCATCTTCTTCATCATCTTAACTGTGTGTTCTTGATTTATTTACTCTGTTCTGTTCTTATTATTGTTTCTGCTGCAATCGTCTTAGAGTTCATTCAGAGTTTTAGATCAATATCAAAGCTGAATTTAAGGTCCAACAAGCTCACTCAGTATGGTTGACCTCTTGGGTAGGGCTATCAGTTCTGATATATATGCCATAGAGGTGTTTCTAATAAGCTCTCAGTCCCTCCTAAAAATTTTGCATTTAAGCTCAATGAAAATGTATTTAGTTAAGCACATTTAATCACATGAGTTTGAACAAAAAGAATATTACAATTCAGCACATGAAAAATATTCAATGAGTTATTCCGAAATTAGATTATGAAAGTAGGGAGAAATGAATGAAGATCTGTAAGAACAAATTTACAGATTAACAATCGAAGTATTGTTTTTAATGTATATGAAGAACAAAATTGAATACAAAAGAGCGTATTATCACCAAAAATGATTTTTTTTTCATTTTATAAACGTGATAGTAACAATTTGAAGAACAACTGAATCAGATATTGAATTATGTAAGAAGAGAAAATATGCAAGTATTGACTCGAAGAAATACCTGATCAGATATGGTACTCGTTTCAAACAAAAAAATTAAAATGAAAATCATTTAGAGTCACAATTCTTAAAATAATAAAATCATTTTGAGTTCAAAGAAGTGGTTTGAACATTTGAAAACATTTTAATATATCTAGAAGTTGTCCTTCTTCTAAGTATATTGAGATTAAGATCAATAAAATATACCTAAGTTTCAGATCAAATTGAATAACGATTGTGATGGTCCCCCTTGAATTTAGCTCATACACAAACAAGTTAGAACATTGGAGAGACTCCCTCGACATGATCAAATAGAGACTCTGACTTCCTTTTCACATGTACAAAGAAAGATCGCTTTTCTTGTGTACAATGTGGAGGATGAACATCAATATAATTATTCTAATCATCATACTCATCATGAACAACTCGTATTTCTGATGATTGTAGCTTGAGTCATGAGCTATCTTGTTCAAAAGTCATAACAATGAAGAATAGGTTCTAAACTGAATTATTTAGAAGCTAAATCACTGAAGTTCGAGTTCTAGACTGATATATCTAGAAGTCTGCAACATTTAGAACTGAGTTCTAGACTGATGTATCTAGAAATTCTGCAAAAAAAAAAATCACTTAGAAACATTTGGGTTAGCATCCGAAAAATTAGTAGATATAGATTTAATACGCCATTCATACATTTGCTTAAGAAACCATTTCCATACGAACTTCACATCAACAAAGAATGGTTCATCTTTCTTTTGAAAAATTTCCTTAAAGATTTTTCTTTGGAGCACAGGAACCATTTGCAGATTTGGTTTTAAGAGAAAGATCTAATAAAAATTTGAACTTCTTAGATCTGATCTGCTGCTTGCATTTGGCATTGATGGCGAAAGAATTGTAACCACAATAGTTGCTGTTAGCTCTCATTTCTCTTAATGTAAAAGTATGGAAAAAGTAAATACTGCAAGTGTTGACAGAAGAGGTTCCACCACAGAAGACCACAGAGGACCAACAACAGAAGATGTTCTGGAAACTGGTACTCTGTAAACAAAGCGTACAAGTCAAAGATGACAGAACCTCTGTTGTCTATCACAGAGGTTCTAGAAGATGATCCTCTGGAATCAAGTGCTCTCAAGTCACATCCAGCAGAGCCTCTGGGATGGCTTACAGAGGGTCTGCAGTTTTATCTTCTATGAAGAACTTCTTTACTGTTTTACTTAGGTTAGTTAGCTGCTCATGCTCATCACGTAACTATTTGTAATCTGCTTTATTTGAACGGCTTAGATTAAGTTTTACGTCTAGGTCTTGTCAGAAAAGCCGTTAGGAACAAGTATAAATAGCAGCTTAGGCCGTTGTAATTCAGTGTGCTTCTATATCGTATTGTAAACATTTTCAATCAATTGAAAATCATTTGAAGCTTCTCTCTCGTGTTCTTCATTCAACTGTGTTCTTCATTGATTATTACTCTGTTTGTTCTTATTGCTTCCGCTGCACTAATATTGTCAAATAGATCATCCAGAGTAAGTGATTAATATCCAAAACTGAGTTAATCGATCCTATCAATTGGTATCAAATCCTAAAGAGTCACATCTTAGTGCGGTTAAGAGGATCTTGCGTTATCTAAAGAAGACACCAACACTTGGACTATGGTACCATCTGCATTCAAACATTGACCTAGTGGCGTACACGGATTCAGACTATGGTGGATGCCAGATTGACAAAAAGAGCACCTCTGGGAGCTGCTAGTTTCTTGGAGGAAAACTAGTGCGTTAGTCGTCAAAGAAGCAGAACTGTGTTTCAACTTCTACAGCAGAGGCTGAATACGTAGCTGCTGCAAGTTGTTGTTCACAAGCTCTGTGGATG
>NC_037529.1:23645075-23647351 GCF_001531365.2 Cynara cardunculus var. scolymus
AGGGAAGGTGGGCAGTCACGATCAAACCTCACATGCGATGATATCCATCATTTATGGGATATACTTCAACCTTCCTTTGGATTACGCGCATCTAATTTTCGAGGATATGGTCGGGTTAATCAAGAAGAAATGCGCGAGTCAGAGGGGCGAGAAATCGAAGGTCAAAGCATAAAAAAAGGCCAAGGAGGACATGAACCAACCCAACCTCATCCTGCAACGTTTCCTTGGTCTGGTTTTTGGTGATTTATTAGCCGCGAAACTCCCCTCTGTGGAGCCAAATGCAAGGCTCTACCCATTCAAGGAGTTTCACCCCACTAAGCATGAGCAAGGGTACAGAAGCCCTAGACCGTTATCAAGAGCCATGCTCAGGTTCCTTAGCCATGAAGACAAAAAAGCCTATAGACGTGGATTCAGGCGACCAGAACCGGTCCCTAAGACCCCACCACGAATAGGAGTCCTCCTAGGAGAAAAGATTGAAAAAATGAGGGTTGAGGGACGTACGGAGGAGCCTGCAGAGGCTAGTAAGATGAGTGAGGCCATCCCTAGAATCCCTAATCCCCCAACCAAGAAGGCTAAGAAGACACAGAAGGATCTGTGAAGAAGAAAGGGAAAAAGAGGCCTGCAGAAGAAGAAGGCCCAAGTGGACCTCTGCCAAAGACCAAGAAGAAGAAAATCAAGAAGGCTCAACCAACAGAGCCTGTGGTCACAGAACAAGTAGCCACAGAGCCTATGACTGCAGAGGCTGCAGCACAAGAGAGCCCGGCAGAGGCCACAACTCCAAAGCACAGAAGGTTGGCAAAGTCGTTCTTGAAGTCTCCCCAACAGAACAAATCCAGGATGTTCTTGTCAATATCCAAAAGGAGTTCAGAGTGCCAATTGACATATCCAAGTTGGGGACAGAGGTCGTCTTAGACGACGAAGAAGAAAAGAAAGAAGAACTAGGTGAGGGCGAAAAAGATGCCGAAGGCACACAACCTAGCCCATCTCCTAGTGCATCCCACGTTTCTAGGGGCCCTGTTCTAGAGGGATCCCCTATTGAACAAGGCACGCACATGCCGAACCCAAACCAGCCTACCCATGCAGAGGACACTCTTTCGTCCTCTGTGGATCGCACAGCCGGGCAACCACAAAATACTCCTCCATCCTCTCAAAAGGATGAAAGTTTTACTACAAGAGTCCCTTCGCCCAAGGACTCGACAGAACCAAGAGAGGCATCCGTTGCCTCTCCACACGCGAGTGACCACCAAAAACGTGCTTCGGAGGCACAAGTGAGGCACACAGAGACAGAGGGTCTAGAACGCCCTCTGTCCCCACTAGATCACTCTACCATGATAGACTCTGAACCTACAGGGCACAAAATCTATAGAACACCAGTAGGCTCTCGTTTGGGAGATGTTCGAGGATCTGGTGGAAGTCCCCGAGCAGACTACGCAATACCAGTCGCTGAGGGCGCCTCACGCTTCGAGGCTACTAAATCACCATGTGTTGGTGGTTTAGGTTCCCAGTATATGTATGTGACAAAGGGGGAGTTTAAAACCTTTGCCACAAAAATATTCAAAAAGATAGACGAGTTAAAAAGCTTGTTTATCTCCCGATCGATGGCAGAAGACCTTTCACCAATAACAGAGGCTCTGAAGGAGTTGAGCTCAACMACAGCAGAACTCAAGTCTACACTTTCAACTCTTCAGAGCTCTGTCCTACAGAAGAATGATCTCACAGAGGCATTCAAAGCTCTAAGCCTCAACCCCTCCTCCATCCAGACCTTGAAGACAGAACTATTAGAAATGGCCGCCCAATTCTCTGTCGACTTCATCTCTGCGGGCTACACGGATTACTCCTCTCTCAAAGATGAAATCAAGCAGATGTTTTCCTCTGCGGTGACTTACGGTATTGATACAAAGTCCTCAAGGGCCAACATCAATCACCTAGCTACCCGCAGAGAGATTGATGCTATGGTTGAAGCTCTGGGTAATCTCGTGTGCAAGCACACAGACAATCTACTCAAAGATGCCCGTGCCTCTAACATAGCGATCAGAGACTGCACATCATAGCTGTGAAAGAGGGTGACCTCTTCAGAAGCGAAATCTACAGAAGCATCTCCAAGCTGAAATGGTCGACAGATATCGACATTAATCACGCCTTTGAGCTAGCAAGTGAGGCAATAGAGAAGATGAAGAAGGCGGCCACCAAAATTTTGCAGAGGTTGGAGAAGGCTCCCGTGGATACATGCAAGGCAGAAGCCAAAAAGAACCATGACGATCAAGAAGGTGATGATC
>NC_037529.1:23647627-23657972 GCF_001531365.2 Cynara cardunculus var. scolymus
GCTCCTCGAAACTTTAAAGGCATCCCTGGCAGAGGCTCAACCCGAGAAGGGCAGAGGCCCCATCCCTCACAAAGTAGGAGAAGGTCCTTCATCACAATTCCCACTAGTCAAAGAAATGTCCACGGGTACGTTTGACGCTCTGCAAGGAACCGTCAAACCCATCCTTGCAGAGGGATCAACCCAGAGGCCAATTCTAGAAGAAGAGGACCCTAAGGTGCCAGAGTCCGCCATGGTAGGAAGGGTGTCTGAAATATTTGAATCAATGAACAAGATTCCAATGCCAAAAGTCAGAACAGAGCCCGCTTTTACTATAGAAGAAATTCTAGTGTGGAGGTATTCTGCACTAGACACAAAGCCTCCCTACGATCCAGAACTTACAGGGATCCCTTCTGCCATCGCCAAATTCCAGTTCTCAAAGCTAACAAGGCCTCGTGAGCAAGTCTTCTCAGAGTACATGATCACTTCCCTAGAGAAGATTTCTCCAAGGATTCTGCTAAAGAAGAAGGTGCTCTATCCTCAGTATGTAGTAAGAAGGGAAGATGACAACCTGTATACTTTCACAGACGTTGACCTCCATAACCTCTGTGTGTTTGATGTTATCTACATGCACAAAATTCTCAACATCTACATGGAGAGGAGGTCAAGCTACTCAATATCGCTCAGAAGGCTGATTGAAGTCATGCATGCACAAGTAAGATATTACGGCCAGAAGGACTTCGAGCTCGCAGTAAGGTTGGTCCAAAAAGATCTAAAGATCTCCCCTCCATACAGCAGGCCTAGTTGGATACCTAGGTATCATCCAAACACCATTATTCACAACCCCATTTTTGGGTTTGTGTACTTGGATAAGGATGAAATCCTAAGGTTCTATGATCCAACAGAATCACATAAGTACTCTACAGAGACGCTAGAATGGATATTCAAAAGAGCAGCGGCAGAGGAAGAAAGAGGACATCTAAGGATGGGCGAAGTGTCTCGCATTTTGGAGGCGATCAAGATGMAAATCAAYTTCAGAGAATGGATCTTCAACGTCTACAGAACAATCAAGACTGATATGCTATATGCAGTAGATGACTTTCCAGAATCTGTAGTTTGATAAACCTTCTGTACCAATTTTTGACCTATGCATCACAGTTTTGTAATTTCATTTTGTAATTCTTTTCAGAGGATGAACTTTTATCTTCTCTTGTATTTTTCTTTCAATTAAGTCATTTCTTGCATTTAAATTTCCAATTTTACTTTTTCATACTTAGGGGGAGATTGTTAGCTCTCATTTCTCTTAATGTAAAAGTATGGAAAAAGTAAATACTGCAAGTGTTGAAAGAAGAGGTTCCACCACAGAAGACCACAGAGGACCAACAACAGAAGATGTTCTGGAAACTGGTACTCTGTAAACAAAGCGTACAAGTCAAAGATGACAGAACCTCTGTTGTCTATCACAGAGGTTCTAGAAGATGATCCTCTGGAATCAAGTGCTCTCAAGTCACATCCAGCAGAGCCTCTGGGATGGCTTACAGAGGGTCTGCAGTTTTATCTTCTATGAAGAACTTCTTTACTGTTTTACTTAGGTTAGTTAGCTGCTCATGCTCATCACGTAACTATTTGTAATCTGCTTTATTTGAACGGCTTAGATTAAGTTTTACGTCTAGGTCTTGTCAGAAAAGCCGTTAGGAACAAGTATAAATAGCAGCTTAGGCCGTTGTAATTCAGTGTGCTTCTATATCGTRTTGTAAACATTTTCAATCAATTGAAAATCATTTGAAGCTTCTCTCTTGTGTTCTTCATTCAACTGTGTTCTTCATTGATTATTACTCTGTTTGTTCTTATTGCTTCCGCTGCACTAATATTGTCAAATAGATCATCCAGAGTAAGTGATTAATATCCAAAACTGAGTTAATCGATCCTATTAGTTGCAATGCAAATGTTTTGAAGCTAAGGATAATATATATGAATGTGTAAAATGTTTTGAATTTTTCTATTCAACATTCAGATTACATTTCCTCGTAGAAAATAAAACACATTTGCATCTATTAGGCTTAGCTCTTGAATTCTATGCAGAAGAATTGATTTTGAAAGAATTAGCATTCTTTCTGCAAGTCATCCTTCTTTCTCCATTTGTAGTCAGCAGCTTTGAAAATTTTCACAGATAAGAAATTTGAATTCACATAAGATTTGACAAATGAACACCCGGGCTTTTTAGATTTTTCAGATTTCGGAGAAGTCAAATCATTTTTAGGATTTATACTTGAAGACTCTCCTAATTCAAAAACACTTTCATCAAAATTGATTTTAATAATAACAGTGGGTTTTATTTGAGAATCAATATGAGGAATCACATAATTTTTAGAATTTGAACTTAAAGGTTGTTTGATAACTTCCTCAAACTACATGATTTGACTCATAAGCTTGGTTCTTTCATCGAAACTAGAATTTAAATCCTTTTCAAGATCAATGATATTTTGCAAATTTATCACATGCAATTTGTCTTTGCAAACCAAACGCATGGTCAGTTCAAAATTTCATCATTAAGTTCTTTGACTTCAATTGAAAATTCATTTTGAGCTTGTTCCATGGATCTCTTTTTAGATTTTAACTCCACCTCAAGTTTAGATATTTGCTTCTTTAAAGCATAAATTTTAGCATTTGAATCAAATTCAGGATTAGAATAAATTACCCAATCATTTTGCTCAATAACCTTTTCATTTGAGTCAGAATCATAAATCATCTCTGTTTCAAAATCAGAGTCTGAGTCATAAAGCACATTTTCAAAAACATCAAACTTAGAAGTTTCTTCCTTTTGTGAAATAGATATTGAAGAAAAGTAAAAACTTTATGTGGGATAAAATGTATCAATTTCAAAATGAGAAAATTCAAGTTTTCTAGTTGCATAACTAGAGTTCAGATCATCATATTTTAATCCCACAATTTTAAAATTTGATGTTTCAAAACTTTATTCATCTGATTTTGCTTATATCAGATTTAGAAGATATAGGTTATTCAGATTCTGACTTAACAAAATTTTCTTGAACAATAGGAATTGAGAATTTTGCAGACCCACATTGATCAAAATCACACAAGGATTTTGGGGCCTTTTTCAGAACATCGGACTCAATAAAACCTAAACCCATTTGAGGATTATAAAATCTTGTATATTCGGGTTTATGCGTTAAAATTTTCAGAGTCTGCTCAGATTAACCTCTTTCAAAATTTATCTTTTCCAACTGTTTGACTTCATCATATAAATGACTTCTTTCTTCAAAAATCATATCAAATTTCAATTGGATGTTGACTCTCTCACCCTTTGATTCATTCAAACTCATTTTCTATGAAACAATTTGATTATCTAAATCAGATCTAAGTTGTTCATTTTCTTTTCTAAGAATTTATTTTTCTTGTTCCAAACCTTCACTTACACACTTAAATCCATAACTTTCTTCTCTAAATTTTAACATTAAAGACATGAGTGACTCATATGTAGATTCAACCTTTGACATCTTAAAAAAATAGACTTGAAATGATCTTTTCAGAAAAATTAACTAGGATTGGTTTGAAATCTTCAAGAATAATGTCCCCCTCCTATGACTTAGCACAAGGTTCTCGCTGAACAAGGTTATCATACACTAAATAAATGTTATCGGACAAGGTTATAAGACACCAAATAAATGTTATCAAACAAAGCAGTATCGGACAAGACATGTTTTCGGACAAGACTTGTTATCGGATAAGACTTGTTATAAAAATTTCTAAAACTTAGGACTATTTTGGTCCTAATAATGAGGATCTCGAGATCCCTGACTCAGGTGCTGACCTTGGGTGATGATGATGATGAAGATGGTGATGATTTCTCCATCCAGTTCATCCCAAGACATCCTGCTAAAGGAATCTCCTTTAGAGAACTTGCTTCCCAAGGGGAGATATCCTCTCACCGGCACTCCTATCCTGGCAAAGGGAAAGGAGTTGCTGCAAAAACATAGACTTACTCCTTGTGGTGTTCAGCTATCCTGAGGCCACAAATGCTCCAACCATGTTGCACCCTCCACCTCAGAAGATGAATCTTGTTTTTCTATACCTCCTACCTCAGAACCTCTATCTTTCTCTGCAATGATCGCCCTCATCCCATCTTCCCTCTTCTTTTGATGTCCTTGTAGACAATGTTGATGAAGATGAAACTTGCAACCATATCCCCATGAAGTCATCTAGATAACCTGTGTGGTATGAGGTTGAAGAAGATTTGAGTATGGCTCAACTTTTAAGTCAACTACACCAATCCAAAGTAAATATTCCTCTTCATATCTCTGGATGTGGTGAGTTCGACTTTCTCTCTGAAGTTGAACGAGAAGAATCCCTAAAAGCTGAACAAGAGCTGAAGCAACATCAGTAACAACTGAAAGACAGTTTAGAGTTATCCAAAACTCTAGCCAATAAAGCTCATGGTGAAGGGATGTTCATGTAAAATAATCCCCTCTGTGCTCAAGCCCTACTCTTGGAAGAAGTTGAACAGAAAAGACAAAGAGTGATGACACTGAAGGATCACGAGCTGAACTGGTGCAGAGAAAGGATCAAAAAAAGGAATCACACAAGATTTCAAACATCACAATCAGCGAAAGAATGAAAGATAGTGGTCTTCTAGTTTCTATGTTCATCTTCAAAGAGAACAACGATGTTGTTACGAAGTATCCCTCCTACCTATGCAGGTATGGCTTTTATGAATGACTCAAAATTCGACAGGCAATTCAAATATCAAAATTTAAGCATAAATCCTACATTGAAGAAGTTTTAAATGAGCTTTTCAATAAAGTGTCAAAGATCATCGAGTTTCCTTCTATGGCACAGAAGTCCATTTTGATCTTGGAGAAGTTTCGTCCCATGAAACAAAATTTTCAGTGGATGAACTCTTCAAGAAAATGAAGAAGCCAAATATCTCAATGTTGAATCTGTCAATTCCTGAGAAATGACCTTTTATTCCCAATACAGTGCATGTGAAACCTGAATATGAAGTTATGTTCATTGATTATGATGGTCAATACAGGTTTCAGCGAGTATCTGAGTTCCATATCTGATATGATGGTCCATCATCAGGTTTCGAACTTGGCTGAACGAAGACCTTTTTGGAGAGATGATGGACCACAAGATTCAAAAGAAAATGCTAATAAGAAATATTTGAGGAGAAGATGCCCTTGACTACATCAACTTCAAAAATCTAGATTAAAAACCTTTCAATCTTGTAAACCTTGTATATCTTTTATCTTTTCTTTTAGTGTATAACTTTTATTTCTTAAGCCTACCAAAATCGATTGTAATCTCTTGGAATATTTTGTTTTGAATGATATTTCATTATTATGATTGGTTCACTGAAAAAGATCCCTGAAAAAAGTAAAAAGGACATGTACTTATGAGTTATATTTATCTTTTACATTCTTTGACACCTTTCTTGTCAATAAATATGCTCTCAGCGTTGAGTTATCCATATTATGTAATTTCTTTCTTTCCTTGTAATCCTTTACAAATAATTGAATATTCATAATAATCTGTCACTGAAAAAAGATTCAAAAAATAGTATAAAGGGACATGTATTTTACAAGTTTATTTTTCCATATTGTACCAACTAAGAAATTTTCTTTATGTTGCTTTGTCATCATCAAATAGGTGGAGATTGTTGATCCATACTCTCTCAGTGATTTGATGGTGATTCTTTTTACCTAGAGAAAAGTACTTAGTTCTGTTTTATTCAGTTTCAGCGATCATCACTGAGTCTGCTAAGTGATCGTTGAACATGCATTGTAAATCTCAAGGAACAAGTATTCTTCAAGAAGACAAAACTCACACCATAAGAGCCTTCAGTGATGTCGAAGACAAAGCTAAAGACAGAGACAAGTAGTTCATAAACTGGATGCGGTTTTTCAGAGATAACAAGCTTGTCTACAATCATGTATGAAGTCTGCTCAAGATTTAGAAAGCAATGAAGAAACATTAGAGTTATTCCAATGTCAGCGATCAAATGAATCTTGTTGTTAAAGATTAAATTTTGTCTTATCCTCCTGCATACAAAGGACAAACCCATAGCTCTCAAAGTAAAGCGCTTGTACGGAGTCACTCTATTGTCTCCAAACATGCTTACCTACTTTCTGAAAGACCAGTGTTCATATATGGCCAAAAGCCTGTATATCTGAGGATAAAGGACAAGCTCACCTCTAGAAGCTTGCCATGTGTCTTGTACCTTATGACCTGCATTTAATGCAATGACTCTCCTCTCCATACACATACAAGAGGCATAGATTTCTTAACCTTKTGAAGTTACGTTTACTTCAAGTGAAGAACATCAACTGAGCTTAATCTCAAGAAAAGTTATTGCATCTTTTTTAGGAAGTCTTTTCTCTCTTGCTTTTCTGTATCTTGTGTGCTCCTTAGATTGTTTTTGATAAGTTATGTATCTTGTCTTATTCCATAAAAAATCTGTAAATTATGTATCGATCTTCTCTTATCAATTAAAGATTTTAAAAAGTGAATTTTTTGTTTGTTTGTATTCACCCCCCCTCTATAAACTGTTATCTTTAAACTCTTGTAGATCCGTCTGGGACCAACAAATTTTCTTGTTGAGCTATATTCTTTGGTAAGCTATATTTTGTTGCAAACAGTTTCCTATATCAAGCGGTATTCAATCCAAGTGATATTCTATTCCAAGCGATTTTCTACTTCAATCGATTTTCTTTTCAAGTGATTTTATTCTAAGTGTCAAGCGATATTCTTGAGGATTCCAATTCTTTTCAAGATGTATTTTTCTGAAATGACCAGTTCTAGTCATTTGCATTCAGTAAAGATGTCAAAAGAAATTCTAAGCATCAGATTAGAATCTGCGGTATTAGATTTTTCAAATTCTAAATTCGTTGATGAAATTGAGTCAGTGAATGTTGATTTTAGTGTATTAAAACATAAATTACAAAGTGAAAGAGCTTTAACGTAAAAATTTCAAACTCTAAGTTATGGTTATAAAGATTTATGTGAGATCTGAGACAAGAAAAGAAACAACTTAGATCTGAAAAAGTTGATTTAGAGAAAAAGATTCTTACATTGAAAAAGTATTTGAATGAAGTAGAGGGTGAGAAAGTTGAAATCCGAATGAAATTTGATTTAATTTTTTAAGAAAGAGGTCAATTGTACGACAAAGTCAAATAGTTTGGAAGAAATCATTTTTTAAAAGAGGTCAATCTAATTAATGAGTTTAGGTTTCAACGAACTTGATATTTTGAAAAATGCTCCAAGTTCTTTATATGATTCCAATGAATTAGGAACTTCAAAGATCACAATCCCTTCTGTTCATGATTTTTTTTTAAATATGAATCTGAATCGCCTAACTCTTCGAAAAGTGATAAAGATAAATCAGATGAAGACGCGACTGAAAATACAAATTTTAAAAATATGGGACTAAAATATGACGATTTAAAATCAAGTTATAAAAATAGAAAACTTCAATGTTCTCATTTTGATTTTGAGTCATTATTTCCACAGAAAATTTAAAAAGTGATTCTTCATAAAAATTTGATTCACCAAAAGAGACTAAAAATGAAGAAATTTCAAAGTCTGATGATATTTTTGAAAACATGATGAATGACTCAGACTTTGAATCTAAAAATGAGGTAATTTACGATTCTAATTCGACTAAAGAGGACACTGAGCAAAGAGATTGGATTATTCATTCAAATCGTCAATTTGATTCAAATGCCAAAATTTATGTCAGAGAAAAGCAAATTTCTGAACTTGAGGCTGAATTAAAATATGAAAGGAGATCTATGGAAAATGCTCAAAATGAATTTTCGCATAAAGTCAAAGAGCTTAATTAGGAAAATTTTGCTTTGACCATGCGTCTAGTTTGCAAAAACAAAATGCATGAGTAAAATTTACAAAAGATCCATGATCCAGAAAAGGATTTAAATTCCAATATTGATGAACGAACCAAGCTAATGAGTCAAATCATGATGCTTGAAGAAGACATCAAAAAGTCTTTAAATCAAATTCCAACAATTCAGTGATTTGTCCTCAGATTGATACTTCATATAATTCCACTCTTATTGATAAAAATCAATTTTGATGAAAGTATTTTTGAAGTTGGAGAGTCTTCTGGTGTAAAATCTAAAATGATTTTGAGACTTCTCCTAAATCTTCTAAATTTGGATGTTCGACTGCCAAATCTTCTATTAATTCAAAACTTTTATATGTAGCAGATATAAAATTCATTGGTATGATGTGGAGAAAGAAATATCATTTGCAGAAGAAAAGTGCTAATTCTTCCAAAATTAGTTATTCTGTAAAGAAGTCAAATGTTAAGCCTAATAGTTTTAAATGTACTCCAATTGCTAAGAAGAAATGTAATCTCAATAAATCAAAACATTTTACTCCTTAAGATATATTGTCTTTAGCGGCAAAGAATTTGCATTGAAACTATTGTGGTTACAATTCTTTTGCCATCTGTGCCAAGTGCAAAAAGCATATCAGATGTAAGAAGACTAAACCTTTATCAGCTTCTTCACATAAAATTAAATCTGCATATGGTTATAATGCTCAAAAGAAAAAATAATTCAAAGATGGTAGAACCATATTTTGTTGATGTGACATTTGTATGGAAATGGATTCTAAAGAAATTGTATGAATGGCATGTTAAAGATATATATACTAACCTTTTTAATGCTAACCCGAAATGACAAATTATGAATTGGGTACAAAAATCCAATTGATTGTTTTTACAAGTCACAGACTTCTAGATAAATCAGTCTAGAACTCGGATTTTAGTGTTTTAGCTTCTAAAAACTTCAGTTTATAACTTGTACTTCATGTGATAACCAGACCCTAGTTATCACCCAAGGTAAATAATATGTGATTATCTGATTAAATAATTACGTGATAGCATGATAAATTGATATGTTTAATCATGCGGGTATGTGATATTGTGTATTAATTGGATATATATATATATATATGCATGATACATGTGAATATGTGCATATATATATATATATATGATTATACACACATGCATGTTGTGAATGCATGGTGTGTGGATGTATGCATGTGCATGAATTGGATTTTATAAAAAAAAGAAGGGGGCTGTTAACCGCCTTTCCTGATTTGGAAAGTATAAAATGAGGGCTTAGCCTCCATATTTTCTTCTGCTTGCATTTGCTAAAAGTTGTGCGATTTAAAAAGAGGAAAGGTTGATCGGATTTGCAAGTGTCTGATTTCAAGAAGTTGAATCTCATCTGATTGCATAATGTGAGTAATTTCTAAAACTCTTTTACATAAAATTATTATTGGTTTTGTATGAATCTTGTTTATTTTGGAAATAAATCAGTCTTTTGTTCTAAGTGTTTTATCCGGGTATTAAACCGGACAAGCTTTGACTGGATTGTTTTAAATCGGACAAAGGTTAATCGATGTATTGTCCGGATTGTCTTAAATTGGTTAAGTGTTGATCGGATTATGATTGGTAAGAATGATTATCTTTTTACACTGAGAAGTAGGAATACGACCAAATGGTGGCCGGATTATTTTAAATCGGCTAAGTAATGAGCGGAGTATTGACCGGACTTGTTATCCGGACAAAGTTATTGAGAATTATTTCCAAGTGCAAATCGGACAAAGTTATTGAGAATTATTTCCAAGTGTAAATCGGACAAAGTTCATTCTGTGTGTTGTCCGGATAGTTGACCGGATTTGATGTAATGATGTGTTTCTGATAAGAAAAGTTATTTTATCATAAAAAGGAAGTTTTGAAAGAAATGATTTTGTATTAATACTAATAATAATTTTAAAAGAGGTCAATCTTTGTGATTTAAAGATTTAAGATCAAGGTTCTTATTGAAAATCATAGACTAGATGTTATTGAGGAGAAAACGTCAGGTTTGGCTTGAAACTTTATAAACTTTGTTTTGACTTAAAAGGTTTAGAAGTGGCATTATGTGAAACCTGTTTGATTCAGAGGTATGAGATTTGTATAAGTGAAAGCTTTGCTTGAAATATGGAAGAAGTCTGGTATTGAGTTCTTATTTGTTCATATATTTGTTATATATATGAAAAATTGTTTTCCATAAAGGTTTTTGGTGATTTTCACCCTGCAATAACATAAATAGGGTATCTCACTAGACCTTTCGGTCTAACCCTCGTTTTGTGATTTGAACTATGTGTTGTAGGAGGTACGGATAGTAAGGGAAAGGGGAAGATTTAATAGTTTCCTATATGMATTTCTACTCGAAGATCTGCTTTAATGTATAGTTTTGATTGATTAGTACAAGTGATGTATTAGAATTTTTGGACCTTGTATTTGGTCATATTAGATTCTTGTACTAAGGGACCT
>NC_037529.1:23658072-23659103 GCF_001531365.2 Cynara cardunculus var. scolymus
ATATTACCTAGACCTCGACGTGTCTTGATACCTGCATCTATATCACCAAAAAATTGATGAATTGGATGGCTTTTAGTCCATCACTGAGCCGGTAGAGGAGCTTCATCTGAAAAGGGGATTTCAGGTAGAGAAGATGAGACTTCATCAGCAGTTTCTTTAGCAATAGGGACTATCGCCAAAGGAGTCTCAGATTCAGCAACTGAAAGAGGCTAAAAAAATGAAGGTATTTCATTTACTGAAGGATCAGTGTTTGAAGTAGAAGGAGGTATACAGCTATTAGGCACTGCAGCGATCTTTGAAGAAGACACATTGGAGTGACTAGCTGCAACTGGAGTGATGAGTGGATCATATTCAGCTTTTGGAGATTCATTGTTAAGAAGAGCACTGTTGGAAGCTTCAGGTAGTCCATAATGAGATATCATCCAGTTCTCTAATTCATCCTGATTGGAAGAGATGGGTTTTGAATTAGCTGATTGAGATTCGTCAAAAGTGACATGAATAGATTCCTCTATTGTTTGTCTTCGTTTGTTGAATACTCTGAAGGCTTTGGATACTGAAGTATATCCAAGAAAGATTCCTTCATCAGCCTTGGGATCGAACCTTCCAAGTTGGTCGCGGTTGTTGAGAATGTAACAAGTACAACCAAATATGTGAAGAAAGCATATATAGAGCTTTCATCCATGGAAGAGTTCATAGGCTGTCTTCTTGAATCTTTTTACGATCAGCGAWCGATTTTGAGTGAAACAAGACGTGTTGATAGCTTCAGCCCAGAATTGAGTTGGAAGACGAGATTCGCTAAGCATTGATCGAGCAGCCTCAATGATTGTTCGATTTCTTCTTTCAGCAACCCCGTTTTGCTGAGGAGTTCTCACAGAGGAAAAGTTGTGAGATATTCCCTTATCCTCATGGAAGTTATCCATAGTACTGTTTTTGAATTCAGTACCATAGTCACTTTGAATAGAGCGTACTTTAATGTTGTTTAGTACTTCTATCTTCTTGATGAATGAAATGATTTCTTCAGGTGCTTCGTC
>NC_037529.1:23659861-23662030 GCF_001531365.2 Cynara cardunculus var. scolymus
ACTGGCAACATGTGTTTTTCCACCACAGTGTTTACACTTCCTAAAGACAAGAGTTGCTTTAGGGCCATGAAGTATCAGATTAGATGCGGGACAAGCTCCAAGGATTCCCTTCTCATTGGTTCTAGGAGGAACCTTTGAGGGAATGGATTCCTTAGGTGAAAAGTTCACCTTCAGCTGTGACTTAGATTTCTGAAGCGATTCAGATTTCCTAGTCCCTGAAGAGGAAGAAGTTTTACAAGTAGAAGGAATAGATTTAGATCTATTTGTCTTGTTAGACTTCTTAGGAAGGGATGTTATGACAGTGGAGTTACCTTTGTCTTTGCATCCAGAACTCAAAGGAGTTCCTTCAAGATGACTCTCAGTAAATGAAGAGGACTGAGCGGAAGAAGTGTTGGGAATAGAAGAGACAAAAGTACCAAATTTAAGCATGGACTTGTCTTTAACACATTCTTCCTGATCATAGGAGAATCCTAGACCAGTCATTTTTTTGGCGGGGATCTAAGCGTTAAAGATCTCAGAGGCTTTGAGAGAAGCTTTACACCATCCTTCAATGGTAGCTTTCTCAGCCTTGAGTTCAGCGATTGCTCGCTCACGCTCAGCGACAGCTTTCTCACGTTCAACATGGATGGCTTGGTTTACAATAACCTGATCCTTAAGATTTTCCTCAACTGAGGTCAGTTTTTTGATCTTAGAATGACAAATCTTTAATTGTTCATGAAGATCAACGTTAAGCATTTCAGCTTTAGATTTGCCATTGAGGGCATTGTAAAGGTCAACCGTCAGCGTATCTAGTGCAGAAAGACTAGAAGAAGGTTCATTCAGTATATATACCTGAGTAACAGAAGATGGCTCAGAAGAGGTAGATGCTTTAGAAGATCCTTCGTCAGCATCAATAGCCATCAAGCAGACATAAGCTTTATCTTCCTCGTCAGAAGATGATTCATCAGATGATTCAGCCCAGTCATGCTCTTCAGCAACAAGACCTTTAGCCTTTTGCTGGTTTTTCATCATCTTCTTGTATTTCTCCTTCAGTTTTAAGTATTTATCATCTGTGGTCCTGAAGGAGGAAGGAGCTTTAGAAGATGGCGTCACAGTCTTCTTCGATCTGCATTCACCTGCAAAGTGTCCAGGCCGGTGATAATTGTAGCAGACATCTAAAGCCTTGTCTATTCTTTCAGACTTTGGCTTCTCCCTTAGGGATAGCTGAGGAGATCTGCGGAATTTGCTCTTACTGGCGAACCTCCTGAATGACTTAGTTAGGAGTTCCAGGGACTCATCAAAATATGTTAAATCAGATTCTGGAATGTCTTCAGAAGAGTCAATCTCCGTGATGACCGTGGGAGGTAGAGAAGAGATAAAAGGAGTAGAGGTTTCAACTGAAGAAGACTCAGAGATCAAAGCTAAAAGAGAGCTTTTCATTTCCCTGGAATCTCTTACAAGATTTCTTTTTAGTTGATGAGATTGCTCATGGTTAAGTAGAAAGAGAAAGAGTGGACATGTCATTTGACATATTGAGACACATGGAAAAGGCGTCCCAAGACTCAAGAAGGCATTCTAGAAACTTAGTCAAGGTTTTAGAATTAGAATATTCCCTGTCGACATCCCCTAGATCAATAAGAAGGCAATTAAATCTTTGATGTACTTCAGACAGCGTCTCCGACTTTCCATAGAGAAAGCTTTCATATTGTCTTACTAAATTGATCTTTCTAGTCTCCTGAACCTGAGAGGTTCCTTCATATTGGACACATAAAGTATCCCAYACGGAYTTAGAAGTTTTGAGTTTCATCACTGAGTGATAAATCTCATCAGGAAGAGACATAGTTATTATAGACCGAGCACGCGTGTCTATAGCTATTTCCTTCTTGTCCTAATTGCTCCATTGATGTGGGAGCTTTGGAATCTGCCGTTCAGGAATCGCGGCAGTCGTAGTTGTTGCTGGAACAGCTGGAACAATAGCAAATAGAATATATATGGTCCATTTTCTATATAATGTTGAATTTCAGGATCCACACCTTCCAGAAAGAGGGACATCCAGTTCTTCCAGAGACAAAAATTGTCACGGACAAACCGGGGAGGTTTGGCAAGAGAGCCATTATCTTGTTTGTTTGTTTGTAATATGTAAAGCCATTTGAAAGCAGTAAGTTATCTAAGGAGAGATAAATTAATACA
>NC_037529.1:23662267-23684856 GCF_001531365.2 Cynara cardunculus var. scolymus
ATCTTTAGCAATTACAAGAAAAGAGATTGCTAAAAAGAAGATCTTTTACTTAAGCTAGAAGATACTTGAAGTAAGAAGAGAATTGCAGAGAGATGCGCGCACTATACAAAGAGAAGAAACACTTCTATTTATACCCAGTGCATTAAATGAACATTTAATGCAATATGGTAGGATTAGAGTGCGTGGCAATCCTTAAGAGGAAGGCTTGTCCTTTGCTACAGTGAATAGTATAAAAGCACTATTCTTGAGCAAACATCCTTGCTTAAAGTTGGTGGACAAAGAGTCGACTAATCGGCTCCATACCGTACTAACTTTTGCAAGGGTATGGGTTTGTCCTTTGTGTGCAAGAGGACAAGACAACAACAATCATGCAAAGCGAGCTTCTTTTGATCGCTGAATGCTGGGATGACCTAAAGGTCTCATCATCATTTGCTGAAGCTAGAGCAGTCTTCACACATATGTAGACAGGTCTGTAATCACTGAATACCGTTTCAAATCACGTACTCCCCATTCTCTAATCTTCAGTTTCAGGCTTCGACGTTCGCTGAAGGATCTTTGGTGTGAGTGTTGTCTTCTTGAAGTATTGTTTGTCTCTGATGAATTTGCAATGCAAGTTCTTCAGCGATCACTGAACATACTCAGTGATGATCGCTGGAACTGAAAATACAGAGACACAAATACAACGTGAAAGGAAAAAGGGATTATCACAAATCACTGAGAGAGAGGATCAACAATATCACATACTTCCGAAGATTTGACTCCAAACCCTAGATATACTTTCTCACCTTACTGTTTTCAGATATGATATAGGCTTCAGCAAACTGAGATTGTTCCATGAAAACTTCTGTATATTGACGGACTGACATGTTTCCTTGTTCAAAACAAAGAAAATCATCTTCTAACTTTCGTACTGCCGCTTCAGGACAATATTGCATTTTAAATTTGATCACAAGTTCTTCCCACAACATGGGTTTCAAAATGTTTGGATCTGAACTGGATAGAACTTCCCACCAGTACAAAGCACTTGACCTCTGACGGGATATAGCAAACATGACTTTATCCTCTTTCGCACTCTTACTAATTTGCAGACACAATTTTATCTCTTTAAGCCAACACATGGCTTTAACAAGGTCACGCTCCCTAGAAAATTTAGGAGGTTTACAGGCAAGAAACATTTTGATATCTCCTCCTTTTGTACTGAAGACGAAGTAAGGGGTACAGATGTACCAGTTACTGGTGTACTAGCTCCGGCTTCCTCGTGATAGTCGGGATTTCTTACTACTTCTGGATTATTTTGGGTTGTACGCCCCAACAAGTTCACCAAACTTTCTTGGAACTTTCCCAACTCTGCTGTCAACATTTCTTGGGTAATAAATTCGGGGTCAGAAACATTGTGTCCACCCCTTGCTCTTCCTCTACCACGACCATACATTGAACTTTCTTGGGCCAACAATTCATGTTCCCCATAAGTTTCTTGTCTAGCACCTCTACCTCTTCCTCGACCTCTACTGCGACTTCGCGTTTCTATTGTCATTACATGTTCTGGGTCCTCTCCTTGTGTTACATTTCTCCTTCCCCGACCTCTTCCATAACCGGTAGAGGTCCTTTCCGATTGATTTGGATTTTCTGCCGTTTTCAGTGTATGTCTCTTTCTGTACATTTAAACACATATGATTATTCACATAATCAAAACATAATAACACGTGTATCCTCAAGTCTATCCATAATTCAGAATATATCAGTCATATATAATCTATCTTTCTCTTGTTCATAATCCTAGTGCAACCTATTATCATAATCTCCACACCTCTAGTTTAAGTCTAAGTATTTCGCAAATACCCAGATCCCTTAAACTAAGGCTCTGATACCAACTGTAACGACCCACAGTTTCCACATACAAATAATCCACATGATATTACTCATAACACAGAATGTAATATTGTTTACAAAATACGGACTTACAAAAGCTTTCTTCAATACATTTGTAGACAACTAAATTTTTATCATTTCCACACTTTTCCCTTGCCTTTATCCTGTGAGGTATGTTGACCTGCAAAACCTGTTAGTCCAACAACTGAGCGTTAGACCCAAAAGGTCTAGTGAGTGTACATAACTCATATAAACAACTTACTTTCCAAACTAGTAGTTTAGAATCAAACCTGTACATATACAACATCTTATCTATAATTTGTCATAGGATCTTTTTCTCTCGCGGTTACACGGCCATTTCATTTCTCTCGCGGTTACACGACCATTACATCTCTCTTGCGGTTACACCGCCATTACATCTCTCTCGCGGTTACACCGCCATTTCATGTCTCTCGCGGTTACACCGCCATTACATCTCTCTCGCGGTTACACCGCCATTTACAAGATAAGAACTTTAATTCAAAATAAAGTCTAATTGACATCAACTGAATTTGAAATCCGGACAACACTACCCAGATATAGAATCCGGACAACTTAGCCGGATATGGAATCTGGTCAACATTGTCCGGATATCTGATCCGGACAACACATGAAAATTGTTACCCCGAATAACACTTGAGCGATTTAGGTTTAAACCGGATGGCTTTTGAACGGTTTAGGTTGAACCCCGATTGATACTCAAGTGGTTTAAATGAACCCGGTTGATATTTGAGTGATTTAAGAAAATATCCGATTGCCTTTTAGGCAGTTTAAGGCAAAATCCGGACACCCCTTGTCTGGTTTAGGTAGAACCCGGACACTTCTTGTCCTGTTTAGGTAGAACTCATGCAATATTCAAGATGAAACATAATAAACCAATTCTAAAAGTAATCAAATTGTAAATACACAATCTGATACTTTTAAAGCATTTAACACTCACCTTAAAAGAATTGATGATCGGATTCAGCCTGCTCTTTATCAGTCTTCTCTTTCTTTTTTGCTCTTAAGAATTTTTTTTAACCACCTTCCCACTTTTCTCATGCACTTGCTATTTACAGCAAGTGCATGAACTGCCATCACAAAACCAAACTCACACACTTACACAATTCTAACACATAACACACACACACACACATATATATATATATATATTCCAAAAATTCATAATTCAAACCTTGAAACCCGAATATTACAGTATTTTCATTAGCCAAGCGAAGTATGTCTTCGACATATTAAATAAATACCAACTCCATAACTCTTCCACCATGAGAACATCAATCGCTACGGGAACTAAGCTTGACACAGATCCTTCTAGAAAACCGGTGGATGTTAAGACTTACCGTGGAATGATTGGATCACTACTATACCTCACGGCTAGTAGACCAGACATCATGTTTGCCACATGTCTCTGTGTGCGTTTTCAAGCAAATCCAAAGGAATCTCACCTTTCGGCTGTAAAAAGAATCTTTAGATACCTCAAGGGAACTCAATTTCTGGGTCTTTAGTATCCAAAGCATTCTGGTTTTGATCTTATCGCATACACAGACTCTGATCATACAGGTTGTAAACTTGATCGAAAGAGTACGTCAGGGAGCTGCCAATTACTTAGGGACAAGCCCATAAGCTGGACCTCGAAGAAGCAGAATTGCGTTTCTACTTCCACAGCTGAAGCAGAGTATGTAGCTGCAGCCAGTTGTTATTCCCATGTGATATGGATGAAGACTCAACTGAAAGACTATGGCGTCGAGTTCGAGAAAATTTCAATCTTGTGTGATTCAGAAAGTGCTATCGCAATCACAGGTAATCCTGTGGAACACTCAAAGCAAAACATATCGATGTTCGTTATCATTTCATCAAAGACCATGTAGAGAAAGGTACGATTGCAATGTTCTTCGTGAGTACAGATTTACAACTTGCTGACATCTTTACAAAACCTCTTGACGTAAAAAGATTTAACTTTCTGGTTAGCAAGTTGGGTATGCTCACTCTTTCAAACTAAGCCAGAGCCTCTGCATCCCTTATGCATACTTCTGTTCGTTGTTTATTATATTGATCCATGAGACAGAACCTCTGCATAGTACTTGTAGAGCCTTTTGCTCACTACATAGTTATCTTGTGATACTGAGCCTCTATATAGTGCGTACAGAGCCTATGTACCTTGGTTCTTATGCATGTCCAATACTTATCACATATGACCCAAGCATAGTTCAAGGGGGAGTAGATAAGAAGAGCTCAAGTCAAGGGGGAGCCCAGATCATGTCACACAGAGCCTCTGTATGTACTATACAGAGCCTTTGCCTCTAAACATAACAAGTTTTCTACAGATGACATGTATAGCCCAATTACAAATCTCTGTATGAGATCCTAAAGTAGGTTCTTTCTGTATGAGATCCTAAAGTATGTTCTTTACAAAACATATATTTCACTCTAACCAGAGTATTTACACCTGTTAAGTTTTTTGAAAATTAAAAATATAATATTTTATTGAGAAGGCGTACGGTTCTTTAATTTTTAAAATTTTTTATTAGTCGTCATCTACATTAAGCATCACCGCCTGTGAGCTTAACTTTTCAAACATGGGAGGCGATACTTGCAGCTGGCAATACACGTGGCGCGACCCCACAGGCTGTGAAAAATCGTTTCAGTTTTTTACCTGACATTTGGGGCGCTAAACACTCAAGTGTTTTTATTTTCTCTATTTAAAACAATTTTTACCCCCAAATAATTTTTTTACGCTTACAAAGAAATTCAAGAACTCCCGTCGTTTTCATCCTCCAACCGCCATTGTTAAACCTTCAAAGCTCTCAAACCAGTATTCGGAGATCGATTCAGTCACCAAAAGTTCATCCCATTTGTCAAGTAAGTCCCATAAACCCTTCTCTCAAACCCATTGTTCGAATCAAGAATTGTTTATTGAAACCCTAGATTTTTTCTAATCTTCTTCTACACCCAAAACCTGCAACCATGTCCTCCTCCGAGTCAGGAAAGTCCCAAACACATACCACAACCGACAAAACTATTGAGGACACCAGTCAAAACATGGTTCCTCTTCCTATCAAACCCAATAACCATGCCCTTCACATCCAACTTGAAAACTTCGATACAAAATACCATCCCATCATTAATATCCTCCAAAATCACTTCCTAAACCCTGCCTTGACAAATACGGATGACCTTGTACCTGAAAGGTATATTCAAGAATACTGGCAATCTTGTGTCGTAACCGAACTCAAAGAGGAATCGTTGGCGATTTCTATGACTCTGCTGCAAAGGAATTTGTTACAGTTTGCATTTCAAGGTCCACGTTTTCGTGGATTCTTGAAATCCCAACGAAAACCGACCTACAGCTTTCTAAGTACGCCCCTCTCCCATCTAGGGACGAGATAGTGCTCTTTTTGAAATTTTTGGGGTACAACAAGGCAATCCAGTACCCGTCACAATATCGCCATCAATACCTACCACCAATGTAGAACACACTTTTCACATTGGTCAATAGATCGCCGACAGGGAAGATTGGGAGCCTCGACATATGCTCAACAAATGTTCTTCAAGTCGTATAAGGTATCTTCTTCGACTTATCTCTCGACTACTCCTTGATACTCTACACAGAGTTCAAGGTTGCCGTGGCCAAGAAGTGTCAAGATGTGGCCAAAGGAAGACAGTTGCCATCTCTGCTATTTCCACAGTTCTTGGGTCTTCTTCTAAGACTTGCTCTCAACGACAATAATATTGATGTGGATCGTCTACCTGCTAACAAGGTGAACGTGCTCACTCAATACCGGCCTACAGTTAACAAAGAAGGATATGCAGCAGAGAGGCCAATTCCAAAGAGGTTCATGAGTTATATGAAGTCAAAAGAGATCAGAAGAGCGTACAGACATACACGCGAGACACTAGAAGCAGTGTCTCGAACCCCGTTACGCATAGTAACAACCGATGAAGATGAGAGAACTGAGGACACTTTAAGGCCTCAAACAGAGGGAGAGACGGTGAGAGCAGAAGAAGAGAGAGTGAGAGCAGAAAACGAGAGAGTAAGAGCAGAGCAAGAGAGAGAGAAAGAAAGAAAACGAGAGGAGGCGAGGAAAAAGAAGTTGAGAGAGAAAGAAAGAAAAAGAAAGAGGCAGATCGAGTAAAGCAAGAGAAATTAGCTGAGCTTGCTCGTGTTAGAGCATAGGAGGAGTGAGCAGAAAAAGCTCGCTAGGCAAAGATCGCTCGTCAAAGGGAAGAGGCCAGACTCAGAGCAGAAGAAGAAGCTCGTCAAAACTTGGCTTAATCCTCAAGTCCAAACCAAGGGGATGACCAACAGCACTACGACGATGCTGCAAGGTCTTATACAAGTGAGAAAAGTGAGGAAGAAGAAGAGAGTGAAGAAGAAGAAGAGAGTGAGGAAGGAGAGGAAAGCGAAAAGGAAGAAAAGGAAGGAGGTGCAACAGCTCCTAGTGCAAATGAATCATCTGACTCCTGTGGTCGAGACACAGAGGTCATTGAAACAGAGGTGCACACCTCGAACCCAAGCTTGCCTATCCAATCAGAAGTCGCAACTTCCTCTGGTTATATCAGCCAAAGGGAAGCCAGTCTCAAAAGGATGCAACCTTTGAAAATATAAGTGATATGTCTCCCCATATCATGCCACTTTCCCATACAGAGGAATTTGTTTCCTCTGCACGTGTAGATTCCCAACCTTGTTCAGAGCAAGGAATAAGTGCACAAGGCTTGGAGACTCTCGACCAGTCTCTTAGTCCACTCATGGAGAGCCCTCTGGCTGGCTCTGAACCAGCCTTGGATCCTCTCTCTGAGAGAACAGAGGTAGTGAATTCTTCTCAAGGAGAACCACGAGGATCCTCTGGAAGTCCTTCCCCGACTAACGTCAATTAAGTCATGAATGAAGGAATCCCTAGAACGGGGACTCAATCTAGCCTATGTGTTGAGCCAGAGGTCACCCAACCAGCATATGTCACTAGGGAAGAGTTCCATTCTCTTTTCACCTCTATGCGGTGCTCCTTGGAAGAGCTAAAACTCATCCTAGCCTGTGTAGAGCCGTCTCCTTCTACACATGCTCTGGATGAGATACGAGCATTTTGAGCAGTATTGGGAGCTGAGTCCTTGATGAATGCTTCTCGTATCGATACACTTATGGAATTGACAGAAAGATATACAAACCCTTGCAACAGGTCATTGCATCAAAATAGAGGGGTGAGGCATCCACATCTCATGACCCCTAGTCCCTCATTCCTCTGAGCGTACCTGTAAATTATGTCACACAGAGCGCAATAAATGCTTTGGGTGACAGACTTCTGCAGAAGGTGGCAGACTTCACTTCAGATTTCAATAACAAAGCCACAAAAGCAGCGGAGGTCATCAATGCTACTATGGCTAGGTTCAATTACTACTCGAACGATGAAATACGAAAGGTTGGGAACACAATCGATGAACTCCTCAAAGTTATTGAGGAGAGGATCAAGTCAATGCCTCCAGCAGAGGACCAAAGGCCAAAGCGACGAATGGATCCATCTCCTTGTGCAGAACCATCGAAGAGGAGACGACTTGACGATGATGAGGACCTAGACGTGTCTTGTCCTCAAAATCATCAAGAGAGAGAGAACTATCCTACAACCATTCCGAGTGAAACACCTATGGCTGCCCCCCTGCACAAACGTCCTCCGCCCCTCGCCAACCAGCTCAAGATCCTTCAAGGCAGAGGACACAGATCCAACCATCCCCAGATCATGCAGAGGTGCTTCACAAAAGGAAAGATGCCCATGGAATCTCAGGCAAAGCCAGCCGGGATACAAAAGACTACAGAAGTGATAGATCTTTTATCGGTCTATGGATCAGAAGATTCAGACCTGGCTCTGTCCTCTTCAACAGAGTACACAATGGACATGGCTGCTCCTATAACCAGAGCACAAGAAGAGGAAGAGGTGGTAGTTGTGAATGTGGCTGATCCGTCACTTTTGTACATTTCAGTTGCCATTCCTCTAGAAGAAGTCACTGTTGCTACTCCTCCACCACATCAACATACACATAGAGCTAGGGTCCCTACTCAAGGGACCAGGGTTGTCACTCCTACTATGAGGCAGCAGGTACCTATCAAGCCAAACAGAGCGGACTTAGAAGGCACAACCAGCGGGCAAAAACGGAAGCATCCTTCTGATCGTCTCCAAAGGATCAAGGAAAGTATGGATGCCATTTTCACATCAACACCCCTTGATAAACCCATTAAGGACAATGTAGACAGTAAGGAGATCTACCAGTTCCTCTACAACCTAACAGAAGAGACACCGATCCAGAAGATCAGTCTTCATCCTATGGTTCAAGAGCACATAAGGCAGAGATTCCTAGATCGCTACACTCAGCCCATCACTGCAGTCCACTTTGCTGATGGAATAAAGCAAATCCTCAACATAAAGAAGCGTACCTTCGCGCATAATCATATTGTATTCTACGAGTACATAGTGGAGAGCTCTCGCAGATGGATCTGTAGGTTCACAGATTGTGACCTTATTGATCTGAATCCGTGGGATCTTCTCCATCTGTTCTACTTCACAGATCACAAAAAGGAAAGGGAGTCAAATACGTTGTTGCCAACTATGCCATTCACCAAACAATGACATTCACCAAACAATGACAGACCTGCTCGACTTAAGATGCAAGTTCGTCCAACTAGCTCTGGATCTAGGAGTGGATCAACTGACTGTCGTTGTACCAGATGAAGATCTGCAGGGCATCAATAGCCTCTCCTCCTAGACGGTATTGGTGGAACCAGAAGTGGGAGTGGTGTTTCGAAACGAACATAAAAAGAAGATCTTTTTTTCAGACAACCAGAATTACAAGTACTCCAACTCTACTCTGCGCTACATAAGAGACAATCTAGTCAGGAGTAGAGACAACTCCCCAAGATCAAAGGAGCGAGCCAAAATTATCCTAAGGTCGATACGAAATATGCTTAAGTTTCGTGAACTTCTTAGGAAGTTCATTAGACTTCAAAATGTTTAGACCTCATATCTTTTGTAAGTACTTTTCTGTCTTTATTTCGATGTAATTTCCATTTCAAATCGTATTGTACTACTTTAGATAGTAAATGTAATTAAAAGGTTCCTTTTAACCTCTTGTTTCATTTAGAGACTCTGTTTTGTAATTCAAGTAAGAGTCTGCCTTATTTACACTTAGAGGGAGATTGTTAGACCCCAACTTGTGAAAGTGTAAGTAAGAAGTCTCTTACTCTAGTCAATAGGACTTAGTCTAGTGAAGCGGTCTGGATTAAGAGCTCTCATGCAAAAGATCAAGAACCAGACCTCTTACTCAAGAGTGAAGGTTCAAGTCATACAAAGCCCACACTCTATTTCCATGGACGCTCAAGCCTTATGTGCCAAAAAGCACAAGTGCTTAACACCAAGTTTCAACTCCAAGGCCTGGAGCCTCTGTATAGTACATGTAGAGCTTATGCATATGCAGAGCCTCTGCATAGTACATGCAAAGCTTCTGTATGTTCATGCAGAGGTTCTAGCTATCTTCTCCATGGAACGCGCGCGTATCAGCTCAGACTTTCTTGCAAGCGGCTAACAGAATTTTGGCGGCTTGACCGAGTCTGCTCCGCTATTCAAGGGAAGTCAAAGATAAGGATGTAGACCAGTCAGTTCAGAGTTCCACGCATATTATATAGCATATATTGTTAGTCCTAGGCGTATATAAGAAGGCTTCATCCTCAGGTTTAAAATATCTGAAGGAACCGACTTATACTATATGCGTTTTTCTATGAGATCACATTTGTGCTTTCATTGTTCATCTTTTATCAATTAAAGCATTTGGCATATTCAAGTTCATTCACTATTTTACATTCATCTTTGACTATTCTGATCAATCATTTGAAATACATTGCATGTTCTTAATTCTTATCTTACACAAACTGTGCTTCTGTCAATTAAGAGTATATGGGTTCAGCATCAAAGGCTCTGCATGTTCCATACAGAAGCTCTGTATCTTAGTCTTGTGTCTTATTCTTTAAAATTATATTTTCTTCAGAATATTATAAACAAAATTTAAGAGTCAGAGGATCTCTGATTTTAGTTTAATTGTCTTTTTAAATTATGTTATGTTCTTCTGGACCTAAGGTTTTATTTTATCCAGAGGACCTCTAGTTGGTCATTATTCACTTAGATGCAGAGACTCTGGTTGATAAGGCAGAGGGGGCTCTGGTCTGTTAAACAAGAAAGGCTCTGGCCTGTTGAGTCAGAGGGGCTCTGGCCCATTGAGGAAGAGTTCTATTTTGAGCTCTGGATTTTTGAGAGGTGCATTTGAATCATGGGTTGAAGTAACTATTGATCTCATTTTGATCATATTGTTGAACTGCATTATTTTGCTGAAATGCAAATATTTCTAGGTAAAAGTGTGACACCCCACATCTCATATTGCATATTACACATGATTCATTCAAAGAAATACATGTATTATCCCACTAAGGTCCATAGTACAAGAAACAAAGATACAATTTACACAACTCAAAAATTCTAAAATTACAGATTCTTGTACTACATAACATTCAACTTCAAAACACATCCATAAGCTGATATTCAAATAGATATGCACATAGGGAAACAAATTATATTTTCCCTTTTCCTTTACTACCATTATACTCTGTTGTTCCTGCAATACATATTTAAAACAAAATGAGGGTTAGACCTGAAGGTCTAGTGAGATCTATTTTGTCATGTCATTGCAGGGTGAAGATCACCAAAACATTATTAAAATCAAATTCTCATATAATGAGAACATAATTTCATCATTTGCAATAACTCTAGTTATAAAACCAGACTTAGAGATTTCATCAAATACAAGACCATAGCCCATTTGGCTCCTTTAACCAAAGCTTCTAGTTATACCAACTAGAGTGTTAGGATTGAATTTTAGTGTTAAATTGTATTCGTCATAAAACATAAATAATTGTATTTTAGTTACTTTGACTTTGTTTGTATTGTTGACTTTAACTAGGTGCTATAATGTTTGACCTATAAATAGTTTGTCTTCTAGTGAATTGTATGCGAGGAGCTTAATTGTAAACATACGTAAACATTGCGAGTTATAGAGTTTGGCCAGTTTGACTTTTTCTCTCTACTCATTCATGTGTTCTTGATGTTCTTAAATGATAATATGATGTTTGCCTTTGATTCATGAATGATATTGAAGATTGATCATATTGTGGGACTCAGAATTGGTATCAGAGTTGGAATACAGTGATTTCAGTGGAAGAAATCATACTTTGAAGATTTTCTGGAAAATTTCATTTCTGTTCATCTTGTGTTCTTCATAAGTGTTCTTCATTTTTTAAGACTTTGAATCGTAAATCTTTAAATTTTTCATGTTTTGATGTTATAATGATGATCAATGTGTGCGTAATAGTTTAGTGAATCTTTGTTATTCACAAAGTTGTATGATTTGATCGATCGTTTTCGAGATTTGTTCAAATTTGTGAATTTTAAAAAGTTTTGATGTTCTTGAATTTTTTTCATAAAAAGTCAGATTTTGATCAATTTTTGAGTGAAAAAGTTCACATTTTTGTGTTTTTGACTTGATTTGATCGAATTCAATTCTTACATCGCTCATCAAGATTGTTGAAATTTAGTTTAATCGTTTACCTTACAGCTAGATTGGAGACTTAGCCAAAACTTAAGAAACAAAATCGCTCATAACCTTAGCCGGTTTTAGTCTCATCCTCACACACATGGTGACCGGATAAGGACTTAGCTGATTTTCTAAGTGTAATCCGGATATAACACCATCCGGATTTGGTGTTTATCGATCACAGGCTTGGTTGATCTAGGCTTCATCGCTCATCATAGTTCACAGTCAGAGGTTTAGCCGAAAACAAGGAAACCCGGACATAGCCTTGTCCGTACTTGATTTAATCGCTCACAAGGCATACCCGGATACATTCATCGGACAGCGACTTAGTTTCTCGCAGCCTATCTCGTAACCTCGCACAAAGGGACATCCGATTTAAGGATTCCTCGCACAAGGCTTGACCGTATTAGACTGTTTACTCGCATACAAGGTTGTCCGATTTAGCATCAACCTCGGACACAGCCTTGTCCGAGTTCAAGACTTGGCAGCGACTAACCTTTCTCACATCCTTCCTTGCATCCTTCCTCGATAACCACCTTGTCCGGATTGCTTGCTTCCTCGGCCAGCGATCTGTGTTCCTCGTGCATTCCTCGGCTAAGCAATCTTCTTTCCCCGGTAACAAGCTTGACCGGATTAGCCTCTAACACGGACATCCCTGTGTCCGGATTACCATGTACCTCGGTCATCACTTGATTGCAAGCATCATTTTCTAGTATACTTCCTCGGTAACAGGCTCAAACGGATTTTGAACATATTTTTGACAAAATTTGATTTTTTCAAAACCATTTTTTATCAGATTTCAGATTTTATTAAATTTGATCAATTTTATCTGGTTTTCAAATATTTTAACTGTTTCTCATCAAAATTATTGATTTTGACCTATTTTGAACTGTTTTGTATCGTGTGAATTGTTTCGATCAGTTTTAACAATTTTTGACTGTTTTTAACAATTTTTGACTGTTTTTTAACAGTTTTTGATTGTTTTTACTGATTTTAATTATTTCCACTGAATTTGTCATATCTGAATAGTTTTTTATTTTTCTTGAGATCTTTGCTTAGACTGATTATATCTGAAGGATATTTTTGGATTGTGATTTCTGTCTAATTTCATATACTACATAGATTCGTTGGTCAATCTTTGATTTTTTAATGGCATCATTATTTCAGAAGGAGAATAAGGAATTGAAAAATAAGGTTTCTGATTTGGAAAAGAGTGTGAAGGATTATCAAGACAAATATATAAACATGTTTTATGAAAATCATGCAAATGAAGAACTTGTAAATAATTTACGAAAGGAGCATAAAGAAGCCATAGAACAAGTTGAGAACGACTCCAAGTATTGGATTAGCGAACTTGAGAAAACCTTGGATGCTTCAAGGAAAGAGTAAGATGATGAGATGAGGAGTTCTAACAAGATAAAACAAGCTTTATTCAATAAACTTCATAAAGCTGAATTTGAACTGCATGCTGAGAGGAACTCTCTAGAAAAGAAATATATTGAGACTGAAGATTTCGCATAGAAACTTCATGAATCTGAGAGTGAATTGTTTGGTTCAAGGAAACTACTAGAGCAAGAGAAAGATAAAGTTTTAGAAGCAAAAAAAAATTTGAAAGCTGAAGGATAACTATAGAGAAAGAAAAGAAAAGGATTAGTGAAGTTGAGAAAAGATTTGATTATGAAAGAATATATTTTGAGAACAAAATTAACTCATTGGAGTTGAATGCTAAAATGTTGTTAAATCAAATCTCTAATTTTGAACAACTTATCATCTTGGAACAACTTATCTCTAAAGAAGAATGGTTGAGCAAGAATCTGGAATTGTCTGACTGCATTGCTCAAAAGCAAAAAGCTTTGGATAAAGAGAAAAGATTGTTTGCACTTGAAAAGAAAAACACTACTAAGAAATATGCAGTTATTGCCAAAGAGCTTGCAGAAAAGAAAAAACGGCTCGACATTGCTTCTGAGAATGAAAGGAGCAGCTCAGGTGAAGAAAGACATGAGTTTGAGAAATAAAGGAAAATGTTAGAGAAGTTGAAGAAGGAGTTAGAAGGTGGCTGATCTGGTCACAAAGGCTGAGTTCCAAGCCTTTGTAACTCGATTCAGCGGTCCTTGGAAGACCTAAAACTCATCATACAAGGGATTGTCGAAAACCCTCCATCCATCAACCTCACCCCCCCTTCGACAATCCCTTGGAACCCTCAAAACCCAAACCTGAGACAACACAACCCGTCTCCAAATGCTACAACAAACAGTCACCTAACACCATAACACCTCTTCTGCCTTTGCCACCCAAAGAAACCAACTCATAATGAACTTCATCGCCACTATCACGGCCCAAGCAACTGTGACCGATGAGACCCTAGCCTCCATCACCACCCACATAAATACCATCCTCCAAACCCTCAACACCCTTCCAGCCACCATAATCTCCCACATCCCTCAACCAACCCCACCCCCAACATCATCAATTGATGAAACCCTCGCCTCCCTCTCCAATCAAATGACCACCATCCAAAACACCCTCACTTCCCTCCCAACTACCATATTATCCCACATACCCTAACCACCTCCTCCACCAACCCCCTCTGTAGGCCTATCTTTCGATGAAGCCTTTTCTTCCTTCACTGCAGAGGTGAGGAATATAATTGCCAACATCCCCATTCCACCATCCACATCCACTTCCACCTCCATGCCCCCACCTGCCTCCACCTCCACCATGGAATACGTAACCAGGGCCGACCTAAGGGCCCTGTCAAAGGCACTTGTCTCATCCTTCAATGAGATAAGTGCAAAATTCATTCATCGCGCCATTCAACCAACCAAGGCTCTCTCCCAGAGCCTTGCCGATCAACAGGCACGCACCACTTCTCTCCTTCACACGATGGAGGAGAGCAGAAGACAACAGGTCCTGAAGGCGTATCTTGCGACCTTTAGGAAAGAGAAAATAAAGAAGAGGAGCAGAGCTTCTTGCTCCAGCAGCTGCTTGCATAAGAGGCCACGCCATGAGGACCCAGACCTCGATGATCAAGGTCTTGGACCTCATGAAGGGAACCAGGCCGCGGCTGCTCAACACGTGGAACCCGCTGCACCACCATCCTCACCTCAAACACAAATCCAACCCTCTCCCAGAACCCAAGCGAGGGAACTAGAGGCTCAGTCCTCTGAAGATGTACATAATGTACAAGTTCCCCTCGTTAGTCCCCAAGAACCCATCGAGTTGAGCTCATCGACCGATGAAGAGCCATCCACACCACCAACAACCAACCTACCCTTCACCCCATCACCAACTCGAAATCTACCATTAACCCCCTCACCAACACCATGCACAACAGAACCCTTCACCTCTTTACCCATACAACCTCAACCCACAATAACCCAACCTTCATCACCACAACAACCTCCAACCCAAACTCAACCCGATGAACTAGAAACCACCCAAATACAAACCGATGAACTAGAGACTACCCAAACACAACCTCTTGAACCATAAATCACCCTACCTGAGCTTAATGAACCAGAGCCAACCCAAACCTTTCCATCGCCATACCACTCTCAACCATTAGCCTAGACACAACCCACAGCCCAACAAACCCAGGTGCAAGCGGATGTTTCTTCTTCGTCGAGGCACCCTCCTCAAGGGGTCATTGTTGAAATAATAGCAAAAATGGAGTTACTCAGGAGACGTCCAAAGGTGCCATCGAGGGATCCAGTCATGATGGAGAACATCCATCAATATCTGTACCATGATCGTGATGAAGGGCTGACTCTCAATCCTCCAATTCTTTCACCAAAATCCATGAACCTCCTTCACGATAGGTTTGTTAGACAGACTACCCACCCACCTTGGGTTGTCTTTTCAAATGATGGAATAAGGTTGGTGATGGACATCAAGATGAGGACCTTTGCCAATAGAGCCATCAAGTACATCGAATACACAGTGAAGCGAGCCCATGGTCAGGTCAGCGTTTTTAGTGACAATGACTTGATCAATCTCAATCCCTGTGACTTGATCGAGCTATATGCGTACACGACTCAATGACAGGATCAGGGCATACGATTTGGGATGGCGAACATAGCGATCGTACAGACAATGGAGACCTTGGTGAAGCATCAAGCCAGGAGTGACTTTGAGATTGCTCTGCGGCTTGGTATCGATAGACTATCCTACACTCCACCTGATGAAGACTTCTCTGGCCTGCAGGAGAAGAGGTATTCCTTTGTCCTTACTCAACTAGAATTGGTCTGGTATATAAAAATGAGTTTGGAACGAAGAAATTTTTTAGGTTGACTGAGGCCTTTAAGTATTCAAATGAAACAATTCAATGGTTTCAGAAAGCCATCAGAGACAGGTTGGACAGACCTCATGTGCCAACAAACGATGGACAGAGACTGATACATGAGATATCTACAATCGTCCAATATAGAGGACTACTCATGCGCTTTTGGGATATATCACAGGGGAGACCCTGAATGTAGTCTTATTTTTTTTGTCTTGTAATTTCCATTTCATCGATGTAAGAATTCATCATTTGTTCCAATGAAAGATTTAGCAAAAGATGCTTTTCTTTAGAATAGCCTTTGTTCTTCACTCATACGTTGAATGTTTCTAGATTAGTTGATGTTTGTTCTTTCATTACTTAGGAGGAGATTGTTAGACCCCATAAGTATTATGCATGAAGTAATAAAGACAAACAAGTGATGAAGAACCAGAAGGCCGATGGAAGATTTCAAGGAAAAATGACTAAGTCTGAAGAACAACCAGAGGGTCGATGAACTGACCAGAGATGCGATGGAAAGTGCATCTCCATAACCCCTCTGGGCAATAACACTTGGAGTTTCCTTCACCAGTTCAACCAGAGGCAAGAAATGAAGATATGAAGATAAGGTTGAACTCATATCCCATGGAAGACAGCTGGAGATGACTAATCAATGGCCGGATTCACAAAGTTTATCTTGTTTTAATGTTTATCCATGTTTTAGATAAGATTTATCTGTTAGTAGAAGATTAGCTAAATAGTCTCACTAGATAGTTATCTTCTTATTAGATTACTAGTATAAATAGGTGGTTAGGGCTATTGTAATTTTGACGCTTTACACTTTTCATAACTTTTGGAATAAAGTGAAATCTTTGGCACTCAAGTTTATCCCTTGAATGTGCATACATTGTTCTTGAGTGTTCATCATTTATTCATTCAAACACTATAATTTGGTTATTCTTAACTTAATTATTAGTGTTATTGAGAGATCTGGGATCAACAACATGATATCGGGTCGGCTAGCTGTGAGATACAACAGGGAGCTGATCATTCCTCTGTAAACAGTAACACTTACAGGCTTTCCATTTGGATCATTGTGGAGAGTGAGTGGAGGAGCCATTAGAGTCTTCATAGATGAACTGTTGGATAGATCAAACTTCTTCAGCATGTCTCAAACATACTTACTTTGGTTGATAAAGATACCTTTATCAATTTGTTTGATCTAGAGACCTAAAAAGAATATTAGTTCTCCCATCATGCTCATCTGATATTCTTTCTTCATGCGTTCAACGAAACGAATACATAAAGAGGGATTAATGGAACCAAAAATAATACCATCGACATAAATTTGGACGAGAATGATGTGACCTTTAACTTTCCTAAGAAATAAGGTCTGGTCAATCTTTCAACGAGAGAATTTCTCAGAGATGAGAAAAGAAGAAAGGGTATCATACCAGGCACGAGAAGCCTGCTTTAACCCATAAAGAGCTTTATCCAACCTATAGACATGGTTTGGATACTTGGGGTCGAGAAACATTTGGAGGTTGTTCAACATAAACTTCCTCTTGAATTTTTCCATTAAGGAAAGCGCTCTTTACATCCATCTGAAAGACCTTGAAGTCTCTATGGGCAGCAAAGGCTAGAAAGAGTTAAATTGCTTCGAGTCTACCCACTGGTGCGAAGGTTTCATCATAGTCGATTCCTTCTTCTTGTCTATAACCCTGAGCAACAAGCCGAGCCTTGTTGCGAGTTACCACACCATCTTCATCCAACTTGTTGTGATAGACCCATTTGGTGCCTATCACTGATTTGTCAGATGGACGTGGGATAAGGTACCAGACTTTGTTCTTATCAAACTTAATGAGCTCTTCTTGCATTACAAAAAACCCAACTAGGGGCAGAGATAGCATCATTGATTTTCTTGGGTTCAACTAAAGAAAGAAAGTTGACGAAGAGATAGATATTACCTAGACCATGACGTGTCTTGATACATGCATCTGGATCACCAAGAATTTGATGAATTGGATGGCTTTTAGTCCATCGCTGAGCCGATAAAATGGTTTCATCTGAATAAGCAAGTTCAGGTATAGAAGATGAGGCTTTAGCAGGGGTTTCTTTAGCAATAGGGACTATTGCCAAAGGAGCCTCAGATTCAGCGACTGAAACGGGTTCAGAAACTGAAGGCATTTCATTCACTAATGGATTAGTGTTTGAAGTAGAAGAAAGAGCACAGCTAATGGGCACCGCAGCGATCTTTGAAAAAGATGCGATAGAGTGACTAGTTGTAACTGGAATGATGAGTGGATCATCTTCAGCTTCARGAGATTTAGTGTTGAGAGGAGCACTGTAAGAAGCTTCAGGTTGTCCATAGTGAGAGAACATCCAGTTTTCTAATTCATCCTCATCATTTAAGATGGGTTTTGAATTAGCTGACTGAGATTCGTTAAAGGTGACATGAATAGATTCCTCTATTGTATGTCTTCGTTTGTTGAATACTCTAAAGGCATTGGATACAGAAGAATATCCAAGAAAGATTCCTTCATCAGCTTTGGAATCGAACTTTCCAAGTTGGTCGTGGGTTGTTAAGAATGTAACAAGTACAACCAAATATATGAAGAAAGCTTATGGAAGCCTTTCGTCCATGGAAGAGTTCATAGGCTGTCTTCTTGAATCTTTTCACGATCAGCGATCGATTTTGAGTGAAACAAGCAGTGTTGACAGCTTCAGCCCAGAATTGAGTAGGGAGATGGGATTCGCTAAACATTGATCGAGCAGCCTCAATGATTGTTCGATTTCGTATTTCAGCGACCCTATTCTTTTGAGAAGTTCTCACTAAAGAAAAGTTGTGAGATATTCCCTTGTCCTCAAAGAAGTTATCCATAGTACTGTTTTTGAATTTAGTGCCATGGTCACTTCTGACATATCGTACTTTAACATCCTTTAGTAATTCTATCTTTTTGATGAACGAAATAATTTCTTTAGGTGTTCCATCCTTGGATCTGAGAAAGAATACCCAAGTGTACCTAGCATACTCATTAACAATGACAAGTGTGAACTTCTTTCCAGCTGGGGATTGCAAGTTGACTGGACCAAAAAGATCCATATACAATAGTTGAAGAGGCACAGTCACGGAAGAGATTTTCTTCGTTTGAAGCTAGCTCTTATGTGTTTTCCTTTTTCACAAGCTGAGCAAAGAGATTCCTTTCCAAACGAGTGTTGAGGAAGACCAGTGACAAGATCATTTCTTGACAGCTCACGAGTGTCTTGAAGTTGAGATGAGATAGCCGTTTGTGCCATAACCAATTAATATCTTATGAGGCTTTGGAGAAGAAGCAGCTATTCTCAGTGAGAGAAGAATTCATGTTGATGATGTTATACATTCTCTAAACGAGAACCGGTTAGAGCAACTTTATCATCTTTGTCAAGAACATGACATGAATTCTTTGAGAATTTAACTGTATAATCTTTATCACACAGTTGACTAATGCTAAGAAGATTGTGCTTCAGTCCTTCAACGTATGCAACGCATTTGAAAGTTGTTGCACCATTGGTTAATATACCAAAACCTTTGGTATATCCTTTTCCATTTACACCGAAGGTTACGGAAGGTCCTCTTTCTTCCTTGAAATGAGTAAGATGAGATCTATCTCCAATCATCTTTTGACATCCTATACAAGGAAAACAATATAAGAATGCTATTGGTACCCAACTATTCGTGTCCAGCTTTGTTTGAGGCTTCATCATCTGATGTTGAAGAACCAACATCAGTAGATGGCATCACCAAACTTGAAGAGGTTTGAGTGGAAAGAGGAACAACCTCTGACAGTACTAAGGTGGTTTCAGTGGAAGTCTTCACTGAGCCTGATAAAGAGGCTTCAGTGGTAGGAACTACAACGTCTGATGCTGAAGACTTTTCAGCAGGAGTTGTCTTCGCTGAGCCTGAAAGAAAAGGCTTCAACAATTTTCTTCACCTTGGTTGCTAGTGCAGCCTTTGTGGATGATTTTACCTTGGTTGATTTCTCAGCCTCGGTTACTTTATTGCCCTTAGCTGGCGAACCAGCATTGGCGACAGAAGGACACTTGCTGGCAATATGTGTTTTCTCACCGCAGTCTTTACACTTCCTAAAGCTAAGAGTAGCTTTAAGGCCGGGAAGTAACAGATAGAAGCGGGACCAGCTCTAAGAATTCTCTTCTCATTGGTTTTAGGAGGAACCTTTGAGGAATTGGATTCCTTAGATGAAAAGTTCACCATGAGCTGTGACTTGGATTTCTGATGGGATTCAGATTTCCTAGTCCTTGAAGAGGAAGAAGCTTTACAAGGTGAAGGAATAGACCTAGATCTATTAGACTTGTTAGACTTCTTGGGAAGGGATGCTGTGACAACGGATTTACTTTTGTCTTTGCACCCAGAACTCGAAGGAGTTCCTTCAAGATGACTCTCAGTAAAAGAAAAGGACTGAGAGGAAGAAGTGTTGGGAATAGAAGAGACGAAGGTACCAAATTTGAGCATGGACCTGTCTTTAACACATTCTTCCTGATCGTAGGAGAATCCTAGACCAGTCGTTATCTTGGTGGGGATCTGAGCGTTAATGATCTCAGAGGCCTTGATGGTAGCTTTGCACCACCCTTCAATGGTAGCTTTCTCGGCCTTGAGTTCAGCGATTGCTCGCTCACGCTCACCAATAGCCTTCTCACGTTCAACAGTGATGGCTTGGTTTACAATAACCAGATCTTTAAGATTTTCCTTGACAGAGGTCAGTTCTTTGGTCTTAGAATGGCAAATTTTCAATTACTCTTGAAGATCAACGTTAAGCATTTATGCTTTTGATTTGCCATTAATTGAATTGTAAAGGTCCACCGTCAGTGTATCCACTGCAGAAAGACTAGAAGAAGAAGAAGATGATTCATTCAGGGAACATACCTGAGTAGAAGAAGAAGATGGCTCAGAGGAAGTAGACGCTTCTGAAGATCTTTCATCTGCATCTATGGCCATCAAGCAGATGTAGGCTTTATCCTCTGCATCCGAGGATGATTCATCAGATGACTCATCCCAGTCATGCTCTTCAGCAATAAGGCCCTTAGCCTTTCGCTGGTTGTTCTTCATCTTCTTGTACTTCTCCTTCAGTTTTGAGTATTTCTCATCTTTGGTCCTGAAGGAGGAAGGAGCTTTAGAGGATGGCATCACACTCTTCTTTGATCTGCAATCACCTGCAAAGTGTCTGAGCCTGTGACAGTTGTAGTAGACAGCTGAAGTCTTGTCTATTCTTTCAGACTTTGGCTTTTCCCTAAGGGACAACTAAGGAGATCTACAGAAGTTGCTCTTATTGGCAAACCGCCTAAATGACTTAGTTAGAAGTGCAAGGGACTCATCAAAATCTGTTAAATCAGATTTTGGAAGGTCCTCAGAGATAGAAGAATCTATCTCCAAGATAACAACAGGAGGAATAGAAGAAACAAAGGAGTAGAAGAAGTTTCAACAGAAGAAGCCTCAGAGATCAAAGCCAAAGAAGAGCTTTTCATTTCCCTTGACTCTTTTACAAGATTCTTCTTTAGTTGACGAGATTGCTCATGGTTAAGCATAATCCCGTATAAAGTAGAAAGAGAAAGAGTGGACATGTTATTCGACATCTGGAGACACATGGAAAAGGTGTCCCAAGACTCAGGAAGACATTCTAGAAACTTGGTTAAAGTTTCAGAATTAGAATATTCCCTGCCGACAGCCCTAAGATCAATAAGAAGGCAGTTATTTTATGTACTTCAGATGTGGGAGCTTTGGAATCTGCCGTTCAGGAATTGCGGCAGTCGTTGTTGTTGCTGGAACAGCTGGACCAATAGAAAAATGGAATATATGGTCCAGTTTCTATATAATGTGGAATTTTAGGATCCACACCTTCTAGAAAGAAGGACATCCGGTTCTTCCAGAGACTAAAGTTGTCACGAAAAAACCGGGAAGGTTTGGCAAGAGAGCCATTATCTTGTGTGTGTGTGTGTTTGTAATTTGTAAATCCATTTGTAAGCGGTAAAGTTATCTAAGAAAGGAGATAAACTAATACAAAAAACATCTAAAGAGAAAGAGAGAGAGAGAAAACACTGCTCTGATACCACATGTTGCTCCCTTGAGGGTCTACAAGAATAATAAAATAGTTTGTAGAAGGGGGGGGGGATGAATATAAACACAATATTTTCAAAATTAAAATATATATTGATAAAGAAGATCAATACAGATTTTACAAGATTGTTTGCGGAAAGATAAGATGATAAAAACCTATCTAAACAATCTTTCATTACACACCAAGTCTTAGCAAATACAAGAAAGGAAATGTTATAGAGAAGATCCTTTACTTAAGCTAGAAAATGCTTGAAGTAAGAATTAGGGTTAGAGAGTGAGTTGTGCACACTCTGCATGGAGAAGAAACACTTCTATTTATACCTAATGCATTAAATGTTCATTTAATGCAATATGGTACGGTTAGAGTGCGTGTTAAGCCTTAAGAGGAAGGCTTGTCCTTTGCTACAGTGAATAGTACAAAAAGCACTATTCAAGATCAGACATCCTTACCTAAAGTTGGTGGACAATAGAGTCGACTAGTCGGCTCCGTACCGTACCGACTTTCATAAGGGTATGGTGTTTGTCCTTTGTGTGTATAAGGACAAGACAACAACAATCGTGCTAAGCAAGCTTCCTTTGATCGCTGAATGCTAGAATGACCTGAAGGTCTCTTCATCATTCGCTGAAGCTTGAGCAGTCTTCACACATATGTAGACAGGCTTGTAATCACTGAATACCGCTTCAGATCACGTACTC
>NC_037529.1:23685026-23692166 GCF_001531365.2 Cynara cardunculus var. scolymus
GAAAAGGGATTATCATTAAATCACTGAGAGAGAGGATCAACACTTTTTCTAAAAATTTTGGATTTTCGTACCTCAACCCTTCCCGAGGGTTAAACAATCTTCTTTCAGAGGGTTTGTTCAGAAAAATTGTTTGATCAGTCTGCCCTCTCTTAAATAACATTTATTCCTTAGCTTTCATTTTTTCATTTAATTGAATTATTTGTAAATCAATCTTACTTATTTTAACAATCAGTTCTTTATTAACTAATTCTAACGATTTATATCGTTCCTTGGAATCAGATAGCTCGGTTTTTAAGACATTGGATTTTTCATTAAATGTTTTAGATTCAGATAACAAAGATTTTGCCCAATCCAAATTTCCAGCATTTTCATCAAATAATTTGATGTATTTCTCTTTTTGCGTTTGTAATTCTTTTTGAAATTGATTTGAACATAATATTTTTGTTTTTAATACATGTTGAAAAGATTGGAGTTTAAGCATCACCTTATGCATCTGATTTGTGCATGAATTCTCCAATACCTCTTCTTCCATTTAAGCATTTTGTTCTTCTCCTTCATCTGAAGAACTAGTTTCAGTTCTTGCCATCAAGCATATATGAGCTACAACTCCAGATTCTTCCTCCTCATCAGTTAAGTTTAACCAATGATCATCTTCTGCCATCAATGCTTTACCCGTATCTCGTTGTTTTGAGAGAAGAAATTTGTTCTTGTAGTAGTCGGTATTTCTCGTTACCGGCTTTCGGCAATTTACCGTGAAGTGATCTAGTTTGCCACAGTTGTAGCACTTTGTATGCTCATCAGCTACGCCTTTGACAAATTTCTTCATCTCTTCCAGCTTCTTCTCGTATTTCTTCTCAAATCTTTTCTCTTCATATTTCTTCTTCTCACCGAATTTATCTTTAAATTTGTATTTTGAGCCGGAAGAAAATCTCTGATTATTTGAGTGCGGTCGTTTTTGAAACTTCTTTTGGAATGCCTTCGTTAGCATAGCCATGGCATGTTTGATTTCGATCATTTCAGAGTCAAAATCAGTGTTGTCGCTTCTTTCACTCGCCGATTCACTTGATTGGCTTATTTCCTTCACTTGCTTCCCAGATCTGCTTTTCCCTTTCTTCTCAGATACAAAGGCTAAAGGATCAGCAACTTCCTTTTCCTTCTTCTTCTTAGAATCTCGGACCTCCAAAATTTCTTCCTCGTTCTGCTTTAGAGTTTCATAAACCTCATGTATGTCAATATCAAATAACGATTTGTTGAATCTGATATGGTTAGCATAAGGTTTCCACTCTGGTGTAGGTTGCTAAGCAATTTAACATTTATCTCTATGACAGTTTTAGAGATTTCGTTCTTGGTTAGCTCATTAAGTAGTCTGGTAAGACTGTCATAAACATTGTCAAGGCTCTCTTCGTCTTTAGCCTTGAACTCTTCATACTCAGATATACCATTAGTGATTTTTAACTGAGTTCCATCTTTGGAACCCATCATCATCTTTTCAATTTGAACCCACATGATGTGACCAAATGATTTATGGCTGCCAATACTTGTGTAGGTATCGTTGGTCAGTGCTTGCATCATGTTTGACTTGCATAACACATCAGCATGGGCTCTCTCCTTCTCTTCCGCATTGTATCTGAACTTCTCTTTAATCACTCTTTGTGCAGGTCTGCCTTGTTCTGGAACAGCAGGTGTTTCTCTGTAGAATACAACAGGACCTTCCATCAAGGATTCCATGATCAGATCACCTTCTTTCATTCTCTCAATGAAGTTGAGGAATCTATCCCTCCATTGGTTATAGTCCCCTCTAAACAGAACAGGTGGCTTGGTGTCAGTACCAATAGCCATTGCCTCTCTTGAACTCATTTTCTCAGATAAGTATGATATAGGATCAACTGCAGTTCAAAATTTGAATTAAAGGATTAGGATTAAAAAAATATTTCAATTAAATCGCATACAAGGATTAGCACACATTCAGGACTTAGAAAAAAATAAGCACACAAACTTATCCGGATTAGAAATCCGGTCAAGCTTATCCGGATTAGAAGTCCGGAAAATACAGATAGTCTTGAATTTCTAACCAAATCAAGTTATCCGGATTAGATATCCGGACAACAAAGAGAGTTAAATTGCACAATTAACAACAAATCCGGATGTGAAATCCGGTGATTTCAAACAATTAGTCAAATTCACAAAAATCAATACGGACGTAAAAAGTCAACAAGTCAAGTTAACTCAGTCAAACACGATCAAGTCCACTCAAATTCAAATCACTCAATTATACAAACAATTCAAATCAAAGATATTAAATCGCTCACACAAGAAAGTCAAAGTTCGTTCAACAATCTGTTCACAAAGTCAAAATATGATCAATTAAATCGCATACAACAGTCCATTATAAATTGCACAAAAACTAAATCGCACAACACTTCAATTAAATCGCACAACAATATCGTACAAGTGACAACCGGATTACTAATAAATCGCACAACAAATAGGCTAAATCGCTTACTAAATCGCTTAAGAAGTAACCGGATTATCAACAAATCAATGATTTACCAAACGGATTAAGCTAAATTGTTCACTAAATCAAACAAGCAACGAGCGATTTACCTATACATCGATCAAGACTTACCCTGTTTATCCTAAACCGCACGAACAATCAATTCACAAAAATATACAAGTCTTAAATCGAACAAGCTTTAGGCGATTTACACTTAAACCGATCAAGAATTATACGGATTAGAATTCAAGCAAAAACACAATTTTCAACACTTTTTCACCAAAAAATGGATCAAAACCTACAAAAATATGAGTTTTTCAAGAACACAAACAGATTTCGTAAACTCAAAAATCGATCAAAAATGGTTCAAAACTTGTTTAAAATCAAAATCAATGTGAATCAAAATTGTTCAGAATGTAATTGCGAATTCAGTAGTACAAATTATATCAAATAACGATCAAAATTTATGCGATTCAAGCCAAAAAATGCAATCTGGACGAAGAACACCAACAACAGACGAAGAACTGTTGGGTTTAAGTAAGAGCTTTAAAGTTGTATTCAAGTTTCTCCTTAGTTTTCTTATCTTGTAATAGTGTAGTTTTTCTATTTTCCTTAGTACAAATAGTATTTTCATTGTAATTGCCAAGTGATTTGCAGATTGTAATCAAGATTTGAACTGTAATTTCTCTCTCTCAATAAAATCAATCTTTGATGATATTCTCTCTCTACTAATCTATTCATCTTGATTCTTGAAGATCTTATCATGTTTGTATGAATCTTGGACTTCACAATTGGTATCAAAGCAGACTATAGCAGTTTCGATTGGAGGATTAAACAGTTTTGCACATTTTCTACACGAATTTTTGAAGATTGATCGATCTRGGTCTATGATGTTCATCACTATTCTTAAGTGTTCTTCGTCCAGATTGGGTTTTTGAGCCTAAATTGGTTATTTTTTGAGTGTTATTTGAAAAGATTTACATTGCTAGATTCGTTTTTGTATTTCGAACAATCTTGATTCACACTATTTTTTATTTTAAACATGTTTTAGTCGAAATTTGAGTTTTCGTATTCTGGAAAATATTCTTCAAAAGTCATATTTTTTCATGCTTTGATCCAAAATTTTGGTAAAAAGTGTGAAATTTTGTGTTTCTGGTTGAATATTTGTCCACTTAAAACTTGTGCGATTTAGGGTGTTATCCGCTTAATACTTGTGCGATTTAACATCCGTGTGAATTTTGAGTTGTTTGATATAGGTTTATCCGGACAACACTTGTGCGGATAATCAAGCGATTTAGCCAATCCGTCTGGTAAACCGTTGATAACTTGAACGGATTATTGAGCGATTTAAACAATCCGACTGGTAAGTCATTGGTAACTTGAACGAATTAGTGGGCGATTTACACAATCCGACTGGTAAGTCATTTAAGAGTTGTGCTATTTGGTAAGCGATTTAAACAATCCGCTTGGTAAGACTTGTACTTGATGCATTTGTCTACTTGAGCGATTTATAATTTTGATCGTACATTCTTTTGTGATTGAACGGATTTTGACTTTTTAATCGATTTAATTTTTTTGACTTTTGATCGATTTGTTTTAGAAGGACTTATACGTACTTTGACTTGTTGACTTAGTTGGCCTTCACTTGTTGACTTGTTGACTTTTTACGTCCGATTTTCATTTTGGAATTTTGACTAAGTGTTGAAAACATCCGATTTGAGAATTTTAATTCAAGTTGATTTTTGTGCCTTATCCGTATTACTTTTTGCTTAATCCGCCTGAATTTTGCATAATTGGGTAAATCTGGCTAAGTGTTTTGTGCGATTTAGAATTGCTTGTTGTCCGGACATCTAATCCGAATAACTTGTTGAATAGTCTTTGTTGTCCGGACTTTCAATCCGGATAAGCTTGACCGGATTACTAATCCGGATAAGTTTTTGTGCCTAATTTTTTTCTAAGTGTTGAATGTGTGCAAAGTTTTTGTTTAGAGTTTATCAGATATATTTTTGTAAACTGATCCTTTAATTCAAACTTTGAACTGCAGTTGATCCTATTTCATACAAATTGATACTATGAGTTCACGAGATGCAATGGCTATTGGTACTGATACCAAGCCACCTGTTCTATTTCGTGGTGATTATAATCAGTCGAGAGATAGATTTCTGAATTTCATTGAAAGAATGAAAGAAGGAGATCTGATTATGAAATCTTTAATGGAAGGTCCTGCTAAATTCTTCCTAGAGTTAGATGCTGATGTAGTAGAAGGCATACCTGCAAAGAGAGTTCTCAAACTAAAGCATCAATATTCATCAATACTAATGATATTTACACTAGTATTGACAGTCATAAATCATCAGATCACAACATATGGGTTCAAATGGAAAAAGATGATGATGAGTTCGAAAGTGGGAACTCAGCTAAAAATTACTAACTGTATTTCAGCTTATGAAGAGTTCAAGGCTAAATAAGGTGAAAGTCTTGATGATGTCTATAATAGGCTTGCCAGACTGCTTAATGAACTGACAAAGAATGGAATTTCTAAAACTACAATAAAGATTAATGTTAAGTTTCTTAACAATCTCCAGTCAGAGTGGAAACCATTTGCTAATCATATCAGATTCAATAAACAGTTATCTGATATCGATTTTCCTAAAATCTATGAAACTCTTAAACAAAATGAGCAAGATGTTTTGGAAATCCGAAATGCAAAGAAGAAAGAAAAAGAAGTTGATGATCCTTTGGCTCTTGTATCTGAGAGAAAGGAAAAGAAATTAAAAAGCTTATCTGGAGAGTAGGTAATAGGAACTTAGCCAGTCAAGTGAGTCTGAAAAAGAAGACAGTAACAGCTCAGATTCAGATTTTGAAATGTCAGAGATCAAACAGGCAATGACAATGCTGACTAAAGCATTCCAGAAGGAGTTCTCAAAAAGGCGACACTCGAACAACCAGAGATTTTCGTCAGGCTCAAAATATGAATACAAAGACAAATTTGCCGAGAATAAGAAATATGAAGAAAAGAGATTCGAGAAGAAATATGAGAAAAACCCATAAGAAAATAAGAAATTTACCAAAGGTGTAGCTGATGAGAACACAAAGTGTTATAATTGTGGTAAGCTAGGCCACTTTGCTGTAAATTGTAGGAAGCAAGTAAATCAAGATACCGACTACTACAAGAGTAAATTTCTTTTGTCCAAACAAAGAGATGCCGACAAAGCACTTATGGCTGAGGATGAACACTGGTTGAATCTGACTGATGAAGAAGAAGAAACTRAAGCTGTTGCACATGTGTGCTTGATGGCTAGAACAGATAAAGGTTTGTCAGGAGAAGAAGAAGAACAGACTGCTGAAATGAATGATGAGGTACTTCATCAATCATGCATTAAACAGATACAAAAGATGATGCTCAAAATTCAAACTTTCCAGCAAGAATTAAAATTAGAAAAATTGCGTTCAAATAATTTTGAAGATCAAATAAAAACGCAAAAAGAAAAATATGTCAAATTATATATTGAAAATACTGGAAACTTAAATTGGGCTAAGTCTTTGCAATCTGAGTCCAAATTATTTGATGAAAAATCCAATGTTTTAAAAGTCGAATTATCAGAATTGAAGGAAAAATATAAATCATTAGCATTAGTTAATGAAGAACAAATTGTTAAAATAAGTAAGCTTTATCTACAAATAATTCAGTTAAATAAAACTCTAAAGGCTAAAGAACAAATTTTATACAAAAGAGGACAAACCAATCAAACCATTTTTCTAAACAAACCATCTGAAACTAGATATTTTAACCCTCGGGAAGGGCTGGGATATGAAAATCCTAAATTTTTAGAAAAAGGTTTACGTTATGCCCCGACCTTATATAATTCTGAATATATATTTTGTGGTCCCGAGTATTCAGTAAAATTTATAAAATCTTCTAACGAGGTCGAACAACAAGAAGATCATAATCGTCAAAGAAAAGACAAGATGCAAGTTCCGTTTAATTATTCAAATTTAAATGAAAGTTACAAGAATCAAGACTTTGCAGTTTCAACAGTTTTTTTCCATAGTTATTCAAAGGCAGAGCTTGAAGCAAAACCAGTTGAACAAAAACCTTACACTCCTACTCTTATTTTAGAAAAACGAGTGGTTCAGTTGGAAAAGACTTTAACTGAAGAAAGACTTTCATTTAACAAGCAAAAACAAGAATTTTTAGATAAAATTGAACATTTACAAAATTMTATAWKAAAAACGGAACATGTTGAGTCTGAGTATTTTTCGTGCGAAAAATCTTTGAGTGAAGCCAATGACTCAGAATAAATAAATGCGTTTAATGAAGAAATTAATTTTTCTAATATCTTAAATTCAGATGTTTGGTTAGATAATGAAGTTGATAAGTTTGATTTTACAAATAATTTACCMAGTCATGAAAATTTCATTGTTAAAAACAATATGACTGAGGATTCTAATTTAGCTTCAGATTTTCAAAAGAATTTTAATCAAAAACCTGTTTCCGATGATGTTTATTATAAAAAGATTAAAACAAAAAAGAATTCAAGGAAACAGAAGAAGCTTACTAAGAAAAAGAAAGTTCGACATTCAAGTAAATCTGATAATTTTCTTTTTCCTTTTTCAGATAATGCGTTGAAGTTTAAGACATATTG
>NC_037529.1:23696396-23699465 GCF_001531365.2 Cynara cardunculus var. scolymus
TATTGTCCGATTTAGACATCCGGACAAAAGGCTATATGATAAACTCTTATCCGGATAAGATTAGATAAACTTAGCAAGGGATTGAGCAGATTACTAAATCATTGAATTCATTTGTTCGATTTCTTAAATCGTTTGTTGTGTAATATTTTTTTTCTAAGTCTTTAAATTGTTGAATTCTTGAGCGGTTTAATTTTTAACTTGAGCGATTTATCTTTCTTCATTGAGCGATTTATCCTTAWACCGGACAAGTCTTGACCGGTGTTCTTCTAAATCGTACATGCCTTGAGCGATTTATTGTCCGGATTAATACTTAGATATTTTTCAATTCATAAATCAGATACCTCTTGACCGATTTATTCTAATCCGGATAAGCTTTGAGCGATTTAAGAATCTGAATGGTTTTTGACTTTGACTATAAATAGTCGACTCATTTTTACTTTTTACTTTTTACTTTTTATCCTCATTCACTATTCATTATCGTCTCCGCTCAACTCTCTGGTTCATCATTCAAGTTTACTACTCTGTTAATCTCTTCTACTGTTCCATTACTCTGTTAATCAAGGTTATTTCATTTGATTCTTTTAATATATATTCCTTGATCGTATTAGATTCATTGGACTTTAAGACTGATTGGACTTAATATGTGTTCTATCTAATATCGAATCTTAAAATGAACCATAAAAGGATAAACATTAATAAAATCAGTTTTATCTTTGTTTGTGCGTATTTCGATTTTCTTTAGTGTGTATTTTGATCTTTTTTAGTATGTATTTTGATTTTTTAGTGTGTATTTTGATTTTTTTAGTGTGTATTTTGATCTTTTTTAGTGTGTATTTTAATTTTTTAGTGTGTATTTTGATTCCTTTAGAGTGTGTTTTGAATTTTTAGTGTGTTTTGACTGTTTTTGTGTTGAACGGATATCTCACCGGACAAGGTGATCGGAGTTCACTCCGATCAACCTTAATCCGGTTGACGATTGTCCGGTTTAGTTCATTTTCATTTTGGACTTAGTATTTTTTGTGAATGTTTTCTTTGTTGTCCGGATTTCTAATCCGGTCACAACCTTTTTTTTTCTTCTTCCAAGTGTTAGTTTGTTTTGTATGTTATCCGGACTTCTAATCCGGTCAATTAGTTTAATTTTTTTTCTCTAAGTGTTTGTCTAAATGGTGATTTTTTTTGTTTTTTTTTTGTTGTTTAGTTTTGTGTTTTTATTTTTTTCCTATGTCTAGTTTTAATTTTTTTTAGAGTTTAATTTTTTTTTGTGTGTTATTTTTTTTAATTTCTTGAATAAAATGGTTTCTAATATTTTAGAATTTTTACAGGTTAATGGCGGAACAGCGACATCAATCTGACGAGGAATCTCATGTTCCTTCCGTCAGATATGATAATATTCCCATTCACCCGCCCAATCAACCTATTCCTTTCTCTTTTGTGATGCCAGCCAAATACCCAATTATATCAGAAATTCTGAAAGGCCACCCAATAGCATATTCCTTATCTGCCAATACACCTATTCCGATGGTGTATCTACAACAATTTTGGGGTACGCTTACTCTAGAAAAGGACGGAGACACTATCTATTTTCAAGGAGAAGTAGACGAATATGTCAGTCGCCTGACATTGAAAAAATTAAGAAGAATTCTTCGTCTGCCTGGTCCTGGATCTACTGGTTTTGAAGACTTCGTCTTTGATGAACAGTTGTGCATAGATATTAAAAGATTAGGATACTCTGCTGACTTGACTAATCTTACTCAGTTCAAAAGATGATTTCTACCTTCCATGTGGCATCTGCTGTTCTCAATTTTAAATAGATGCCTGACATCGAAAACTGCGGGCATAGACACTTGCAGCAGTACGTTTCTAAAGTTCTTTCATGGAATTGTCTTTTCAAGAAACTATGACTATGCGTTAGTCATATGAAATGAACTGGTAGAGCTGGCTAATGCAAAACGATTTCTGTCCAAAGCAAGAAAATTTGTTCCTTTTCAGAGATTTTTGCAATTGTTTATCAAGGCCATGATGAATGCAAATGAAGATATTCCAGCCAGGTCAAACGCTGAAAAAGGGCCTACATTTGTCATGACCAGAATAAGGCAGCACACAGAAGTTGAAAACATGGATTCCATAATGGCTATTCCACCAGAACTTATCGCCTTAGCTGATCAGACCGCTCAGTGCGTAATAGATTATAGGCGAGTGATAGATCCCATAGCTCAACCAGAACCGGTTGAGCTTGCCCAAGGATCACCCCATGCCTCAGATGTGAGAGAGGTGTTAGAAATAGAAGAGCGTGTTTAGGAACAGGGGTTACCTGAACGGGGAAGTGAGTTGAGAGAAAAAGAATTTGGGAGAGGTGAACAGGCGGGGGGAGCGTCTGATCAGCAACGTACTTCAACTGTCAGTACTTCCTCAACTTCCTCAAGTTCGGAAGCTACTGAATCTGATAATGAGGCAGATTCTGGTGATGATCAAGATGATGATGATGATGGAGCAGATGATCATGTTCAATCTATTCCTGCTCAGAATATTCCTGCTCAGAATATTCCTATTGGAACTCTTGTTGATGACATTAATGACATTTTTCCTGAATATTCAGCACAACTGTCACACCCCGCTAAAGCGGAAACATGAGGTATGGCAGGTAGAGTCTCATAGCAATAGAGTATAAAGGAACACAACCATACATTTAAAATTTAATTACACCATTTAACCAAAATTTACAATTTCCAAAGACAAGTTTGCAAATTAAACACAAAAAGAAATTTAAAGGTGATAGTTGTGACACGACTTCTTTTAAGTGCCACCTTGAGCCTTTCTTACCCCTGAAAAGCACGTCAAAACAAGTGTCAACTACAAGAGTTGGTGAGTTCACAGGTTTTTATTTCACAACAAATCTTTAAGCAATAATTAATTCGAGTAAATCTTTTACTTACAACACTTTCATACGAGGCACAATGTACTCCAAGTAATTTTTACGTGTTGGGCCACTACTAAACCTGCGACAACTAAGCCTTTTAATATCAAACTACCTCAGCGGTGGGACTAAACCCCACATGTGTAGAACTCATA
>NC_037529.1:23700177-23707113 GCF_001531365.2 Cynara cardunculus var. scolymus
ATTTATACCGGAAGTAATGTTATAATCCAATAAATGATCAAAATTTTACAAAATCAAATAATCCCAAAATCTCATTTTTGGACAGAAACTAATGATACATAAAATGATCAATTTAAAGAGACTTATAAAATGAGATAGTTTCCTATCCTTTTATATGAGATATAGAATTAAGTTATGGTCATTGTGACCAAATTTCATGCATTTTGGACATGCAATAATGATTTAAATAATTTATGCAATACAATATATCACAACTGATATGGCAGATTACACCACGTTAGTAAAATACTCATTTAAAGAGTTCTGCTAAGTGTTCTGTAGAAATTCAAGTTAGATTATAAACTTAACACCTAAATGAAACTTTTAAACTAAGAATCACTTATTTTGGATGAGTTGAGAGGAAGATATGGAACCATAAAGTTACATACACACATCTGTTATTAGTTGACAAATTGCACACTTAACTTAATTAAATTGGTTAATACCTGAAAACTTGGTATTTTTGAGTGAAATTGGGTTCATATGAACCCTAACTCATAAAAGAACATTTCAGAAGAAGAATCATACACATAGAGCAAGTAAATAAATAGATATTAGCATACAAAGTAGGAGTTACCTACTGGTGGTTTCACARTTTGCACACCTAAAGTGTTTTAGGTGTTTGGAGAACAAAACTCCATATTTTCATGTGATTCCACTTGCATGCAGAAGAAAACTCATATAGTTAACTCCCAAAGGAAGAATCATCCTTTTTCATCGAGTTTTGAAAGAGATATGGTCATTGAAACATACATATACAAATCTGTCAGATTCGGATAGATTGCATGCTCACTTTGTTTTGAGTAGTTAAAACCTCAAATCACCACATTTTTTAATGAAATCAGTGGCATTTGAAAGGTAACTCATTACGTTAACTTCCAGAAGAAAAATCAATGATTGTGAATGATTATCTAGAGAGTTATGGTTGTTTAAAATAGGGTTTACCTACTGAAAAACTCTCAGATGCATATACATAATGTTTTGAGTATTTGGGGAGTCAAAACTCAATGTTTTTGAGTGAGACCAATTGGATTACAACCCCAACTCAATAAATAAGCTTTTAGAAGAAGATTCATAACATTTGACATATTATTATCAAGATATGGACGATTTATGCACATGCACATAATCTGTCAGCACCTAAAAATGCTATGTTTGATAATCAAGCTCACATACAACATGATTTTACCTATCTTCTTGAGTTCTAATGTTTGGGTCATAGATGACCACCATAATATGAACATTTTTACATGTTTTTGGTGTGTAATCTCTCCTTAAAACTCAGAATTTTGGGAGGTTAGAAGATAATAGTTTAAAATGCATAAAAAGTGGGTTTTTCTCCCAAAATTTGCAAGAAAAGATGAAGATGGAGTTGTCACCTTGATTTATGATGAAATGAATGTAATATATTCAAAATCCTTGCTATTTTGATGGAGAAATATGGAGAAATGGGCTGGAGTAGGAAGGATGAAGAAGATGATTCTTAGGTGACTCTTGAGTTTAGAGAGAGAGAGAGGGAGAAGTGTTTCAAATTTTGAAATGAGAAAATGAGTTGTAATTGGAGAAATGATGATATTTATATGTGGGTAATAGGAGGGGGGGTGGCCATGGGGGCCCAAGCCCAAAAAATATATATATATATATATATATATATGTTTTAACATTAAGCCCAAAAATGCTAGAATGTCATTTTTCTCAAACTATAAACCCATGATGGCTACATTCATTTAAATAAAAAGGTTTTATATTTAAAACACTAAAACTTTGTGTTTTATATAAATTGGGTATAAATTGGAGCATTTGGCACTGCATAGGACGTTTCAGATAGTTACAGGTAGGAACTGGACTTTCTAAGCAACTACCGGAAACTCTAGAAATTTTTCGGCCAAACTAATCTAACTAACTCCTAATCTTATAAATTATCTTCAATAACACTAATATAATCTTAATAAGAGCTAACCTGGAAGTTCAAATTTGACAGTTGTCACAACAACCTTGCCCAAGTTTACATTCTTTGTCATTCAACGTTGAAGAATGCGATGATTACAATCGTATACTTCAAGATCTACCTGATGAAAGAGGAGATGAGGGTGTTTATGTCGAAAATGAAGAGAGGTTGTGAGAAAGGGAAGAAAAAGAATATGGAGAGGGTGAAAGTGGAGTAGAAAAAGAAGATCAAGCTCCTTTCCAAGCTGAAACACTTAGCCGGGCAACCATATCTGCTACTGACATTCATTCGTTGAATGTTAGTATTGAACAAGACATAGCTAGCCCAGCTATGCCAATGCAAACCCCACCCATCCACTCAACTGGTTCTCAACAACCAGTTGTTTCAATTTCACAAGGGGATAAAGCTCATATGCTAACTACTTCTCAATTGGAGAATGTAGTTATTGAAATAAGTAGGCCGCTGCCCCAGCCTACGACTTCGATTCTGTGCACCTCGAGTCTAGAGCCGATACACTTAGGTACATATGAGTCAGGAGCATCTGTTGCTCCAAGTGCAGTTCTTAGTGAACTTGCTGGAACGACCAGAATGTTGTCTTTTGACATTCCACAAGGACAGGTCGGAAGTCCTACCAATGCTAACATTACGCCAACATTGAATGTAAGCACAATAATTTATTCAACTGTTGTTACAACTGGTATTCTAAGTGAACCAGGAGTGAGTTTACCCGACTTCGTGTCAAGGGAATACCTGGACGGCGCCCTAAAGGATGTTCAAGATAATTTGGATGCTCAAATGGCAAGTCTGAAAAGACTCTAGAAGGGAAAGGAAGTTGTAGAAGAAGAGCCACCATCTGCGCCATCACCACCACATGTATCTGGACCGTCAGTACCAGATCAATCGGTGGATGAACTAAAATCGTTACTATATGCAAAATTAATGGCATCTCAAAATCCAGATGTTGAAGATGCAGATTTGGTCGGCCTCTTACGTCAACAATTAGATGTTAACCCTTTTGTTAGAGCCTCAGAGTTTTTGGCTTTTCAAGATGTGGTTACTTCTAACTTCTCTAAAGTTAATAAGTTAATCACATCCAATACCCAAGATCTAAAAAGTTGAATGGATGCCCTAGCTGAACGGGTGTCTACCTTAGAAGAAACTTGGAAGTCTCAGGCCACATCTCTTAAACGAAGGCATGACGATCCGGATGATCCAGATAGTCATGAGGGGGAGAGAAAGAGATAGAGATTGGCCGAGTCATCTGAGCAAGGTGCAAGGGTTGGAGAGGAGCTATCAACTCAGGATGTTATTGCTAAAGCTTTTACCCCGGAATCTATTCGGGAAAGAACAATTGAGGCCATTGTAATTGAAGATGAAGAAATGGAGACAAGTCCTGCGATCGAGCCAATGGTTGAAAAGCCGGCGGACTCCATGGTAGAAACAAGGATGTTATTGGACTTGTCTGCCAACGTAGGTTTCAACGATGTGTTCTCTACTACTCTGGGTGGAGAGCAAGATTTTGGAGAAGACATTGACAATATTGATGAGTCGACTGGGATCTATTTTAATTTTGAAGCTGATATACATGATGTAGATCCAGTCTTTCCTGTTCAAAGTGACCGTCAGACTACTCTAGAATCTTCCACTGCAGCTTTACCTGATGTGTCAGACATCCCTGGTCAAAGAGAACAAGTTGATCCTACCGAAATCTTTACTAGAGATTATGTGCCATTCCATATCAGAGCAAATTTTCCTGGATATGATCGAGCAAGAATCCGAGAACCATACCTTAAAGATGTCTACTTTGGAATTTTCATCCGACATAGAAAAGCTCTGAGCGGTGATAAGGTTCTTGGCATTCATCGTCAGACCAAAGATTACCGCATTGAATACAGACATCTTTTGAAAGCCAAGTGCCAACCAATAAGTGAAGTGCGTACCAAGCATCGGATTGTAACGATTAAACAAGTTGATGCTCAAAAGCTTTTAAGAATCTGGTATCCTGTATTTACAGTTACTAGGCAGGATGGTCAGATTTGGAGGTTCAGCGAAGCAGATTTTTGAAACTTATATTTGGATGATCTTGAATACATGTACTTTGAACTCAGAAACATGACGAACAGAAAGGAAGGAGAACTGATTGCTCTTGAGGCTATCAAGAGATTTATGCGTTGTCATGTTAAGCTGGCGATGGTCATTGATGTTCAAATGGGCCTTGAAGACAATCAACAGATCATCAATCTGAAAAGACCAAATCAAGAATTATAAGATATTGATGCGTATCATGTCTATATGAATCTTGAAAAGCTAGAGTTCGGGGTCATCTACTTTGCTCAACTTCAAGTAAATAAATTCATGAGGTTTAGTGAGCTAAACAAATATTCTGATGGTACGATAAGATTAATGAGAAGGGCCCTTGACTTGAAAAGGGTGAATACTGATAGAGCTGCTAAAGTAGAAAGGATGAGTTCCAAGGAAAGATATTTGTTGGTCAACGTGATAAATTTGCTCGAGGAGAAAATCCAATACATGAACGCACTGTGAAGACTAGAGAAAATTCTTGGACTTCGAAAGACGAAATTTACAAGAGTCCAAACTTGAATCCAAAGGGGGAGAATGTTGGGTTTAAGTAAGAGCTTTAACGTTGTATTCAAGTTTCTCCTTAGTTTTCTTATCTTGTAATAGTGTAGCTTTTCTATTTTCCTTAGTATAAATAGTATTTTCATTGTAATTGTCACTACCAAGTGATTAGCAGATTGTAATCAAGATTTGAGCTGTAATTTCTCTCTCTCAATAAAATCAATCTTTGATGATATTCTCTCTCTACTATTCTATTCATCTTGATTCTTGAAGATCTTATCATGTTTGTATGAATCTTGGACTTCACAAGAACATATATGAATATTCGGTGATAATCCTTTAAATTTTGTGCAAAATCCTTGAAAAAATTGTTTAATCATCTAAACAAATTGTTGCAGATAGCTCTGATACCAATTGTAATTTCCAAATCACACAAAATCAGAATTCAATCTTCAAGAATCAAGAACAAGATGAATGTAGAGAGAGATTTTCACCAAATCTTCAATAGATTTCTTGAGAGAATTTCTTATCACAATTGCAGCTCTAATCTAATTAACAAGTGAATAATGACAATTAGGAAACTAATCACTATTTATACTAAGGCAAACATTAAATGCCTAACTATTACAAAGCAATATGAAGGGAGAACTCGAATACAACTTTAACGCACAATCTTGAACCCAACACTTTGTGATTTGAAGACTTGGAATTATTGCTCTTATTGAAATGATAACAATGATGTTATTGGGAATAAGAAAATGGCTTATAGCCAGAGGCATTAATTGCCCGTATTTCGAATAACAAATGCTTTTGAGATGTCGAATATTATGTTTTGATTGTTCAAAAGAGTAATTATTTCATATAAAACCCGGAGGGTCTTTAGTTATTATTAAACTCAATTTTCTTTTGAATTCAAAACAATTCTAATTTTGAAAGATTTAGTCAATAACCAAGAGCTTTGGTTGATGGTATTTCTTTGTATAATTTTGAAAGTTTAGATTATATGCTCTAATCTTTATGAGTTTTAAGAGCTTTGGGAATTAGGTACCGAATGATTATGAGGACCTGAGTGGTTTTATTTTTTTTGTGATAAGAAATGCATTTATAACTTGCAGTTTGTTTGTATTACTGGAGTTGTATTTTATCAAGGTTGTTTGATACTCAAATATGATTTTATAACAGATTTTGGTGATTTTCACCCTGTTATTGCAAAGAAAGGGGATTTCTCACTAGACCTCAATTTCTAACCCTCATTTTGTGTTTTAAAAATGTGCATTGCAGGTCAGGCCTTGCCAAGGGATAAGGGGAAGGGGAAATGGGAATACTAATTTTTTTACAATTCTGTACAAGAACGTTATTTTTGGTTGTAAATTTTGATATATAGCTTTTTGTACAGTTGGGACCGAAGATGTATTATTTGTATTTCCTGAATTCTTGTTACATGAAATCCATGATTATATGGAAATGTGGAATGTGGGGTGTTACACATTTGATAGACTTTAAAGTCTTTATGGGGGGCATAGGCTAGGAAGAGTCAAATTGATTCGATTCCAGCCATAGGAGCAAAGGTTTTATCATAATAAATGCCTTCTTTTTGTCCGTATCCCTGAGCAACAAGTTGTTGGTTCAGTCAGATCTACAAGAGTTTATAGGTAATCAGTTTGTAGAAGGGGGAGGACGAATAGAAACATAGAAACTTTCACTTTTAAAAATGTATATTGATAATGAAGGATCAATACAAATTTTTACATATTGTTTGCGGAATGATAAGGTAAAGAAAGGCCTATCTAAACAATCTAGAAATACACACATATACACTTAGCAAATATAAGAGATTTGCTGAAAGAAATAAGACTATAAGTGTGTTTGTTAGCTCCATTATTCTTATCTTGTAAAAGTATAGAAAAGGTATATTGTAAGTCTTGACAGAAGGTTATGTCCACAGAAGACAACAGAGGACTAGCAACAGAAGTCGTTTGATCGAACAAGTGAAAAGTGGCAGAACCTCTGATGTGTCTCACAAAGGTTCTGGAAAATGATCCTCTGTCAAAAAGAACATGCAAGTCATTTACAGCAGAGCCTCTGAGATGGCTCATAGAGGGTCTGTGGATTTGGTTTTCTGTGAAGTTTCTATTCTATCAATTTTCAAAGGTTGTTAGCCGCATGTGCTTTTCACGTGACTAGGGAAAAATTGACTTTATTTGGACGACTCAGATGAAGACACGCGTCAAAATCTTGTCACCAAGGTCGTTAGGAACTAGTATAAATAGCGGATAGGACCTTTGTAATCGGTGGTGCTTCCAGTATTGTAATTGTCAAACTTTTCAATTGAAAAACCTTTGGAGCAATCTTCCTGCATTCATCTTCTT
>NC_037529.1:23711076-23712673 GCF_001531365.2 Cynara cardunculus var. scolymus
CTCATCTCTATGAGGATTTTCAAACCGTTTAGGTATACAAAGGTGTAACATGTTAGAAGGCCCTGCACATATCACAGAGACTCTGTTACCCTTAGGTCTCTGACAAAACTCTCTTCTATAGTTTTGTATTATTGATATGGTGTGTGTGGTTCTGTGGATAAGGGTTAAAGTTGACCACGCGCGTGTCAGAAACGGGGGCACATGTCATCAATCATGCGTCTTCCCAACACCACGTGACATATTTTGATTTATCTCTCCCATAAGCCACTCATCACGATATATCGCCAAATAAACGATTCACTTTCAAAATTCTTCACTATTAATACTCTTCCCCCCATCATAAACCCCTTTACTTCTCAAAATACTCCAACGAATCTTCTTGCAAAATCTCAAGCTTTCAAACAACCTGCAACTATGTCTTCAAGCTCAACATCCGCCTCCGCTCAATCCGAAAACAACCCAAGCAATGATGAAGTGAACCAATCTCAGGCACTGACCTCTCATGCCATATCGTTTTTACATAATCGATATGAGAAAGTGATGCTTGTAAAGAAACCTAACAACTACTACTTCGCTCCATCCTCAAATGGCTTCCCTGAATACACTTATCCACTATTGGAAATTCTTCGCAACCACCCCATCTATTACGCACTCACTGCAACAAAACCTACCCCTGAAAGCTATCTCACCCAATTTCTACTCAGTTCTTACATCTGCACGATGAAAGATGCTGGATTAAGCATAATAGGCTATGCGTCACACCCAATAGTCAAATCCCTCATACCAATGGAGATGAACGTCGAGACCCTACGTGTTGCCCTGCACCTACCTACTCTAGACGATCTTTATTTGGATGCCTTTGCACCAACTCCATCAGATGAGGAATTGATCGAATTCCTCGAATTCCACTCATACACGGCAAAGACAAAAATCGTCAAACGGACTGAATTMAAGAGGAAGGGCCTTCCTCCTATGTGGAATACTCTGTTTTCAATCATCAATTGTTACTTAACGGGGAAGGTCGGCAGCCACGATCAAGCATCTCACGCCATGCTCTCCATAGTCTATGGAATATACTTCAACTTGCCCCTGGATTACGCGCAACTCATTTTTGATGATATGGTGGGCCTAATCAAGAAGAAATGTGCTACTCAACGTGGTGAGAAATCGAAAGTAAAAGCACAGAAGAAAGCCAAGGAAGACCTCAATTACCCAAACTTGATCTTACAAAGGTTCTTTGGCTTGATCTTTGGAGACATGATTGCAGAGAAGCTGCCCTTTGCAGAGCCAAATGCTCACTTATAGAAAATGAAGGAGTTTCATCCAACAGAGCATGAGCTAGGTTACAGAAGCCCCAGACCATTATCGAAAGCTATGCTCAAGTACCTTAGCAAGGGAGATAGGAAGGCTTATAGACGTGGATACAGGAGGCCAGAGCCGGTCCCTGAAACCCCTCCACGACTAGGTATCCCCATCGGTCAGAGAGTGCACAAAATAAAAGTGAAGGGAAGAATGGAGGAGCCTGCAGAGGCAAGGGAGCTGAATGAGGAAGGACCGAGAGTAGTTAGTAGTCCCCCACGAAGGCCAAAGAAGTCTA
>NC_037529.1:23713073-23771883 GCF_001531365.2 Cynara cardunculus var. scolymus
AGAGGACATTCTTTCGTCCTTTGTCGAATGCACAAACCGGGAACCCTATTCTACTCCATCATCCTCTCAAAAGGATGGTAGTTTTATCATAAGAGTCCATTCGCCCAAGGACTCGACACTACCAAGAGAGGCATCCGTTGTCCCTCCACACGTGAGTGAACCACCCAGTCATGCTTCAGAGGCATGCGACAGAATCATCGAGGCTGTGGGTCTAGAACGCCCATAGTCTCCACTCGATCCCTCTACCGAGTTAGGCTCTGAACCTATTAGGCATGAAATTGATAAAACACTAGTAGGCTCTCCAACTGGGGATGTCCAAGGATTTGGTGGAAGTCCCCAGGATGACAACGCCAAATCGGTCACTGAGGGTGCCTTACACTCCAAGGCTACTAGGTCACCATGTGCTGGTGATCTAAGTTCCTCGAGTGCCTATGTGATGAAGGAGGAGTTGCAAACCTTCGCCACAGCGGTATTCCAGAGGTTGGATGAGTTGAAAAGCTTGTTATCCTCCTCTCCAGCGACAGAGGCTCTTACACCTCTAATAGAGGCTCTGAAGGAGTTGACTTCTACAACTTCTGAACTCAAGGCGACCTTATCAACCCTTCAGAGCTCTGTCCTCAAAAAGAATGATCTCACAGAAGCCTTCAGTGCGCTGTCTCTCAATCCTTCTTCCATCAACACACTAAAGACAGAACTGACAGAGGTCGCCGCCCAGTACGCTGCAGACATAGTTTTCGCCAGCTACACGGACTACTCCGCCTTAAAGAATGAAATCAAAGAGATGTTCTCCTCTGCGATCACTGTTGGCATCGACTCCTCATCCTCCAGGGCTAACATTAACCATCTAGCCACTCGCAGAGAGATAGACGCAATGGTTGAGGCCCTCGGAGAGATCGTGCAAAAACACCACGACCATCTTCTCAAAGAGGCCTGAGCTACTAACAAATCCATCAGAGACTGCACGAAGCAACTCGTCAAAGAAGGTAACTCATTCCGAAATGAAATCTATCGTTGTGTCTCTAAAATGAAATGGGCCACAAAGATGGATATCAACACCGCCACTCTAAATGATGAAATGGTAATAGAGAAGATGGAGAAGGCAGCCTCCAGAGTTCTCAGGCGCTTGAAGAAGGCTCCCCTCACCTCGTGCAAGGAAGAAGCCACTCAAATCCATGATAATCAGGGAGGCAATGACCCTGATCGTCATGAGGGGGAGAAGAAGACTGAGACAAAGAAATCAACCTCTGCCAAACCACTGAAAATAGTAGACTCTACTGCAGCCCTATTCTCCAAAGAAAAATCTCCAGAGCCTACGGGGAAAGGCAAGGGTAAAGTGGTAGAGGAGTCGCCAAAGAAAGGATCTAGCTCTGAGACACTGGAGGAGATCAATAAAGATGAATATGACGACCCTGATCTGGTTCAAGCTCTCAAGGCGTCTTTGGCAGAGGCTCGGATGAAGAAAGGCAGAGCTCCCGTCCCTAAAGTCAGGGAAGGCTCTTCCAAACTTGCCAAAATACCTGAAGAGACGTCCACGGGTACGTTCGACACTCTGTTAGGAACAGTTAAGCCAATCCTACCAGAGGGGTCTACCTAGAGGCCTATACTCGAAGAAGACACCAGAACGCCAGAGTCTGCCACAGTGGGGAGGGKCTCTGAAATTATTGATTCGATGAACAAGATTCCTATGCAGAAGATGCATACAGAGCCCGTAACCACTATCGAAGAGATTCTGCGGTGGCGTTACTCATCCACGGACACAGAGCCCCCTTACAATCCAGAGCTAACTGGCATGCACTCTGTCGAAGCAAAGTTTCATTTCTCTAAACTCACCAAGCCACCAGTGCAGGTCTTCTCAGAGCATGTTATTTGCTCACTTGAAACCATCTCTCCGCGCACCATGCTGAAGAAGACCGTGTTGTACACTCAATATACAGTGAAGAGGGATGATGGCAACCTCTACACTTTTACAGATGCTGACCTCCACAACCTATGCGTATTTGATCTAATATTCTTGCACAAGATCCTGAACAAGTACATGGAGAGGAGGTCAAGCTATTCAATTTTTCTCATAAGGCTGATAGAGGTGATGCGTGCCCAAGTCAAATTCTACAGCCAGAAAGACTTCGATATTGCTATGAGGTTGGCCCAGCCAGAGCTRMARATTACTCCTCCAAADRACAGACCCATTTGGCTGCACAGGTTCCATCCCAACACTATTATCCAYAATCCCATCTTTGGGTTTGTTTTCTTGGATAAGGATGAGATACTAAGATTCTTCGATCCGAAAGAGGCGCACAAATATTCAACAGAGTCCCTCGAATGGGTGTTCAACTTGGTGGTGGCAGAGGTACAGAAAGGGCGAATAAGGGCGGATGAAGTAACGAACCTTCTGGAAACCATCAAAATACAAGTCTCATTCAGGGAATGGATCTTCAAGGTCTACAAGACTATCAAGACTGATCTGCAATATGCTGTAGACGATTATCCAGACTCTGTTATTGAGTAAACTCTTGTAATAGTATAGGCCTGCACATTTTTTTACTTCTTTCAGTAATATAAATTTTTGCAGAGGATGAGTTTATTCTCCTCTTGTATTTTTTCCTTTAGTCAAATCTTGCACCCAACTGTCCACAATTACTTTTTTATACTTAGGGGGGAGATTGTTAGCTCCATTATTCCTATCTTGTAAAAGTATAGAAAAAGTATATTGTAAGTCTTGACAGAAGATTATCTCCACAGAACACAACAGAGGACTAGCAACATAAGCCGTTTGATCGAACAAGTGAAAAGTGGCMGAACCTCTGATGTGTCTCACAGAGGTTCTGGAAAATGGTCCTCTGTCAAAAAGAACACGCAAGTCATTTACAGCAGAGCCTCTGAGATGGGTCACAGAGGGTCTGCGGATTTGGTCTTCTGTGAAGTTTCTGTTCTATCAGTTTTCAAAGGTTGTTAGCCGTATGTGCTTTTCACGTGACTAGGGAATAATCGACTTTATTTGGACGACTCAGATGAAGACACACGTCAAAATCTTGTCACCAAGGTCGTTAGGAACTAGTATAAATAGCGGATATGACCTTTGTAATCTGTGGAGCTTCTAGTATTGCGATTGTCAAACTTTTCAATTGAATCAATTGAAAAACCTTTGGAGCAATCTTCCTGCATTCATCTTCGTCATTGAAACCGTGTGTTCTTGGTGTGTTTAGAATTTCTAATCATTTACTCTTTTTTGCTCTTATTAATGTTTTCGCTGCACTTCAATTGTTTTAGAGCTTATTTAGAGTATTAGATCAATACCAAAGTTGAATTCAGATCCAACAGTGTTCTTCTTGGTTATGCTTCTTAGAATTGGAGAAAGGAATTCTAATATGCTTATGTATCATCTTTGAGTAGAGAGAGCACTCAACTATTTACACCCATTGCATTAAATGCAATTCAGAAGGGATAGAACACGCATCAAGCTTTTGGAGGAGAGCTTGTCTTTTGCTACAGTGAACAGTCCTTTTGTCTATTCATGAGCATACATCCTTTCATAGATTTGGTGAGCACTAGAGTCAAGTGATTGGATTCGTGTTGTACTATACTCTAGAGAGGGTATGGTTTTGTCCTTTGTGTGTGGAAGGACAAGACAAAAACAGTCGTGCATGGCAAGCTTCAATTGATCGCTGAATGCTGGGATGATGCTAGAGATCTCTTTTGTATTCGTTGAGGCTTGTGCAGTCTTCACACATATGTTGACTAGGTTGTAATCACTGAATACCGCTTCATATCACGAACGCGCTAGTCACTAATCTTCAGTTTCAGTCTTCAACATTTGTTGAAGGTTCTTTGGTGTGAGTTTTGTCTTCTTGAAGTATAACTGTCGTTGTAGAGTTACAATACATGTCGATCACTGAACAGACTCAGTGATGATCGTTGAAATGAATAGACAAAAACATAATACTTCGACAGGTAAAAGAGATTATCATCAAATCAATGAGAGAGGATCAATAATCTCCCATATTTGATGATGAGAAAGCAACATAAAAAACGGTTTACGGTATAATAGTAAGGAAAAGTTACACATAAATTACATGTCCCTTTTAACAATTTTGGGATCTTTTTCACTGATACAGTTTTTCTTATGGTAAGTTTTCTTAAGTTAAACAAGAAGGAAACCTAAAACGGAAAGCATGTTCACCGACTGAAGATTGCCAGTGAATATAAGAGCAAACTTGAACTCATAGATACGTGTCCTATTACTCTTTTCAGGGATTTTTGTCAGTGATACTGATGAAATACTCATATTATTCAAAAAGAAAATATACAAGTGTTACAATAGTACATTATGGACTTATTACATATAAGTTGTACACTGAAATAAAAGACATAGAAAATAAGAATTACAATATAGAAAGTTGTAGGTAATCTAAGTCGCTGAAGTTGATGTAGCCAGGTACTTCTTCTCCGGGCTTCTTTCCACGTAGATACCCCTTTTTGATCCTGTGATCCATCGCCGACCACTATGGTCATCGTCTAACCAATATCTTAGAAATTCAAGATGATCTAGAGGACATAGGCGGAACTCAGATACTGTTTGAAAGTTGTATTCGCCATCATAGTTTTGAATATAAATCCATACTCAAGCTTCAGGTGCACAGAGTTGGGTGTGTAAGGATCCCTCGCTGGCAATGATAGGTTTAACATAGAGATATCTGGCTTCTCTGAATCCTTTAGGATTTCCTCCAAGGAGAACCTTATTTCATGTTCATTCCTCAGAGTTGGTCCATCATTAGGATCTGAAGGCACTACAAGAAAAATGACCTTAAAAGAAGGTTTTGTTTTGTACTTAAAAGTCTTAAAAACTTTTCTAAAGCCTTCAGATAAGCTTTTCAATTTTGTCAAAGAGCTTCTCTGTGTGACGGTAGGTGAAGGTTTTAGAGAGGGTTTTCGGAGGGTGTGTTTTTGTTAGCCTTTAGAGACGCTTAATTGAGGCTTTATATACACTTTTAAAACTTCTCTAAAGGTTAGTCAACTTTTTATTCAAAGCTTCTCTAAAAGTATATATATATTAGCGACACTTTTCAAGTATTTGTGACGGTTTGTAAGAGTTACTAAAGGATACTTTTAGAGAAGATAATAAAAAAGCTTCTCTAAGGATATTGGTTTTAGTGACACTTTTAAAAAACCTTCTCTATAAGTCCTCGTTAGTTACGGTTACGAAATCTTCTCTAAATATGATATTTAGATACACAAACTCAAAATCTTCTAAAAAATATCTCTTTAGTTACACTTTTAAAAAATTAATTCCTTCTCTAATATATATATATATATATATATATATTATAATAATAAAATTGAACTATTAAATAATATTAAATTAATCAGAAACAAATTAATAATAACCTCAAAACAATTTTTTACAGATTTGTTATATAATTTCTTATTATAAGAACCATCCAAATTTAATATTCAACTAGTTTATATATCGTCTAAATTTATCAATAAAAACATCCAAAATCATCATAGCATATTTAATGATCTTGAGTCTCCGAACGTTGGTCTTGAACAGCTAATGAAGATGAACTTGGAACTGACCGGCTGGATACAATTGACCTCACCATTTGTCGCAACTCAGCGACTTCATCCTTCATAATAAAGAGCTCGGATTTGGTTGTAGCAAGCTCGGACTCTGTTGAAGCAAGTCTATTAAACATCTCGTTGTGGCTCAATTGACCTGACGCACCGGTGCTATGTCGCGAACTTGTAGAATCGCTCCTAGTGCTCGGGACCCTAGACCATCCCCGAATATATTCAATAGAAGAAAAAGATACACCAACATCACAATGTGAATGTTGCAACAAATACATCACAACTTCTTTCTTAAAAGACTACAAATTAATCATTTACTCACATGAGGACAAAAAAGTTCCAAGGTTGCATTTCTTCCATATATTGGCACATCCAACATAGGCTGCATAAAAACAAATATGCAATTAAATTGTAGTTGCAAAATAACCTAAAGCAAGTGACAGTCTTAAAGTATCAAAATTCAAATACCCTTCACAATGAAAACCGTGCACCTCAAACCACAAAAAGGTAATCATTATTCATTCTCAATGTAAAATTAAAATCAGAAGTAAGAGAATTAGGACATGTCTCATGTATTGTTGAGAGCATCCTAATCTTTAATTTTACCGGATAAATCCATTAAATAAATCCTAATGGGAAAACTCTGCACTAAATCTTATATTTTAGTGGATTAAACACTTTCACTGTGCTTTCTACTCTCTCACGACATAAGGTCAAAGGCAATGTGGGTACACAGAGCATAAAGAAAGAAGAAATATCACTACAGCTTCATTATTTTCTGCACAAGGATTGTTTGGTACATTGTGGGTTGTCCTCTTATACATAGACACTCACATATATTTGTATACACATATAGATATGTAACAGAACAATGTGATGACATATAAATAAATATATATATATATATATATATATATGTCTATACTGTATTAAACAAATGCATCAAAGAAAGACAGTTCCATTTAAACAGGTTTTCAAAGCATATGCACATTTTCATTATGCGCAATGTAAACAGGTTCCCATTGATGTAAAACCAAATCAAGCTTAAGACCAACCATAGCATCAAATCTGTCCAAAACCAATGTTCATAAGGTTTGATGGTATTTGGATTATTCTGGGCTATTCAATCTTAGGTCTGCATGGGTGAATCTTGTAATGAATATTTTTATGGGGGTATGCTTGTTGTTACCATGCATAGCTATACCAATAGGGAATTAGAGGTGTCATACTGTCATTATGCTCTCTGCACAATAACATGAGGGTTTGTACTGGTTTTTCAGTTCTGTATGATTACCTGGGACTGTACCTGTTTCAGTCGTGATTATGTGGGTGGTATAAGGTCGGTTGTGTTAGGTATTTGGTCAACTTGTTTACATGTTACTGCCATCATTCAGACCTTCGGGTAACTTTTGAGACACACCAATACTTAAATATTTGGCCCATTTAAATCTGATAAGAATTCAGATAGCAATTGAATTTAAACAGTAAACAGAAGTCAAAAAAACCTATCAAACTACTTAAAAGTGTTACTTTTATTTACAAGATGGCATGCTTTTTGGTTGAGTTGGTTAACTGTGATTCTAAAAAAGGACAACATTTATATGAAATTGTGATAACAAAAATAGACGCGCTCATTTAGAGCCTGTCTGTTAGCAGCTTAATGAGCTTAATAGAACCCTCAACTATTCGGTTACTTATACACGACTATTTGGTAATGGTCTGAAGTTGCATTGCAGCAGGCAAAGGGGTATGTATTGAAGCTCATGGTAGAATTTAGCATGCTTGATGAGTTGTAGAATTTAACACAAAAAAACAGAGAATCTTGGGCAACAAAACTGATTTTAGGGAAGTTATATGACTAAACCACTAGTTTTTATAAAACATTGAAGCAATAAAACCCATTCAGTTAATGTTACAGTCATAATACCACATTGAAGCAACAAAACTGATTTTAGGGAAGTTATAGGACTAAACCACTTGATTTTAGTCAGAAGCAGTTGGTTTAACTCAAAGACCTTCAAATGACCTGAATACGGTGTCAAAATTGAAATAGAAATCAATAGGGTTTTGAAGAGCATAATTCAAATGCATTGAGGTATATGAGGTGGCCAGTTACACATTCTGGACTTATTTGGTTTAAGTCTTGTTTTATGCTCAAGCTGAGTACCCAGGAATTCTAAATCATATGGTGCTATAATGCTCAAGCTTGTAAGCACCTGTTGCTTTCCAAAACAAATTAACAAGTGGATAAAGTATTAAATGAAGTGCTAATATATTTTGTTAAAATATAAAAAACTTGAAGCACCAGGTAGTGTTTTGGGACACGACTTCAATGTTATCCAATAATGCATTGGTTAAAGTCTGGGCATAGTTCCATTTATGGAGTTTGTTATGTTAAGCTATAATGATTGTAGTGAAGTTTAAAAAATGCACCTGATCCCATATATGGTATTTGGAACCCATGAGATTGGCAGTCACACTCCCTACATAACTATCATCTGCACAACATAATATGCCTTTTGTATTCTAAGCAATTATAAACACTAAAAGGGTCCTACTTTGCAAGACATAAAGTTGGGCATTTAAAGTATACATATCTGGAAACCTACTCTATTCTTGGTTCTTTAATGACTATTTTTTATGATGAGCAATTGTAGGCAAATACACATGTCAGAAACATATAAAATTAAGATCCCTTTGACCATCTCATAGATCCTATGAACAATTGAGTAATAGCAACCAAAATATTGATAAACAGATGGATTATTGGGAATTCCAGCCAACAAATTAAGAAACAAATAGCATTTACTAATTGTTTATAATTTACAGTCCTTTTAGCTGCAGATTTTGGGCCTGCACAGTCCCTATAGTTGCTGATTTTTTATCTACGAAACAACTTCTTTAGCTGCTGATTTTTAGCCACAAAACAGCCCCATAGCTGCTGATCTTTAGCAACAAAACAGCCCCTTTAGCTACTAATTTTTACACACAACACCATCCCTTTAGCTACCACTTTTAAGCCTACACAATGCGTAAACCAAGGTTGCACCTTGTCGGTGTTTAGTGGACTCAAAACTGAATACATCAGGAATGATTCATCAATCGAAACTCGGAAGTAGGGTCTAACATATCTTATTCGTATTAATGGCATCATAAGCAAAACTAAAATAAATCCGTCCACACGGAGGTGGGTTGAGGGATGTAGGCATACCTGACATCTATCTTAGAAGAGTTAAAAGCATATATGTGATATTGTATTCATGTTATTTAGAGAAGTAGAGGTGTATAATGTGTTACTATGGATCCATATCAGTTTTTTGACTTGTGACCCTACACTTTCCAATCACCATCTACAGCAAAATTGACTTATGAACACTTGACCCAAATGGGAAATCCAGTTGCATTCCTTATAAGCACCCTAAAACAATAATCACACTTAATATTATATATATATATATATAAATTTAAATAATAAATATAAAAATCTAAAACTTAATATTTGTAATTATTTATTTATTTATAATTTATTAAAAAATCATTAAATATTGACAAAAGATGGCGGGGACCACCAATTTGGCAAGATTGTCGTCCTTCTTCTCCCCGGCATATTTGCCGTTCATTTTCAGCAACTGGTATAGTCTTAGTGTTTTTGGAGGTCGATTGGATCAAAAAGAACGGCAAAACCCTAGTTTTGCCGTTCGATTGGAGTTGCCCTTAGTAGGGAATGGCCAAATGAATACTCTCAGTTAAGTTGAAAACATAACACTAGAATTTTTATCTTGATTCTTCTTTGGAAATTCACCAAACAGGTAGTATGCAAACACTCTTATTATTATAGAACGATGTTTATACAACTCCAAATTCACCAAACAGGTGGTAAGCCCTAAATATGTTGACCTTATGAAATGCATTCAACCTAACAACAAATACATGAAATGACTAACCGAATGGAGAATCAGACGATGAAGAAGCATGTTCTGCCAAAAAGACAGAACCGGATTTGGGCAGAATACATACCTGATTTATGTATAAAAACGAAACCAAATTGAGAAAAATCATGATGAAGACACGACGACGGGACCTCGGCTGAGAAATCGAAGAAGGCGATGGCAAAGTAGGTAGAGAATTTGATGGAGGCGATGGCGAAATAGGTAGAGAATTTCATGAAGGCGACGGCAAAATCGGTAGAGAAACGACGAAGGCGACGGGGAGAGAGAGAGTCAAGAGATGGGAGCGATGGGTTATAAAAAATAGTATTTTTCTAATAAAATTGATAAATAAATAAAACAAATAATTTAGGGAAGGTTTTTATTTTTTAAAAACGTCCCTAAAAGCCCTCCTCATATTTTTTAGAGGCTTTTAAAAAAAAAAACTATCTAAAGCTTTTAGAGATAATTTTGGTAATGTATAATAAAACTTCAAATATTTCTCTAAAATTCATTCTACCTTTAGTTACGTTTTCCATTTTGTCATTTACTTTCTTCTCTATAATACATCTTTAGATACACTTTAAAATCTTCTCTAAAAATTCCTTCTCTAAAGCCCTTTTTCCTTGTAGTGAGGTTTTCTTTTTCCACCTTGCATCAATGTTTTGTTTGAAGGAACAGCAACAAAGCTGAACATCTTCTTTATGAGCTCGTTGAGGATGTCTTTGATTGTTTGCTTATGCCTTGACTTTAAGCACTGAATGACCTGGCGTATTTTCAACCATACACTGTAGCTATATTGTCCAAGGTAGGAAGGATGCTCAGTGACAGTATCAAGGTTTTCTCGGGTGATGAGCATTCATCCATCTTTCATACGTTCACTAATTGTGACGTTTGAAATGTTATTGGGATTAATTCTTATTTTTAAACGATATTCTCTCCATTTCTTGTCACGGTTTATCAGCTTCAGTGCTCTCTATGGTTCAGATTCAGCTTGTGAGAGCAACTTAGCCTGAGCCATGATTGGATTCATCATCTTAGACATTCCCTTTGGAATAACTTGAGTGGCAAGAGACTTGACCAGCTTGAGGCTGTCTTCAGTCTCTTGACATTGAATGTGGAGTTCTTCCTCAGCCTTGAGTGCTTCAACTCTTTCAACTTTAGCAAGGTAGTCGAACTCATCACAACTAGAGGTACAAAGAGGAATTTTTACTCTAGTTTGGTCAAGTGACTTCTTAAACTGAGTCATTTGTAGGTCGTTGGGAGCTCTAGATTTTGGTTTTTGAGGTACCCAATTTTTCTAGATGGCTACAGGTAGTAGAAGAGGGCATAGAGGAGAGTTGATAGTAAGAAGTGATGACGGAAAACCTAGAGGGTTGAGCATATCCTTGGAGATCGATAGGCTTGAATAGAATGGCCAGGTTTCCTTCTTCAGCAACACCTTTGTCTTTAGAGAAGGTGTTCTGGTTCTGTGCGGACGTCTCTTGCTCCCCCCTGGGAAGAAGATTCCCTGAGAGAGACTCCTTTTAAAGCGAGAGCTAGTCTGGTATGGTATTGAATGGTGAAGTCGTCATCATCGTCATCTTCATCATCATCATTAGCACCCAGATCTTGTCCAGCATCAGGCAAGGACAGAAGATCATCAACTTCATCATCTTCTTCCTTATCTTGCATATCACCAACATCAGCTGCATAAGTGATAGGAAGGTCTTCGTCATCAGCATCAGCTACGATGGCATCATCATTGTCCTCATCTTCAACAACCACTTCAGCTTCATGGGATTTGATGGCTTCTACAACTTCAACATCAACTTCATCTGCTTCAGCTCTTTCATCTTGAGCGTCAGCATCAGCAGGTGTTCTAAGGACAATATCATGAGGTAAGTCTTTCTCATCTATTTGTCATCAGGAAGACGAGAGGTGAGACCATCAAGACTATTGGCAATTACTTCCATTCATTGCTCAAGATTAGCCAGTGCCTGAGCATGGAGAAGATCAAGCTCAAGTACCTAATCCAAAGATAGACGGTCAATGGTTGTGAAGGAGGGTTCAGTAACTAGTGCTGGATGTTGAAGAAGATCCAGTATTTGCTGAATCAGCTCACCATGCCTGGTAAGTTGAGCTTGCGCTTCATCGACCTTGCTATTGAGAGTAGATATGGCCTCGGCATTGGTGCGAACTTCAGCTTGCACCGCAGATAGCAATTTCTTTACCTCGTTGACTTCAGCTTTGACTAGAGAGAGGTCAGAAGAGAGGTCTTCCTTGATAGGCATATCTTGGTGGACTTGCATCATTTGTCCAAGACAGTGGCTACTGCTGAAAGTAAGAGCTTGACATCATCAGCCATATTGTAGTCACTCTCCATGGCTGACGGTTCTCCATCAAGAGGACCTGAAAAAGAAGAAGAATTATGAGCAAAAGGTAGCTCTTGGTTAGAAGAAATGAAAAGGTATGAGTATGGTTTAGTACCTAAAGGGTCATCAACATTATATAAAGGATTGATGCTAGTTCTTTCGAAGTTTCCATCGAGAGGATAGGATTCCTGTAACTGAGGCATCTCGAGAGGAGCGACCTAAGGTCCTGTGGTGATTGCTTCATCACCAATGATGACAATCACTGATGAATCACCAACATGTGTTGAGACCAAAAAAAGAGTGGAGGAGAAAATGGTTGAGAATGGTGGAAGTGGGTGTTCAACAGTGGCTATGCTGATATTCACAATTTCAATGATTTGGGTTATTGAGGCGGATGGGAGAGGAGCCACAAGTACGATAGAGTTTGTAGAGATTACTGAAGAGCTAGGAGGGGTTATAGCAGAAGGTGCCTCAGGGATAAGGCTTGTTTCAATGACTGAAACTTGTAGAGAGGTAACAGCCAGGGATGTGGTTAGCCCCTTTTTGGCTTTCTTGGCCCTCAATGGAGAACCAAGAATGGCTTGAGAGGAGGTTCTTTTAGAAGAGAGGGTGGTGGTGGTTGGGATAGACTAAGGGGGGTTTTCCTCAGTCTAGAAATACACACAAATACACTTAGCAAATATAAGAGATTTTCTTAAAGAAATAAGACTAGAAGTGTGTTCTTCTTAGGTATGTTTCTTAGAATTAGAGAGAAGAATTATAATCTGCTTATGTATCATCTTTGAGTAGAGAGAGCACTCAACTATTTATACCTACTGCATTAAATGCAATTCAGAAGGGATATAACACGCATCAAGCTTTTGTAGGAAATCTTGTCCTTCGCTACAGTGAATAGTTCTTTTGTCTATTCATAAGCATACATCCTTTCATAGAGTTGGTGAGCACTAGGTTGTAATCACTGACTATCGCTTTAGATCACGAACGTGCTAGTCACTAATCTTCAGTTTCATTCTTCGACCTTTGCTGAAGGCTTTTTGGTGTGAGTTTGGTCTTCTTGAAGTATAACTGTCGCTGTAGAGTTACAATACATGTTCAGCGATCATTGAACAGGCTCATTGATGATCGTTGAAACTGAATAGACAGAAACATAATACTTTGACAGGTAAAAGGGATTACCATCAAATCAATGAGAGAGAATCAACACAAGTCGATCCTTGTTGTGGGTTACAATACCATGCACATCCAGCTTCTTTCGATACACCCATTTGGTGCCTATAATAGTTTTTTGGATGGACGAGGGACAAGGTACCAGACTTTGTTTCTATAAAACTCAATGAATTCTTCTTGCATAGTACTGACCCAACTTCGGTCACTTATAGGCTCACTGATTTTCTTGGGTTTAACTAAAGAACATAAGTTGACAAATCGACAAATATTACCTAGACTATGTCGAGTCTAAGTACCTACATTTGGATCACCAATAATATCGATGTGATGATTTTTCGTCCATCATTGAGCTCATAGATGACTTGTGTTATCATCTTCTGAGATAGGTGGCTTAAGTAAAGAGGATGAGGTTTCAGTGAGAGATTCTTCAGCATTCATTTGAATTTCTAAAGGAGTCTCAACTAAGGAATCATTTACTAAGACAGGTTCAGTGACTGAAGGAGATTCAGTGACTGGAGGAGATTCAGTGACTAAAGAATCAATATTTGAAGTAGAGGGTGGCAAGTGACTGATGGGAATTGCAGAGATCCCTGAAAAAGATTCAACTCCATTATTGGTCATGCTTAGGATAATATTAGAATCATCGTCAAGTTCTGGTTGATAAGCGTTCGATTGATTATAGAATAAAGCTTTAGGTTCACCACAGTGAGATATTATCCATCTGTCTTACTCTTCTTCATCATCAAAAATAGGTTTAGAGTTAGCTGATTAAGTCTCATCAAAAGTGACATGAATAGTTTCTTCAATGGTTTGTCTTCTTTTGTTCAATACTCTGCAGGCTTTGGATGAAGAATATCCAAGAAAAATTCATTCATCAGATTCAGGATCAAATTTTCCAAGGTTATCTCTGTTGTTTAATATGTAGCAGATAAAGCTGAGAGTGGGAATTCTACCATGAAAAAGTTCATCGGCTATCTTCTTAAATCTCTTAACAATCAGTGATCGATTTTGAGTAAAACATACAGTGTTTACAGCTTTATCCCTGAAAAGTTTTGAACCAAACCTTATTTGTTTTTGATGAATCATTGGACATTGGATTTTTTTTTAATTCATTGAGTGTACCTTCAAACACATGTGACTTTATGGATCATTGTCGATTCTCGTAGGAAAGAATTGTTAGGACTGAAAGTCAGTGTAAAATTATATTCGTCTTGAAAGTTACTATTGTCTATAAATAAAATAGACATTGTGTTTGACTTTGTATGTAAGATTTGACTTTGACTAGGTTTTTAATGTTTGCCCCTATAAATAGGGTGTTAGTCTTGTAATCTTAGTAGGATACTCATTGTAAATTCATATACGTAATAGAGAGTTTGACTAGACTTTGAAGATATTGACTTTTTCTCTTTACTTCTCCTACATGTTCTTGATTGTAAATTCAGATCTGCCATAGATATTGAAGCTTTATTGAAGATTGATCATTGTTAGGAACTACAAGAATCTAATTTTTAGTGGTAATATGTAGACAAGTATCTCCTCTATCCTAGCAGTGGAGATCTAACTTGTATTTTCCTTTTATTTCATTTTTGGATAAATTGATTCAAGTGATTTAAATATTACTCCAGATTTAAAAGATAAAAGTCAATTAGAAAATTGCCAAAATGATATGGTCATGGATTAAAGATGTGATATAAAACCCGGAGGGTTTTTTATTATTATTAAATTCAATTTTCTTTTGAATTCAAAACAGTTCTTATTTTAAAAGATTTAGTTAAAAACTAAGAGCCCTAGTTGATGGTATTTCTTTGTATAATTTTGAAAGTTGAGATTATATGTTATGATCTTTATGAGTTGTAAGAGCTTTGTGAATTAGGTACCAAACGATTATGAGGACCTGAGTGGTTATATTTCTTGTGTGGTAAGAAACGCATTTATAACTTGAAGTTTGCTTATATTTGGAGTTATATTTTATCAAAGTTGTTGGATGCTAAAATAGGTTTTTATAACAGGTTTTGGTGATTTTTCACCCTGTTATTGCAAAGAAAGGGGATTTCTCATTAGATCTCAAGGTCTAACCCTCATTTTGTGTTTTACAAATGTGCATTACAGGTCAGGCCTTGCCGAGGGATAAGGGGAAAGGGAAAATGTGAATTTTCCTGTTATGCTTATTTGATGTATGAAAAGTTGTGTGATATATGTTGAATGTTTGGGAATACTGGTTTCTTTACCAATTTTGTACAATAATGTTATTTTTGGAAAATTTTGGTTGTAAATTCTGTAATATAGCTTCTTGTACTGTTGGGACCGAAGATGTACTATTTGTATTTCATGTTATATGAAATACATTATTATATGCAAATGTGGAATGTAGATTGTTGCACAGTTGGTATTAGAGCCTGAGTGTAAGGGATTTAGGTATTTAAGCATGATGCCTAGACTTAAACTGTATTATTTACATATTATGGGTCCCTGATGTAGATAGAACCATGTAGATAAATATGATGGGTTAAGAAGACAGTGTGTAAGGTAAATTTGAATTACAACTGGCCAATGAAATTAAGAATTTAAATGTACATATCTGTACTTAGATACCTTATTATATTTGGGAATGTGATTATGTTACTAATATTGAAATTTAAAGATGGCTAGTCATTCTAGAAGGTCTAAAAGGATCGCCCTCCCCAGATAGAGAAAATTCCCCTGGAAATGCTCCAACTAGTTTATATGAAGGTCCAGGCAGGGGTAGAGGTTGTGGAAGAAATCGTGGTAGAGGAAGAATTAGTCAGTCTAAGATTCATCCAGACCAGTGTGAGTCAATTTCTAGAAATATCAATCAAGAACTTGTGCCACAGCCAAAATATTTGACTCGAGACGTATTAGTGGAAGAGATGAGTAAATTAAGAGAGACTTTGACATCTATTCTTGGGGTACTAGCCAGAGTTGAAATAGAACGAGTCGAGGTAAATCCCCAAATTAAAGCTACAACAGTAGAGGGGGTGATATAAAGAGGTTTTTAACTTGTAAACCTCCAACGTTTTTGGGGAAAGAGACCCTGTCAAAGCAATGTGCTAGTTAAAGGAGATTGAATTTATGTTTAACACCAGCAAATGTCCAGAAGAGGAAAAGGTTAGATTTGCTGTATCGATGTTAAAATCTAATGCTTTATATTGGAGGGATGTGGAATCGTTAGCAAAACCGGATATTTTGCAAACTATGCCTTGGTCGGGATTTGTAAATAGATTTAAAGAACAATTCTGTCCAAAAGCTGTAGTTAGACAAATAGAGGAAGACTTTTTTAAACTGGAATAGGGCGACCTGACAATACGATAATATACCGAAAGATTTATTGAACATTCTAGGTTTGAAGAACATTATATCTCTTCTGAAGCTAAAAAGGTTGAGAGGCATATATAGGGTTTAAAACCCTCAATTCGGGAATTTGTAATTGCTATGAATCCTAATACTTTTTCTATCGTTGTATATGATGTCGAAACTACTAAGAGAAACAATAATAGGCAGGGGGAAGAGAAAGTGGTTGAAAAGAGAAAGTGGGAAGGGTCTTCGACCAGTTTTCGAGGGCAAAGTCTGCAAAAATAGAGAACCGTCCTGTTCAACATTTTTTTTTTGAAAGAGCATGTTCCAGATGTCACCGTGTTCACCAGGGTGATTGTAATACAGATCAGAGAAAATTTTACCAATATGGTGCAACCGGTCATTTATCAAGAAATTGTCCAGCTCTTTGAAAATGTTTCTAATGTAATTCCCCTGATCATAATAGACCAAATTGTTCTCAGTTGAGAGCTTCACGATTAACTATGGTAGGAAATTCTCCAAGTACTCGTGGAAGACCAAATGATCAAAGATAAGGGCTGGGAGGGGCGCGGGGCCGATCTTTTTAAATGACCAAAAACGAGGCCTAGGCAACTCCAGATGTGGTAACATGTACTTTTCTCATTAACTTCGTATATGCTAAAGTTCTATTTGATTCTAGTGAGAATTCTGTGCATACTTGAATTTTGTGCTACTTGACCATATGTTAGTAGTTGATACTGCTATTAGTCAAGTATCTATTAGCTATGTTTTTTTATAATTTCCAAATTGAAATTGAGGGGTGTGGCCTGCCAATCCGATTATTTCTGATACCTATGAAAAGTATGATGTTATGGTGAGAATGGATTGGTTAGCAGAAAACCAATCCTGTATTATGTGTAATAAAAAGATGATTAATATTAATTTTCCAGAGAAAGGGCTGATTGTGATTTATGGTGATCGGCATGATCATCATACCAGTTTATTGTCTATTCTGAAAGCGAGAAAGTGTATTTAGAAAGGGTGTCTTGGGTATTTGGCTTATGTATTTGATTCGAAGAAAGAAAAAGGTAAGCAAGAGTCTATTTCCTGTAGTCTGTGATTATCGTGAATATTTCTGGAGGATTTGACTGGTTTACCACCCGATCGATCCATTAAATTCAGAATTAATCTGATACCCGGGACAACACCAGTAGCTAGGTCACCATATCGTCTGGCATCCTCAGAACTGAAAGAATTGGTAACACAATTGAGAGAATTACTTGATAAAGGCTTCATCAAATAGAGTACTTCATCTTGGGGTGCTTCGGTTCTGTTTGTTAAAAAGAAGGACGGGTCTATGAGGATGTGTATCTACTACAGAGAACTGAATAAGCTGAAAATCAAGAACAAATATCCCTTACCAAGAATCTATGATTTATTTGATCAATTGGTTAGAGCTAATTATTTTCTAAAATTGATTTACGGTCGGGATATCATCAGACAATTGAATGATCATGAGAAACGGTATCCAACTCATGATATGGAGCTTGTGGTCGTGGTATTCACATTAAAGATTTGGAGGCATTATTTGTTGGGAACTAAATATCATATTTTCACAAATCATAAAAGCCTTCAACACTTGTTTAACCAGAAAGAGTTGAACATGCGGCAACGACGGTGGATTGAATTGGATAAAGATTATGATTGTGAAATTCTTTACCATCTGGGAAAAGCAACTGCGGTAGTTGATGCTCTAAGTAGAAAAGAAAGGAGTGGTACGATCAAAGCCGTTGCAATGAGAACAAAATTGACTCCGGATCTTCATAGTGAAATTTTGAGATGTCAAGATGAAGTTGTTAAAGAAAATAATTTCAAAGCGGAAAGAGTTGGCAAGATGATTTCAATCTTGGTAAAGAATGACAAGGGAATTATGAAGGAAGGATTTGGATACCGCGTTTTAGGAATATCCGGGAGTTAATTTTGGATGAAAGTCACAAATCCTGATATTTGATTCATTCGGGTACTAATAAAATGTATATATATTTAAAACCATTTTCTTGGTGGCTAGGATTGAAGAAAGATATCGCGAGGTATGTGGAACGGTGTATAACGTGTCTACAAGTAAGATCGAGCATCAAAGACCATATGGGAATCTGCAGTCTTTAAAGATTTCTGTATGAAAATGGGATCATATCACGATGGATTTTTTCATGAAATTACGCAAACTCCAAAAGGGTATGTTGCTATATGGGTTATCATAGAGCGTTTATCTAAATCTGCACACGTTCTACCACTTAAAAAGAATTATCTTTTAGAAAGGTTGGCGAAGATTTATATCGAAGAGATTGTAACTCGACATAGTGTTCCATTATCCATCATCTAAGATCGAGACAGTCGGGTTACCTCAGTTCTGGGAGAGTTTTCAAAGAGCCATGGGATCTCAAATCAAATTGAGTAGAGCGTATCATCCACAAACCGATAGGCAAAGTGAAAGAACAATCAAAACTCTCGAAGACATGTTAAGAGCTTGTATTATTGAATTCGGGGGATCTTGGGAAAATCATATGTCTTTGATTGAATTTGCTTACAATAACAGTTATCACTCCAGCATCCAAACGACAGCTAATGAGGTTTTGTATGGCCGAAAGTGCAGAAGTTGTTGTGTTGGAATGGGGTGGGAGAAAGGCAGTTAACTGGTCTAGAGATAGTTCAAGTAACTTCTAAGAAGATTGAGCATATACGTGAACATATTAAGACAACTCGGGATCGAGAGAAGAGTTACGCAGATAAGCATCATAAACCGATTCTAGTAGGAGATTTCGTGATGTTGAAAGTTTCTCCATGGAATAATGTTGTTAGATTAAGAAAGAGAGGTACGCTCAGTCCAAGGTATATTTGACCGTTAACAATTTTCAATTGGGTCAGATTGGTTGCTTATCAGTTAGAACTATCGAAGGAACTCAGCTCGATTCATAATACTTTCTATGTTTCTAACCTATGAAAGTGTTTGGCAGATCTGAGTCTGGCAGTACCATTACCTGAGGTAAAATTGGATAACAAGTTGAACGTTGTGGAAACACCTGAGGCCGTCACTGAATGGAAAACCAAAGTGTTAAGATACAAAGAAATCAATCTCGTGAAAGTTCAGTGGCATTTCCATAAGGGTTCAGAAGCAACTTGGGAGTTGGAATTAGAAATGAGATTAGAATATCCATGGTTATTCTATTGATTGTGTTGATCCCATATCTCTCAATATAACACGAAGATTTATGTTATAGAACCTAAATTTAACGTATGTATGAAGAATAGTGAAGAACAACTTATAGAATATTAGTGAAGCTTCAAATGATTTCACTATAATAACTTTTACGAGAAGGAATTAATTATTTACAAGACATGAGAGGGCTATTTATACAAGCAATCTAGTCTACGAGATAACAATCTAGTGAAATGATATCTATGAGATATTCTAAGAAAATATATCCGGGTTCCGGTTATACAAATTGGGCGGTTTTGAATTGGTAAGTAAAATCTCCAAAGTGATTATTTGTTTATTTATTATAAATCATGATATATATATATGCATATATATATATATATATGCATGTATATGTTTATGTGATTATGAAGGAAGGAGTTTTAAAATATGGACATTCCCCACCTTATTTTGTGCAAGAGTATAGAATGGAGAAATTTTGTAAGGCATTCGCTTGCCATTTTTAGAAAGAAAGTGAGAGTGAACTGTGTTTTTGCACAGAGAAAGTGTTGATCAAATTTGGATCTATTTGCTGGTAATTCATATTCAAATTCTTACATCATAAGTTGAGTTTTACAAAAGTTTTTGAATCAGAATATGATGCTTTTGATAGTATCCAGTTCTTTATGTTGATAATTATGAAGAAAAATGTTATATGTATATACCTTATCGCTTGAAGCACTGTCCGATGAGGAAACTTGTTTAATTTTAGTATCGTCCGATAAGGATTTTTATCGGACAAAACGTTGTTCGATGAGGACTTTTATCTAACAAGGTATTGTCCGGATAGGGTATCTTATCACCCAAGTATTAACCGAATTGAGTATTTAAAGATTTCAAGTGTTGACCGAATTGGGTGATTCAACACCCAACGCTTTTTCTGGTGAAGGTGTTTATCAGACAAAGCATCGCCCGAATTGAATGTTTTTGAAAGTTGTTCTAGGATGACATTGGAACTGGGTTTAGAACTGTGAAAGTTCTTCATATAACGTTTTTGAGATGAAACTGTTTTGAGGCCATTATTGGTTAAAATATCAAATTTGATTACATTTTATGAGGAAATAAAGGTGGCATATCAATGAGAGGTGTACCATGGAATAAGAGTGACATATCAAGGAGAGACGTATCTTAGGATAAGGATGGCAATTGTGAGATCTGTGTTACATTTATAACTCTTGTTGTAATATCCATAAGATACGATATTCAGAGTTAGCATTTCTTTGTGAGAAACAGTATCCGACTCGCGATATGGAGTGTTGAACTCAAATACTCTTAATTGGTCGAAACACGGTTTATAAAAGATGAGAATTAAACACAAACAGTGTAACTTGAAAGATTAAACGAGATATTCAAGATGAAATTAAGAATAATGAGTAAACTTGAATATGCTGAATGCTTTTATTGATAAAACAATGAACAATTAAAGCAAAACGTACTATCACAGAAAATGCTTATAGTATAAGTCGGTTCCTTCAAGTAATTTGAACCTGAGGAGGAAGCCTCCTTATATACCCCTAGGTCTAACAAACTATGCTATAAAATAGACTTGAAACTCTGAGCTGACTAGTCTGCATCCTTATTTTTGACTTCCCTTGAAAAGCAGAGCAGACTTGGTCAAGCCGCATCTGTTAGATGCTTGCGAGAATGTCTGGGCTAACATGCGCGCGTTCCATGGAGAAGGTAGCCAGAAGCTCTGCATGTACTATCAGAGGCTCTGCATATGCAGAAGCTCTGGGTCTTGGAATTGTAGCTTTAAGTAAAGCGCTTATGCTTTTTGGCGCACAAGGCTTGAACGTCCACGGAGATAGAGCGTGGGCTCTGTATGAATGGAACCTTCACTCTGAGTAAGAGCTCTGGTTCTTGATCTTCTGCATGAGAGCTCTTAGCCAGACAGCTTCTATAGACTAAGTCCTATTTACAGTTTCACAAGATGGGGTCTAACATGGAGCTTGCGGCTGTGACTGAAGGAGCCTCAAGTAAGGAATCATTTACTGAGAGAGGTTCAATGATAGAAGGAGATTCAATGACTGAAGGAGATTCAGTGACGGGAGGATCAATATTTGAATTAGAGGGTGGCAAATGACTGTTGGGAATTGCAGAGATCCCTGAAGAACATTCAACTCCATTATTGGTGATGCTGGGCATAATATATGAATCATCATCAACTTCTGGGTGATCAGCGTTCGATTGATTGCGAAATGAAGCTTTAGGTTCACCAAAGTGAGATATTATCCATCTGTCTAACTCTTCTTCATCATCGGAAATAGGTTTAGAGTTAGCTGATTGAGATTCAGTATAAGTGACATGAATAGTTTCCTCAATGGTTTTTCTTCTTTTGTTGAATACTCTGCAGGCCATGGATGAAGAATATACAAGAAAGATTCCTTCATCAGATTCAGGATCGAATTTTTCAAGGTTATCTCTATTGTTTAATATGTAGTAGATATGTAGAAAGCTGAGAGTGGGCTTTCTACTATGAAAAAGTTCATAAACTGTTTTCTTAAATCTCTTAACAATTAACGATCGATTTTAAATAAAACATATAGTGTTTACAGCTTCAGCAATTAAAAGTTTTGAACCAAACCTTATTTGTTATTATGAATCATTGGACATCGGATTTTTTTTAAATTCATTGAGTGTACCTTCAAACACATGTGACTTTATGGATCATTGTCGATTCTCATAGAAAGAATCTAATTTTTGGAGGTATTATGTAGACAAGTATCTCCTTCTCTTAATAACTTGTATTTTCCTTTTATTTCTTTTTTGGATAAATTGATTCAAGTGATTTAAATATTACTCCAGTTTTAAAAGATAAAAGTCAATTAGCAAGCTGCCAAAATGATATGTTCATGGAACACCACTTTTATCAATGGAAAGATGTGATACCCACTCATTTCCATCCACCTACTTAAATTTAATATAAATCCTCCATTAACAACTTCTGCCAACACCAACCTCCATTTTAGCCAAGCTCTCAAGAACTTTGTCCCTCCATATACACACACACACACACTTCATCATCATCATTCTTTAATTCGCATTGCTTCATCCACAGACTGCTTACTTGCAATAATTAAAGATGACCACCAAACCTTTACTTTCCTTCACCTGCAAGAAACTCTTCACCAACCCATGCAAAAACTTCATACACCTTTTCAAGTTCAAACTCAGAAAACCAATCTTCAAAAGAAGTCGTCGATCTCGCAAATCAAAAACCACAACCACATCTTCTAACAGACACCACTTTTCTGGCTTAACATCACTTTTCAGGTCATCCAGAAAGACAAGAGACATGGATCGAGTCATGGAGCTCAAGAGCTTCTCGGAAGCTGGAAAAGAACCGTGCCCATCACCTCTTACCCCAGCATATATCAAGATGAGAAGAGTTGATGATATGGAAAACATGCAGGTCCAAGAAGACGAGGATGTGGCCGAACATGCTTGCCAGAGTTTCGAGAATTATTTGGTGAAAATGATAGCAGAAGAGGGGAAAATGAGAGATTTGGTTGATGTTGAGGAGCTACTTTACTGCTGGAAGAACCTCAAGAGTCCTCTGTTCATTAACCTGGTGTGTAGATTTTATGGCGAGCTTTGTCATGATCTTTTTCCTAGCAAAGTCGACGAGGACGACCATGATGAGGCTCGTAGCTTAATGTAATCAATTAAATTCGTTATTTTTTATCCCTGTGGGTCTTGTATGGTTAAGTATTACAGTAAATGAAACTATTGGCTACCACATTCTACAAATCTGAAACTAAAAAAATAACCTAATCTAGTTATTATTATTGGAATCTCATAAAATTTGTTTCCTTGATCGTTTATTTATATATATAAGTATATTTTCTTTTATATTTCTTGGAGTAACCTAAGTATAATAATGGGAGTAAATGTGATGGAGAGTTACACCCCTGGAAAAGTCACACCCTTAGAAAAGTCACACCCCTTGGGTTTATTTGTTTCTCATGTTAGTATCTTTCCCTCTAAAAATTTCCGCAACTCTCTAATAAATAGAGGGAACAAAACATACAAAATCTATCCATCAGATTATAGTAACAAAGAGAAGCAATCAACCATATGTCGTAACAAGGGACATACTTAAACGGATTGTCCAAAGTTTAAGGAATGGCTAGCGAAGAAAGGTAATACCTCTAATTTTATGATTTGTGAATCACTTAATGTTTATGTACCTTCTAATACATGGTGGATTGATTCCGGTTCCATGATACACATTTCAAATTCTTTACAAGGATTCTGTACAATAAGGAAGCCGGAAAGAAACCAACGGACGGCTAAAGTCGGAAATGGCTTGGATTTGGGAGTTGAAGCAGTTGGTACACTTACATTAGTACTAGAAGGTGGTTCGGCATTAGAATTGTATGAAACTCTATATGTACCAAGTATTACTAGAAACCTTATATCTGTTTCTAAACTAAATGACTATGGGTCCTATTTTACATTTGGTGATAATAAATGTATAATAAGGTTGTATTCGGATGTTGTTGGTTATGGTTGTCTAGAGGGAAACCTTTATAAATTATGTTTGTATAACCATTTTCCGGAATCGTTATTGTCTTTAAATGTTTAAGGAAGAATAAGAGAAAACGAGATTTAGAAACTTCATTAATGTTGTGGCATAAACGCTTGGGCTATATATCACGAGATAGAATGACAAGACTTATGAAAGATGAAGTTTTACCAAATCTTGATTTCTCGGATTTTGAAAAGTGTATTGAATGCATTAAGGGAAAAACAACCAAAGGGAATAAGAAAGGATCTACTAGAAGTACGGAATTGTTTGAGCTAGTCCATACTGATATTTGTGGTCCTTTTTTTGGCGGGATTTGGAGGTCAAAAATCGTTTATCACTTTTATTGACGATTATTGGCGTTATATGTACTTACTTTTTATCCATGAAAAATCCGATGCATTAGAGATGTTCAAGACCTCTAAGGTTGAAGTTGAAAATCAACTTGACCGGAAGATAAAGGTTGTAAGATCGGATAGAGGAGGTAATATTATGGCCGACATACTGATTTAGGTCAAAGTCCCAAATCCTTTTATGAATTTTGTAAAAGTAATGGGATAATAAATCAATACACCATGCCTGGTACTCCACAACAAAATGGTGTTACTGAAAGGAGAAACCGTACACTTATGGACATGGTGCGAAGTATGCTGGCAAATACAAGTCTCCCAGATTTTTTATGGACCAAGGCACTAAAGACAGCCGTCCACATACTCAACCGAGTCCTTTCCAAGTCTATTCCTAAAACACCATATGGAATATGGATAGGAAGGAAACCAAGTTTGAGATATATGAGAGTGTGGGGTTGTCCGGCTGTGGGGTTATACGATCAAGGGTTGTTCGGTTTAGTTATAAATTGATCAAAGGTTACCCGGTGTAATTGTAAATCGGACAAAGGTACTGTGTTATCCGGATAACCTGTCCTGATAGTTTATCCAGATAATCTTGGTATAAAATTTACAAGTGTTGGAATCTTTGGAATATTCACAAATTTATAATTATTGGGTTTAATATGTTAATGTGAAAAAGGGGTATTTTATATCTTTTAAAATAAAAAGATACGTTTCTACCAAGCATGGTGACATAAGTCTGTTTTGGTATGAAACTGGACTTTTGGGAAATGTTTCTACCAAGCGTGGTGACGTAAGTCTCTTTTGGTATGAAACATGTTTTAAGAGGTAGTTTCCCCAAACGTGGTGACATTTGTCTGTTCTGGCTTGGAACTGGGTGATGGCTACTTCCAGACGTGGTGACTTATGTCTGTTCTGGTAAGTAGCCCTGTTTCGATGGAGGAATAAGGGTGGCATATCAAGGAGAGGTGCACTTGGAATAAGGATGGCATTGTCATATGTGGATATTATTATAACTCTTATTATTATCACTAATTAGATATAGTAACTTTGAATCATCATTTCTTTGTGACTTGATGAATTAGAGCTATTATTCTTGTTAGAAATAATAAATTAGAAGTTATTGAGAAGAAGAAAATGGTTTGTCATAAGAGGCATTTATTGCCTAAACTTTCTATAAATATTGTAATACATACAGAAGAATTCTGATCTTTTTAACTAGAGAGGCTCTAGTCCTTTGAGTCAGAGGGGCTTTGGCCGTAGTATTAAAATTCCATTTTTGGAATATTGAATCTTTGAATAGGTGCATTTGCATCAAGAACTGATATTAATAAGTTGATCTTATTATTCATCATATTGAAAACTGTAATATTTGACTGAGATGCAAATATTTATGGATAAAGTTATTTTATCATACTTTGGTGTTTATCACCCTGCATATGCAAAGAAGGGATTTACTCGCTAGACCCATCTGGGCTAACCCTCATTTTCTGTTTTAAAAATATGCAATGCAGGAACTCTGGGGTCCAGGGATATTAAGCGGAAGGGGAAAATGTGATTATTTTCCTTACTTGATATATGCTTTTAAAGATCTGCATGAGATTGTTTATTTTGGAAGATACATTGTTAGGACCAAAATTGATCCTAATTATTATAAAAGTTTTATCAAGCAATCGGGGCCATGGATGGAAGATCTGAAGATGTTGTTTTGCTAAAACGACTAAGTCTGGAAGAAGACTAGAGCCTCTGGACTCTATGTCCTTTAGGACCAGAGCTCCTCTGGACGACCAGAGCCTCTGCTTGTACAGACTAGAGCCTCTGCACTCTAAATCCTTCAGGACTAGAGATCCTCTGGTTGGTCTATGCTCTGGACGACTATCTTCAGAATCTTGAAGGATGGTGCTGATCCCATTTTCGATAATGATTATTTCCTTGTTTATAGGATTTAGTTACCTTATTTATAGGATTCAATTATCATGTAAATATCGCCTATATAAGAAGTCATACAGGCATAGAATAGAAGTGAGATAAATGATCAACACTTTGTAACACACAGATTCAAACACATCACATGAGAGTCGATTAGGGTTTTTGAGAGAGTTTGTATTCAATAAAAAAAGCGGCGGCCAATTTATATTCATCTTCTTCTACAAATCTCCCATTTTATATTCCTGTTAAATTGTTCTACTGGCAGATCTGGGTTTATCAATTGGTATTAAAGCCAAATTGATTAACTTCTAATCGATTCGATCTTTCTACAGTAGATTCAATTTTCTTGAACAATACTCTTTCATGAACTGCTTCCTGTTCGACTACAGTTTGGATCCAAAATTCATCGATTCTTCATATGATAAAATGTTTTAATCAAATTCCATTTAAGATATTTGTTCTTGGATGAATACAAACCTATTTTCATCATAAAAATTTGGTTTATTTGAAGGAATTTCTTGGAGTCAGTCGAACTTTTGAACCTTGATTTTGTTAGATCTACGCATAGGCGTTAAGCAGGAGTTCATGGTGCTCACGGTCTAACGCAATAGGCGTTTTGTTTGTCAAACCTATACTTATCGCCCATATCTTGAGTATTTGTTCATCGTCTCTCCATGTAAATCTGAATTTGTAAGAGCTTAAAGATTTATTTACCTGCAATCACCAATCCTATATGAATATGGTGATATTCCTTCATGTTTTGCCCTTAGAAGCATCAACAACAATACTGTCAATTTTCTTTGAATTGACCTGCTGTTCTTGAAGCAATAAAGCTTAATGTTAATTCTTCTCTCCAATTCTCAATTCCAATGGTGTTTGTTGGTTATTCAAGTTATCTTCAATTGGATCAAGCTCTAAAGCTGAATTCCTACTCAACTTGTGGTTCAACGAAAGATTCTTTATCATAAGACTGGTTGCACTGTTTTGTCAAGAAATTCACACATTTATCTATCCCTTAGTTGGATGAATTTGCTACTTTTGGGGTTGAGTGGCTATTCTGTACTTCAAAGTATGTGCTGGGTTGTAGGCATATTAAAGCTGCATTATGTGCAATCAGTGGTGCTGCATTCACATTGAATCTGATTTGGTCTAAGAGTTGAAAATCAAGATTGGAGAGCTACATTCAGGGGGGAGCTTGAAGATTCCATCCGTTCCAAGCACACTAATGCTTTATTGAAGAAAGCAGGGGGGAGAAGACTAGGAGGCTTCATAAGGATGCTTGCTTTATAAAACTTTGGGAGGAGATTGTTAAGACCAAAATTGATCCTAATTATTCTAAAAGTTTTATCAAGCAATCGGGGCCAAGGATGGAAGATTTGAAGATGTTGTTGTGCTAAAATGACTAAGTCTGGAAGAAGACCAGAGCCCCTCTGAACGACCAGAGCCTCTGGTTGTATAGACCAGAGACTCTAGACTATAAGTCCTTTAGGACCAGAGCTCTTCTAGACGACCAGAGCCTCTTGTTGTATAGACCAGAGACTCTGGACTCTAAGTCCTTTAGGACCAGAGCTCCTCTGGACGACCAGAGCCTCTAGTTGTATAGACCAGAGACTCTGGACTCTAAGTCCTTTAGGACCAGAGCTCCTCTGGACGACCAGAGCCTCTAGTTGTATAGACCAGAGCCTCTGGACTCTAAGTCCTTTAGGACCAGAGCTCTTTTGGATGACCAGAGCCTCTGGTTATATAGACTAGAGTTTCTGCACTCTATGTGCTTTAGGACCAGAGGCCCTCTGGTTGGTCTATGCTCTGAACGACTATCTTCAGAATCTTGAAGGATGGTGTTGATCCCATTTTCGATAATGATTATTTCCTTGTTTATAGGATTTAGTTACCTTATTTATATGATTCAGTTATCATATAAATATCGCCTATATAAGAAGTGATACATGCATAGAATAGAAGTGAGATGAATGATCAACAATTCGTAACACACAGATTCAAACACATCACATGAGAGTCAATTAGGGTTTTTGAGAGAGTTTTTATTCACTTAACCCTTATGGTCTAACCCTCATTTTCTCTATTAATATGCAATGTAGGAACTACGGGGTCCAGGGATAATAAGGGGAAGGGGAAAATAACTTACTTGACATCTACTTTTGAAGATCTGCATAAGATTGCTTATTTTGGAAGATACATGTTGTTATACATGTGATAGTACAAGATTTTATTTTGGAATTTTTCATATGTAGATTATGTAGATATAAGAATCCTTGTACTAGTGGGACCATTGTGGTGTAAATAGTATTTCTTTGAAATGAAATATGTGTTATATGCAAATGTGGTTATATGGGGGTGTTACAGAGTGATATCAAAGCCTTAGTTTAAGGGATTTAGGTAGTCAAAGCATGATGCCTAGACAAACTGTCATTTGCATATTAAGGGTCCCGGACATAATTAGTATCACTGGGAATAAAATATAATGGGCTAAAGAGGGCAGTATGTAAGGTGAATTCGAATTACAAATGGCCAATGTAATTATGAATTTACAGGTACATACCTATACTCGAATACCATATTATAGTTGGGAATGTGAATACGTGATATTTAATATTAAAATATCTACAGATGAATAGTCGATCACGAAGATCAGAGAGAATCGCCCGCCCCGAGTCTGAAGAAAGAGAGGAATCTCATGTTAATCCTCCAACTTATACTTTGGGGAGTAGAGGTGGGGGAAGAATCAGGGGTAGAGGTCGAGGGAGGAGTCAGATTCCGAAAAGAAGTCAGGCTGAGATTCGCCCTGATCAAGGGGAATCTATTTCCGGGAATGTACATCAGGAGCAGGGGCAGCAACCCGAGTTTATAACTAGAGACGTTCTGGTAGAGGAAATGGGAAAATTGAGGGAAACTATGATATCCATTATGGGATTGCCGGCTAGAGTAGAAACTGAGCAAGTTAGAATTAATTCTCCAACTCCTTCAGCAGGCAACAATAACAGGGGAGGAGACATAAAAATGTTCCTCGCTTGTAAACCTCCAAATAGATCCAGTAAAATCAATGTGTTGGATAAAAGAGATTGAATCAATATTTAACACCAGTAAGTGTTCTAAAGAAGATAAGGTTAGTATCTATGCTAAAATCTAATGCCTTATATTGGTGGGATGTGAAGTCCTCAGCACAACCAAATATAATACAAACAATGTATTGGGAAGAATTTTTGAACAAATTTAAAACACAATTATGTCCTACGACAGCAGTAAAGCAGATGGAAAAGGATTTTCTGAAGCTAGAGCAAGGAAATAGAGTTGTACAGGATTATACCGAGAAATTTATCGAGTATTCCCGTTTTGCAGAACACTATGTCTTTCCAGAGTCTCGAAAAGTGGAAAGGTATATTTGGGGTTTAAAACCTTCTATCCGGGAGTTTGTGATTGCTATGAACCCTGCTACCTCCACATTATCCATAAATGCTACAAAAGTCACAGAAAGAAACACAAACCGGCAAGGTGAAGAGAAAACAATAGAGAAAAGAAAGTGGGAAGGGTCTTCAGTTAGTTTTCAAAGACCCAAGTTTGAAAATTTAGATAATCATCCTTCTCAACCACCACCTGCTAGAACTTGTCCGCGGTGTCAGCAGGTGCATTAGGGAAGTTGTCCATTTAAGCCAAAGAGATGTTATCGTTGTGGTGAGGCAGGACACTTGTCAAGGGACTGCACTACACCAAAAAGGTGTTTTCAGTGTAATTCACTTAACCATATCCGACCAAATTATCCACAACTAAGAGCTCCTTATTTGACATTGGAAGGAAATGTTCCTAGTAACCGTGGAAGGCCTAGTGCAATGAGAGGAGTCCAGAGTGGAGCAAGGGGTCGATCATTTCAAATGAAAAAAAATGAGGCAGAAACAACCCCAGATGCGGTAAAAGATAACTTTCTTCTGAATTCCATACATGCCAAGGTGTTGTTTGATTCCGGTGCAAACTTTTCGTTTGTATCACCATCATTTGCTCAATCTGCATGTTTGAATTYTGTGCTACTTGATGATGAATTAGTAGTTGACACTGCTAATAGTCAGGAATTTGTTACTAGTGTATTCAATAACTATGTTATTGTTATTGAGGGATGTGAGTTACCAATTCGATTATTTCTCATGCCAATGAAATAATTTGATGTAGTAGTAGGTATGGATTGGTTGGCAGAACATCAGTCCAGTATTCTCTGTAATAAGAAAATGATTAGAATCATTTTGCCGGACAGAGGGACAATTGTTATCTATGGTGATCGTCAGAATCATCGTACTAGCCTTTTGACTATGTTGAAAGCCCACAAATGTATCCGAAAGACGTGCCAGGGATATTTGGCATATGTATTGATGCAAAGAAAGAAAAAGGAAAGCACGAATTGATTCCAATTGTTAATGAATACCCATAAGTCTTTCCAGAATATTTGTCTGGTTTGCCACTAGACAGGGTTATTGAGTTTACAATTGATCTCCTATCTGGAGCAGCACCAGTAGCTAAGGCACCGTATCGGTTGGCTCCTTCAAAATTGAAAGAACTGGTTACTCAGTTAATGGATCTGCATGATAAAGGATTCATTCGACCCAGTACTTCACCTTGGGGTGCTCCGGTCCTATTTGTTAAAAAGAAACACKGGTCTATGTAGATGTGTATAGACTATCGAGATTTGAATATGTTGACAATCAAGAATAAGTATCCTTTGCCAAGGATTGATGACTTGTTTGATCAATTGGTGGGGGCCAGCTATTTCTCTAAGATCGATTTAAGATCAGGGTATCATCAATTTAAAGTCAGATAGGAAGACATCTCTACAACAACTTTTCGAACTAGGTACGAGCATCATGAATTTTTAGTTAGGTCGTTTGGTCTAACTAATGCACTCGTAGCCTTTATGGATTTAATGAATAGGGTATGTAAGGAATATCTTGATAAATTCGTTATTGTATTTATCGACGATATTCTTATATACTCTAAGACCAAAAAGGAGCATGCAGAACATATTTGCCTAATACTAGAACTTCTGAAAATAGAAAAGCTATATGCAAAATTGTCTAAGTGTGAATTTTGGCTAAGGAAAGTTCAGTTTTTGGGTCATGTCATTTCGAAAGCAGTGGTGAAGGTCCAAAGACTCCTTCTGAAATTCGAAGCTTTTTGGGATTGGCAGGCTATTTTCGTAAATTTATTCAAGACTTTTCTAAAATAGTCGTGCCATTGACCAAACTGACTCAGAAGAATGTTAAGTTTCAGTGGGAGGAATAACAGCAAGAAGCCTTTCAAGAACTAAAAGATCATCTCTGTAGTGCCCCGGTGTTAGCTCTACCAGATGGATCAGAAGATTTTTTAGTATATAGTGATGCCTCGAAATTGGGATTGGGATGTGTTCTGATGCAAAGAGGAAATGTGGTTTCTTATGCGTCAAGGCGAGTGAAGGATCATGAGAAGCAGTATCCAATTCATGACATGGAATTGGCAGCAGTAATGTTTGCTATGAAAATATGGAGGCATTACCTTCTAGGAACAAAGTGCCAAATTTATACAGATCAAAAAAGTTTACAACACCTATTTAGTCAGAAAGAATTGAATATACGGTAGCGTCGATGGATTGATCTTGTTAACGATTATGATTGTGAAATCCTTTACCACCTAGGAAAAACCAATGTAGTAGCTGACGCTTTAAGTAGGAAAAAAAGAAGTGAGACTATAAAGACTGTGGCGATGATAATAAATTTAGCCCCTGACATCCATAAAGAAATTCAGAGGTGTCAGAAAGAAGCTATGAAAGAGAATCTTGTCAAGTCAGAAAGATTGGGTAAATTGATTTCTATTTTGAAACCGAATCATGAAGGAATTATCTGCTTTCAAGGACGAATTTGGGTACCATGTCTTGCGGATATCCAAAAAATTATTTTGAATGAAAGCCATAAGTCTCGTTACTCTATACATCCAGGTACCAATAAGATGTATAAGGATCTAAAACCTTTTTATTGGTGGCCCGGATTGAAGAAAGATATAAGCCAGGTATGTGGAACAATGTATAACGTGTCTACAGGTTAAGATCGAGCATCAGAAACCTTATGGAAATCTTCAATCTTTGGAAATTTCTGTATGGAAGTGGAATCACAGTACAATGGATTTTGTCATGAAATTATCTCGAACTCCTAGAGGGTATGACGTAATCTGGGTAATTGTTGATCGTTTATTTAAATCTGCGCATTTTCTACCTATAAGAGAGAGTTACTCTTTAGAAAAGTTTGCACAAATTTATATTAAAGAGATTGTAACCAGACACGATGTTCCACTATCCATTGTCTCTAATAGAAATAGCCGCTTCACATCAAATTTTTGGGAAAGTTTGCAGAAAGCTCAAGGGTCTGAAATCCAATTAAGCATAGCTTATTATCCGCAAACTGACGGGAAAAGTGAAAGAACCATCCAGACTTTTGAAGATATGTTGAGAAGTTGTATCATTGACTTCGGGGGGATCGTGGAAAGATCATTTGCCACTGATAGAATTTACTTATAATAACAGTTACAATTCCAGCATCCAAGCGGCACTGTATGAGGTATTGTACGGATGTAAATGTAGAATGCCGTTATGTTGGAATGAGGTACGTGAGAGGCAGTTGACGGGTCCTGAAAATTTTCAAGAAACTTTCGAAAAGATTGAACAGATCCGTGAAAGAATCGAGACAGCACAGGACCGCCAGAAAAGCTATGCCGATAATCGTCGAATGCCGATTGAATTCTGTGTAGGCAATTTTGTGATGTTGAAAGTTTCTCCATGGAAAGGTGTTATTAGATTCAGAAAGAAAACTAAGCTCAGTCCAAGGTACGTTGGACCATTTAGAATCTGTAAATGAATTGGGCCAGTGGCTTATCAGTTAGAACTATCAGAAGAGCTTAGTCTAATTCACAACACTTTTCATGTATAAAACTTGCGGAAATGTTTAGCTGATCCGCGTCTAGCTGTACCGCTTCCATAAGTTAAACTGGACAGTAAACTGAATTTAGTGGAAACACTAGAAGCCGTAACCGACAAAAAAATCAAGGTGTTGCGGAATAAAGAGATCAGTTTAGTCAAAGTACAGTGGCAGTTTCATAAGGGATTAGAAGCAACTTGGGAACTAGAATAAAAAATGAGATCAGAGTATCCGTGGCTCTTTGATTAAAGAAATTACGGGACGAAATTCTTTTGAAGGGTAGATAATGTGATAACCGAGACTTGGTTATCACTTGAGGTAACTAATACGTGATCATTTATTATACGTTTACATGACAACGTGATAAATGAATATATTTGATCATGCGAGTATGTGTATTTGATAGTCCACTTTAAGATCAATCATCAATAATCATCATTGAATCCATGACAATCTTCATAAACTTGTAAGAACAATATGGAAGGAGATTGAGAGAGTTTGTCAAACTTGGTCAACCTTACTATACGTATCTGAATATTACAAATGAGCTCATACCTAACAATTACACTAAGAAAAACTATTTATAGGGTCAAACTTCAACCCACTAGTCAAAGTCAAACTTCATAAGGAAAGTCAAACACGATGACTTATACAACAATTATAGACAAAATTAACTTTTCAAGACGAATACAATTTTGCACTGAAATTCAGTCCTAACATTCTCCCCCTATGTATTCAGGCTTGAAAGAATTTACGTGCTTTGAATCTCGTTTGAACTTTGTCTCTTTAAGCTCTTTATAACTTCTTAAAAAACTTCAAAACAATCTTTACTTTGAAACTTTCAGACGATATTTTATTGAGAAAATCTTCTAACATTCTCCCCCTCGAATATAGAACAGTGATGATCTTCTCTTTAACAATGTAGAACAAAATCAACAATAATCTTCAGATATGATCTTCAAGATACGATCTTCAAAGAATCTTCTGCAGAAAATAAACTCTAACATTCTCTCCAAAAACGAACTTCTTCAGACAAAAATTCACAAACTTTCTCTTCGATGAGAAATCTCTGTCAGTAAACTTTTGAAACGATGATCTTCACATTCAAAAATTCTCAGACATTTTAGCACAAGAATAATCTTCAGTAATAATCTCTAGTCGCACTCCTTTAAGTCTTTTGCCAATCTTTGAAGTTACTCCCCCTTGATCTTTATAACATACTGCCCTTATATCGTTCGAAATTGGTCATTTCATTCATTATTACATACTCCCCCTTATGATGAAATGAGAATCATTAACATCATACACAAGAATGAATGAAATATTTCACGAAAGCCGTCAATTCATGAAATTTTAAGTAGATCTTTTCAAATCCACTTGTATAATCTTTTCAGATTAAGAGAATAGGAAGGGAAGGTCACAACCAATTTTAACTTATGAAATTATTTTCAAACTTATAAAAGATTGGCATGTGAGTATAACAGATATACTCAGTACAATGGATGTACTTCATATATGAGACTTTATGAGGCTCATCTCACCAGGTCTTCCATTCAATCATCGATAGCTCAATAATAGCATATCTATGAATGTTTTGTCAAAATAACACATAAATTGAAAAATCTGTGTAGTGTAGAAAAATAAAGCAACATATGCTTTTATTTAGGCTCAAAAAGATAAACCATGCAGACTACACAAATTTATCAGACTCAATTAGTGATAAAAAAACTTGAAGGGGGGGGGACATATATCCTTCTGATTCAATATCAACTTTCTTCGAATGAGAAATTGATAGATTGTGAGTTGTGTGTACCAAGTGTTATTGAAACACTTATCTGTTAAGAGATAAATGAGTAGCTGGTGGGGTTGTGACATGAATTGGCCTGGGCTTTGCCTTTTTCAATATTAGTCTCGAAAGAATTGAGAACTAATAGATTATGTGGTATGCCCGGTAATTTGAAGTTTGGAACAAGATTATGTTTATTCTTTTGATCCTAACACAACTCTCATCAATCTTTTAGCTCACAACAACTACCCCTCTCTTTTTCATTTTAATCTTAGCACACATACCCATTTTGAGTTAAAGCTCACTCAGATATGGTTGTCCTCTTGGGTAGGTTTGTCGGCTCTGACATTCTGTAGAGGTATTTCTGTTAAGCACTCAGTCTCTCCTAAATTTACTGTAAGCTCAGTTGATCACAATGGTTGATCAAAAATATTATTGCACATAAAGCATAATGATCAGATAAAATTGATCAAGATATTTGGCTTTTAAGCACAATCAATGAAGGAGTGATATTCAAAATCATATTATTCAGTATGTGAGAGAAGTGAATGAAGATTTGTAAGTACAAGTTTACAGAATTTGAATATTCAAAGAATTATAGAATATGAATCAATCAAAGTAAAAAAAATCAGAAAAATAACCTTTGATTACAAACGAGCGTATTGTCACCGAAAATGATATTATTTACGAGGCGTGATAATAACAATTTCAAGAATAGCTAAAACATGTATTAGAGTTATGTTCGATGAAAAATTACGCAAGTAAAATATCAGGAAATACATGTTCAGAAGATGTACTCGTTTCCAAAAAAAATTGTTCACTTGCCGAAAACACTTGTTAAAAAACTTCTAGAGACTCCCCCTAGAAAGTAGATTTAAGTAAGGTTTTAGTTTAGCTCAAAATTTTTAAAAAATGGAAACATGTGTAGCATGGGTCCTAAACTGAGTGTTTAGAAACCACTATATTTAAAGCACGGGTCCAGAATAGATATATTCATAAGCCTTATTTGGACAGTTTACAACTCCCTCTGAATTAGTGCGTCATAAGTATGATTCTCTGATTAGCGCAGTAATGACGCACCTACAAAATAAGATCAAACAGATTTTGGTACCCAAACGAACTTGGGTCCTTCTTTGTTAGTGTCAGGTTGTGGAATGTTGTAACTGCCAAACCATCTATTTTTGTTAGATATTTTATTTTTCGCGCTTTTAATAGGATGATCATATACGTTGCAAGATCCATACCAATTATTATAATCATACCTGTTATTACCTTTCTGATTCTTCTGAAATATGTTGTCTCCAGTCCATCTGTTGTACAGTTTCCTATTTATGAAATCAGTAGTTTTGCATGTAGAGCACATGATCCTTCTCTTGCTAAGATTTATCAAGTCAGTAGTAGATCTCACAAAACAAGGAAGATTATTGTTAGTAACAACATAATTCTGAGACGAAACAGATTCAGACTTATTAACCCAAATACTTTTAACTTTTGAAGAATAATTGGGTGACCCGATGACATACCCTTGACAGTACTAATTAGAAGAACGAGAATAGTTCTTAGAAACAGTAGATTTAGGACTGCTTGAATAACTGTTAGACTTAGAACAGCCATAAAAACTGGTTTTACACTGTGAAGGAGAACCAATTGAGCTTTGAGCAGAAGAAAAGTCTTTGACTTTCTTTAAAAGCTGGTCTTATTCAACAACAACTAAATCATACTTCTCTTTAAGTTCAGTTCTCATCTTCAATTCAATTTCAAGTTCTATCTTCAGATCAGACAATTTCTTGGAAGTATCCAGGAGTTTACCTTCTAACTCCTCCAGCTTCTTAAATTTCTTCTTCTAATTGTCAAACTCTCTTCTCTCTTCATCTGAGCTGCTTTTCTCATTGTCAGAAGCAATGTCGAGCCACTTTTCCTTTTCGGCAAGATCTTTAGCTCTAGCTGCATATTTCTTTGTGGTATTTCTCTTTTCAAGCGCAAATTGCTTCTTCTCTTCATCAAAAGCCTTCTGCTTTTGAGCAATGTAGTTAGACATTTTCTGATTCTGGCTCAGACATTCTTCTCTGATGTATTCCTTCTCTTTATCAGTATTGGCTCGTTCCAAGATGATCAGCCGCTCAAAATCAGAGATTTTGATTTAATAGCATTTTAGCATTCAGCTCAAGAGAGTTTATCGTATTTTCATAAGATATGCGTTGAACACCAAATCTTTTTTCTACTTCAATAAATCTCTTTTTCTCTTTCTCAAACTCTGTTCTTTCAACACTCAAACTCTTCTCAGTTTCCAAAGATTTTTCTTTCTCTAAGTCCAGTAACCTCCTTAACTCACTCATATCACTTTCAGACTTATGAAATTTCTCAGTAAAGTCCTCAATCTCTGTATTATTTCTTCCAGAAGAGTTCTTCTCAATTTGCAGTTCACTTCTAATCTCTTGAAGTTTATTGAACAGATCTTTATTAGCTTTACTCCAAATTTTCAATTCATCATCATACTCTTTTCTAACAGAATTCAGAGTGTTCTCAAGCTTTTCAATCTTAAGCGTGAAGTCCTTTTCAACACGTTCACTTCTTTCTTTATGTTCCCGTTTTAAATTTTTAATAAAATACAAATTTGCATGATTTTCATAGAACATATTGATATATTTATCTGTATAGTCCTTCACACTCTTTTCCAATTCAGAAATTTTAACTCTCAATTCCATATTCTCCTTTTCAAAAGAAACTGCCATTTTCAGATTAATCAACGAATCTAATGCGGTGAAATGAATTAAAGAAATCAAAATCAAATAAGCTCAAAAAAAATTCAGAAACACACAAAACTATTGAGAAACTAGAAAATCAACGAAAATAGTTAAAAATTAGTAAAAATAGTCAAAAACTGTTAAAAACGGTTAGAAATAATTAAAAACTGATTAAAACAGTTTACGCAATCCAAATCAGTTCAAAAAGAAAGGGAGGTTCTTCACTAGAAGCTTCAAACCAATTAACTTCTAATGAAGAAATACAAGGATGCCCAAGATGTGTACGAAAAGTTAAACGGTCAAATAGACACTCGAGGGATTGGATTCAATGAATTGGACTCCTTCATCGAATCAAAGAAATCCATCCTTGAATCCACTTTCAAACTTGGATGCATTCAGAAACTCGACATTATCTCGAAACCAAAAGCAAAATTTAAAAGAGTTAAAGTCGATGGAAAAACTGTCGTCTTAAGACAGGATTTTGAAAATGTGGTGTACGAGAGCAGTACAAGTAAGAATTCTGATGAAGTGAACGACGCCTCCAAATCAGAGACCGAGGGAAACCCTATGGATAAATCAGAGTCTCTGATTGTCAATCCCACTTCATCAGCAAATAATGTTGATGAAAAGGAGAATCCTAATGAGGAACCGTCAGCTGATGAAACAATGAACCATCCAAGTAACATTGGAAGTTTATCTAAGTCAGAAACGATGGAACCTCCAGCAGATCACCCTGAAGCATCAACCTCTGAACCCACACCTCCCATGAACATCCATGCTAATTTTGATTTCGAGAAATCAGCGAGAGACTTTATCGATTCCGAATCTGAAGAAGAGATAATTTGTTAATCACCAAAGATCATTGAGAACAAGAAGCCTCAAAACTTCAAACCCTCAATGAAATATGATATTCCACCATGGATGAAATCTTCAGACAAAGGAAATGGAAAGTTGAGAAATATCAAACCTGCCAACGATAACCTAAAAAGCCCTAGTATATCTTCTAAGTTCATTAAGTTTACTCGTGAGCAAAAAGAGAAGTGGCCTACCTCTGAGAAATCTAACCACCACTTTTCCTCTCATTCAGTTGAAGAAAAGCAGTCCTTCCTCAGGAGAAAAGAAGTAGAGACCAAGACCTTCTCAAATAAAAAATCTGAACTAGATAGGAAGTTTGTAAAAACAAACCGATGCTAGGACATGATTTACATCCCCTGCATTTACTTCTTCATTTTAAGCGAATAAAAAGAATGTTAAACATTCATGTCCAAAGAATAATGATTGTCAATGTTTAGCTCTTTTACAAAACCTGAGGAATCACATGTTGACACATCGCTACATATTCTCCCAACACGTTTATCACTATAAAGTTAAATCCAATGAAAACGTGAAAAAGCCCAAGTCCAAGGGCAAGGGAAATGCTAACAAACCCAAGCCTGTAAAGACTAAGGGTGATGAAAATAGAGAGGTATCTCCTACTAACAAACGTGGACCCATTAATAAATGGGTACCTAAAACCCCTTAACTTGTCTTGCAGGACCAACATGTGCAACCATGGTACATGGATTCAGGTTGCTCCAGGCACATGACTGGTGACAAAAGTCAGTTGTCCTCCTTCATCGAGAAATCTGGTGGCTCTGTAACTTTTGGAGACAACAGCAAGGGAACCATCAAGGGATACATAACTCTCATCAAAAGCAATATCTCCATCAGCAAAGTGGCTTATGTTGAAGGTTTGAAGCACAACCTACTAAGCATAAGCCAGTTCTGAGACAAAGGTCTTGAAGTCAGATTCCGCAAGGGTTTCTGTATCATAGAAACATAGCCCGGTCAAACCATCATTAAGGCCAAGAGAGAAGGAAATCTCTACCTTCTGGATTTTCAATCCTCTCAGGGACAAGACACCCTTTGCCTTGTATTCCATAAGAGCGATGGAAATTGGCTATGGCACAAAAAGTTCTCACATCTGAATGTTGATGTCTTAAGAAAGCTAGCCAAACAGAAGCTGGTCAAGGGGATTCCTGATCTCAACTTTGAAAAAGATCATCTATGCTCAGCCTGCGAGATGGGAAAGCTAAAACGGGCCTCTCACCGAACAAAATCAGAAACCTCCTGCACCAAGCCCTTGGACATGATCCATATTGATCTCTGTAGGCCCATATCTACACAAAGCCTCTCAGGAAAGAAGTACATATTGGTACTAGTTGATGAATACTCTAGATACACTTGGGTTGAGTTTGTGAAGAAGAAATCAAATGTTGCTGACCTACTCATTGGGGTGATGAAAAGACTCCAAGTTCTTCTACAACCAAAACTCATTAAAGTTAGAAGCGACAATGGAACTGAATTCAGAAATGCTAGAATCAATGAATATCTCATCAGTGAAGGCATCACACAAAACTTTTCAGTAGCCAGAACCCCACAGCAGAATGGAGTAGTAGAGCGAAGGAATAGAACCCTTGTGGAAGCAGCAAGGACCGTGCTTGCTTCACCTTCTGGACTGAAGCAATTTCTACTGCATGCTTCACCCAAAATCGGTTTATCATCAACAAGAGGCACCAGAAGACACCCTATGAGCTCATCAATCARAGAAGACCAAATGTCAAGTATTTCCATGTCTTTGGGTGCAAATGCTTTGTACTCAATGATAGGGAATATCTTGGCAAGTTCGACAAGAAAGCTGATCAAGGGATCTTTCTGGGATACTCTCAAACCGCAAAAGCCCACGGAATCTACATGAAGAGGATAAAGATCGTTATAGAAAGCATCAATGTGTCCTTTGATGACTCCACACCAATGACTTCTGGACACAACAGTTCAGGACTCGGACTTCAAAGAAGAGCATCTGATTCATCACTTGGCAAAACCAATGAATTAGAGTTAGCTCAATTATTTGAAGACATTTTCGAGGAAAAAGTACTCTCTAGACATGTCCCTAATGCCAAATCTACTTCCAAAATCGATGAAGAACATGAAGTCTCCAATACTAAAGGTACAACTCTTACTGATACTCATATTACTTCACCTTCTACTTCTTCTGTGTCTTCAGATCAAGAACAAGAACCAGAGTCTAACTCTGGAGATGATCTCTTCGAGGGGGAGCAAGCAGTTCCATCAGTCGATGAAGAACTGCATCTTGTTGCTCTAGAATGCCAGTCAAGCACCAAGTGGACGAAAGAACACCCACATCACCAAATCATTGGTGATCCAACATCTGGTGTAAAGACGAGATCAACAACAGCCAATGAATGCCTCTTCGTCAACTTTCTTAGCATGATAGAACCAAAGAAAACTTCTGAAGCCCTACAAGATCGAAATTGGATAGACGCAATGCAAGAAGAACTACTCCAGTTTGAGAGAAACAACGTATGGTCCCTTATGCCTCTACCCAATGGGAAGACGGCCATAGGAACCAAATGGGTCTTTAGAAATAAGAAGGACGAAGATGGCATAGTCATAAAGAACAAGGCCAGACTTGTTGCCAAGGGCTACTACAAGGAAGAAGGGATACACTACGATGAGAAATTTGCTCTTGTCGCAAGACTTGAAGCCATCAGGATATTCCTTGCCTATGCAGCTGACAAAGGTTTTAAGGTCTATCAGATGGATGTCAAGTCTGCCTTCCTCAACGGCAAACTTCAAGAAGAAGTATACGTGCAGCAGCCCCCTGGGTTTGATGATCCAAAACATCCAGAGTATGTCTAATTTCTCGACAAAGCCCTCTATGGGCTGAAGCAAGCACCCAGGGCCTGGTATGAAACTCTATCCACCTTTCTCATCAACAATGGATTCGAAAAAGGTACAATCGATACAACCCTCTTTCTCAAGAAGCACAAAGGTGACAAACTACTTGTACAAATATATGTGGACGACATCATATTTGGCTCTACAAATGCAAAACATTGCGAAAAATTCTCGTAGCTGATGAAAAGCAAATTTGAGATGAGTATGATGGGATAACTTAGTTTTTTCCTTGGTCTTCAAATAAAACAAACTTCAGAAGAGATTTTCATCAATCAATCCAAGTATGTGACTGACCTTCTGAAGAAATACTCTCTCTCAAATTCATCATTGATGAGAACACCTATGGCTACAGGAGCTAAGTTATTTGCTGATCCATCAGGAAAATCTGTGGATGTAACAACCTACAGAGGCATGATTGGATCACTCCTGTATCTGACTGCTAGTAGACCAAATATTATGTTTCCTATATGTCTTTGTGCAAGGTATCAATCCAATCCTAAAGAAACTCATCTCTCTGCAGTCAAGAGGATCTTTAGATACCTTAAGGGAACCCCTTCATTGGGTCTCTTGTATCCTAAGAACTCTGGCTTTGATCTAATAGCCTATACAGATGCAAATCATGTACGTTGCAAGCTTGATATAAAGAGTACGTCAAGAAGCTGTCAACTCTTAGGGGACAAGATGGTAAGTTGGACATCCAGAAAACAGAATTGTGTCTCAACCTCTATAGCAGAAGCAAAATATGTTGCCGTTGCTAGTTGTTGTTCACACGTTCTCTGGATGAAGACTCAGCTTAACGACTATGGCTTTCAATATGACAAAATACCAATCCTTTGTGACTTCAAGAGTGCAATAGCCATCTCTGCAAATCCTGTGCAACATTCTAAGACCAAACACATCGATGTAAGGTACCACTTTATGAAAGACAAAATTGAAAAAGGTAATATAGAGATGCACTTTGTTCCCACTGATATTCAACTTGCTGACATTTTCACAAAAGCTCTTGATGAGAAATTTTTTTTGTTCCGAGTCAGCAAGATGAGTATGCTGAATCTCACCACTTAGAGGCAATCATTAGTTTGAAATCAGAGATCCTCAATATCTCATGGTTATGCCTACAAGTGATATATAGTATAATGGCCATAAACTCCAAGTACTCTAAACCAGAGCCTCTGGTTGTAAAGACCAAAGCCTCCGGCCATTTAGAAACACTTGATTAATTTTTGGCAAAAGTCTTCATCGCCTTGGGAACCAGAGACCTCTGGTCCAAAGCAAATACTTGGTATTTTTCACCAAGTATTACCCACCAAACTAGAGCCTTTGGTTGTATAGACCAGAGCCTCTGAATTCCAATTTTTGAGACCAGAGCTTCTTTGGTCTCAAACTTGGACTTCCTTGGTCATTCATGCATGTAACCACGTCATTTTCCATCACCCTTTGGAACCAGAGATCTCTGGTCCAAAGATAATACTTTGTGAACTTTTTCACTAAGTACTCTTTTCTCAACCAGAGCCTCTAGATTCAAAGTCTTTGAAACAAGAGCCCTATGGTCTCAAAGGCACATCCATTCTACACCCACATACATGCACTTAACCACTTTTTCATATTTCTTTGCATCACATTTGCGACCAGAGCCCTCTGGTCTCAAAGGCTCCATCTCCTCATACCCTTTTGCATATACTTAACCATAACTTCATATCTATTTTTCATCGCTTTTGCAACCAGAGCCTCTGGTCCTAAAGACCAGAGCCTCTGGATTTGTTGTCTTCGGAACGAGGACCCTCTAGTCTCAAAGACCCACTCATTTTTATGTCCATTCTCACACATAGCCACATTCCATATAATTTTATCTTCATCATTCACAACCAGAGCCTCTGGTTGTATAGACCAGAGCCTCTGTTCTTCAAAAATCCACCTCCTTATTGTTTCTAGGGAGAGTTTTACACTCAATCTCTTCCCCATGCATCATTTGAGGGGGAGCTTTTCATTGCATAAATATGCATTTTCCATCCCAGAGCCTCTGGTTCTACTATCCAGAGCCTCTGGACACCAAAATGCTATATACAAGAGATGACTAAATCATGTGTATTCAACCCGAGACCTCTGGTTCCTCACCCAATGAGTCATGACCACCCAGAGCTCCTCTCGTTCCAAGACAAAATCTGTTTCATTCAAAAACCCATCTTAATTGAAATCCTTTTTAAGATTATACAAAATTGCAGCTTTTGTGACTAAAAACTATACAACTTGGGTTTTTAGAAGACCAAAACTTCGTAATTAGTATTTATCTTACAATTAGATGGAATTTTTAAATACATTTTTTTGGGATTGATATTTCAAGAGATATTATTTGGAATAATTATTTAATTAGTCCAAATAATCCAAACGTCATCTTACACAAGAGCCTGCCACATTTACAGCCTATTCCATATAAAACCTCATTTCCCATCCACTATCCCCATATTGACACGTGTCCTCCAACATTAATGCCATGACACTGTCAAGACGGCACACGATCCCCACCATATCACCTTTTTCCCAAACGTCTCTTACCATCATGATTATTCTTTTAATATTATTTATCTCAAACGCCCTTTCCCCTCCTCCACCTATATATACTCATTTTCCCAAACCATTTCTTCTTTACGCTTCCTAAATCTGCAATTAGCTTAAGACGAACTAAACGCAAAACCTGCAACTTCAAACTGCAATGGCCTCTTTTGCCTCCCACGAATCAAACAACAACGACAACCATGTGCAATCAACCAACGCTGACAGTCGTGCACTGGTATTCCTCCTTATCAAGCCAAACAACCACACCATCGACCTTCGAACGAACCTGTTTGAAGATAGGCTTGCAATCATGATCGAGTTTTTCCGAAACTACATTCTCCAACCAGCCTTGACCTTAACTGACAATGGCGTACCTCTCAAGTACATCCAATAATACTGGCAAACATGTGAATTCTACCCACAAAGCCGTGGAATCAAGGGGGACATAGATGCCCCAAACGACATGGTTTGCTCCATCAAGCTCTCACGAGCAAAGGTCTCTAAAGTCCTTTGCATCCCTACTCGCCAAGAACTCGGCATTGACCACTACACCGAGCCACCCACAAGCTCCGACATCCTTCGCTTCATCAGAATGCTAGGTTACAATCGTGACCTATGCAACACCTCCGACTTCAACAGGAAGTTCTTGCCCCCAATGTGGAACATGTTCTTTTCCATATTGAACAGAGGCCTTACCTGCAAACTGGGGTCGATGGATCAAGGCAACATCACCATCATGACAATAATGTATGGCCTTTTCTTCAACCTACCACTGGACTACGCCTTTCTCATCTATAATGATATCCATCCAACGGTAGTCAAGAAATTTAAGCTCAAGGCCGCAGTTTCTGATGAACGGCCATCGACCAACGATCGCCAAGGAAGGCTACACCACGGAGAGGAAAGTCTCACAAGCCATGCTCAGCATCATACCAGTGACGTCTGAGATAAGGCAAAACTATGAACGCTCTCTGCTATCCATGAACCGAGGAAAGCTACCCAGAGCACTTAGAGCCGTCCCTAGACACCAACGAGGGAGTACATGAGTCATCTTCATCGGATGATGAAGATGATGATGATGACACTCCTCGTGCATCCCCTGACCCTTCACATACAATTCCAATCCCCACTACCCAAAGGGCAACCACCACCACCACCCCTGACGATCAAGGCCAAAGGGTTATTGAACATGGACGACCTAGTCCAATCCCTCACCCAGCCAGCCATCCAGAGGCCACTCTTCGGGCCTCTGGAGATGATGAAGCCGAGGAACCTCACCATCAATCGCCCCTCTCCCAATAAAGAGACGATGAAGAAATAAGAGCCACTTTGCCTCATGGCTCGCCACCACCCTTCACACACCCAAAAGCATGTGTTGCTTCTGGCATTGCTGATTCCCAAGATCGTTCAGAGCGATCTCCTATTCATGCACAACCAACCCCTTCAATACTTGATCTAGCGAAGGGGAAACACACTTACTTCTCTTACCCGGCCTTTGAAGCCAAGGAAGAAGAAGAAGGTGTAGCAACATCAAGAGATAGCTCCTCACTAGAGGGCTATCGAGGACTTGGTGGAAGTCTTTCAATGCCTACCTTTTCACAAGGCATTGAGGGCGCCTCTGGAGCTGAGGCTCAACCTGAAGCATCCGTTGCTGCAGGGGTTACCCATGTGGCTGATCTGATCATAAAGGCTGAGTTCCAAGCCTTTGTAGACTCGATTCAGCGGTCCTTGGAAGACCTAAAACTCATCATACAAGGGATTGTTGACAACCCCAAATCCATCGATCTTACCCCTATTCGACAGTCCCTTGAAACCCTCAAAACCCAAACCCGAGACAACACAACCCGCCTCCAAATGCTACAACTGACCATCACCCAACAGCATAACACCTCATCCACCTTTGGCACCCAAAGAAACTAACTCATGATGAACTCCATCGCCACCCTCACGGCCCATGCAACTGTGACCGATAGGACCTTAGCCTCCATAACCACCCAATAAACACCATCTTCCAAACCCTCAACACCCTTACAGCCACCATAATCCCCCAAATCCCTCAACCAACTCCACCCCCAACATCATCAATCGATTAAACCCTCGTCTCCCTCTCCAATCAAATGACCACCATCCAAAACACCCTCACCTCCCTCCCAGCTACCATATTAGCCTACATACCCCTACCACCTCCTCCCCACCCCTCTCTGCAGTGCCATCTTTTGATCACGCCTTCTCTTCCTTTACTATAGAGGTGAGGAACATCATCGCCAACATTCTCATTCCTCCATCCACAACCACTTCCACCTCTGTGCCCCCACCTGCATCCACATCCACCATGGGGGAAGTCCTACGGAAAAATAGCTTGACGCCAGGATGATAAAAAACTTCACACCTCCCGTTCTTCATACTTTTTTAATACTTAACCCAACACCTTACGGCACGAGCTGACGACAGCCATGCACCACCTGTGTCCGCGTTCCCGAAGGAAATCAAGCATTCTGATTAGTTGATAATTTTACTATTAGTTGGGAATTTTGTGAAAGGTTCCTGTAAAAAGTACTCCGAATCATTCTCTTGAAGCTCATCCTCTTCATCATGAATGATCCGCTTCCAGCGTTCATATAGAGATGATAGATATATAGGAGGAATTTTTTTGCCACCAGGGCCGACCTACGGTCCCTGTCGAAGGCACTTGTCTCATCCTTCAATGAGATAAGTGGAAAATTCATTCACCGTGCTGCACAACCAACCAAGGCTCTCTCCCAGAGCCTTGCCGATCAACAAGCACACACCAACTCTCTCCTTCACTCGATGGAGGAGAGCCAAAGACAAAAAGTCCTGAAGGTGTATCTTGCATCCTTTAGGATGGAGAAAAAGAAGAAGAGGAGCAGAGCATCATGCTCCAGGAGCCACCCGCACAAAAGGCCACAACATGAGGACCCGGACCCCGATGATCAAGGTTTTGGACCTCATGAGGGGGAAAACCAGGCCACGGCTGCTCAACATGTGGAATCCGCTGCACCACCACCCTCTCCTTAAACTCAAAACCAACCATCTCCCTCAAACCAAGGAACCCAAGCGAGGGAACCGGAGGCTCAGCCCTCTGAAGATTTACATAATGTACATGTTTCCCTCACCACCTCCCAAGAACCCATCAAGTTGAGCTCATCGACCGATGAAGAACCATCCATACCACCAAAAACTAACCTACCCTTCACCCCATCACCAACTCCCAATCTACCATTAACCCCTTCACCAACACCATGCAACATATAAACCTTCACCTCCCTACCCATACAACCACAATCACCCAACCTTCATCACCACAACAACCTCCAACCCAAACACAACCCGATGAACCAAAAACCACCCAAACTGAAACCCATGAACCATAAACCACCTCACTTGAGCCCAATGAACCAGAGCCAACCCAAACCATTCCATCACCAACCCACCTTCAACCCTTAGCCCAAACACAACCTACAGCCCAACCAACCCAGGTGCAAACGGATGTTCCTTTTTCATCGAGGCACCCTCCTCAAGGGGTCGTCGATGAAATCATTGCCAATATGGAGTCGCTCAGGAGACGTCCATAAGTGCCGCCGAGGGAGCCAATCATGATGGAAAACATCCATCAATATTTGTTTCATGATCACGATGAAGGTTTGACTCTCAATCCTCCAATTCTTTCACCAGAATTCATGAAACTCCTACGCCATAGGTTTGTTAGACAGACTACCTAACCACCACTGCCTGTCTTTTCAAACGATGGAATAAGTTTGGTCATGGACATCAAGATGAGGACCTTCGCCAACAGAGCCATGAAGTATATCGAGTACACTGTGGAGCGAGCCCACGGTCAGGTCAGCATCTTTAGTGAGAATGACTTGATCAATATTAATCCCTTGGATTAGTGTTGACTGATATATGTGAATATCAGGCAAGGCCCGAGTGATATTCTCTTCAATCATATGCCTCATATCCGATATAAAATTTGAATGGGTTTCTGGCCATGTGTCTCTTTCAGTCCAATCTTATTTTGAATCGTGTCTAGGTCAAATTCACCTATAAAAAGGGGTGTCCAGGTTTAATTTTACTTTTTTCCCTTTACATGTTTACTCTTATTATCATCTTCTACATATCTTCAAGAACTTTGTCGATCTGTAGAACATAAGAACTTCAAACATTAATCTTAATCTCATTCTAATCTTGGATTAAAATATGTTTTGTGATTCGTATTAACTAAAGGTTTGTTTAGTTTGGTTATATGATTTGGAACATAGTTCTATTTGTGGTTTATTTGTGAATCTATATTTTGTATATTCGTATGTGTATGTCAATGTATGTTTTTCGTATTGTGAAAGAAGACTGTTCATTTGCTTGATTTTGATTCAATTTTTTTTAAAGTGTGTTTGAGTTCAAATGTTGGAATATGTTTGAATGTTTTTTTTTAGAAATCTGAGTGCTTAGCATATTGTATTGTGAGCGGTTTTCTTTGAGATAATTGCTATTGATTTTGTTTTTGAGCGATTTACTCTTAATTTTTGATTTTTGTGTAAGTGTTTTGTATGAGGTACATGTTGAGCATCCTTGGGTGATTTCTATGAGTTTTGGATTTGTCTGAGTTGAGCGATATAGAGATAAGAGATATAGTCATGATCGATATTTCCTTGATTCTTGAGCGATTTCTTGTTTTTAGAAGATTTTGGCAAAGTGTTGGGAAATTTTAAGTGTTTAGAGATATTATTAAGTTTGGAAATTTTCATTGTGGATCTAATAATTTTTAACTTTTACATGTTAAAATGCCAAACGCAGAACAACATGATTCTCATCATTCTGATGAGGCACACCCAAATTCCATCTATATGATTGAAACCACCATTTTTTTCACAACCTATAAATGCCACTGATCCTGATGAAATAATCTTTCCAAAATCCCCTTTACCTCAAACTCAAACCAAATAACCACCACTTAAACCCATAAATGAAATCTAAATTCCCGGTCATGATGGAAATTCTTAAAGGCTACAAAATATCCTACGCTGTAACTACAACTGCTAATGTCCCGATGGTATACCTTCAACAGTTCTAGTATACTATATCTTACATTAAGGAAGGAAGCCAGTTCTTTTTGAAGGATATGTCGACAATTTTCTGAGTTGCCTTACATAAAAAAGATTGAGAAGAATTCTAGACTTACAACTGCAAATTCATTGCCAGAAAAAGATTCATTCAATGACTTCGTATCAAAAGAAGAGTTGTGAACACATATAATGAGATAGGGTTATTTTGGTGTTCTTGACAACCCATCGCATTTCAAGCGGAAATTTTTACCATCAATCTGGCACCTCGTATTCTCAATCCTGAGTCGATGCCTTACATCCAAGACTCCAGGAGTCGATACCTGCAACACTGCATTCTTAAGATTCTTTGATTGTGTTCAACAAACACTACGATTACACTGTCATCATGTGGAATGAACTTGCAAACTCTTGCCCATGCCAAGAAGTTTGCTTCGAGATCGAGGAAATTCATTCCGTTCCAAAGATTTATACAAATCAACATTAGGTCTATAATGCGATCCAAAAAAGAAATTCCATCAAGGATCGACAAACAGATTATGAAATGCAGTTTTAAAAGCTCATGTGGAGGTTGATGATGTGGATTCAATAATTCCCATTCCTAAAGAGCTTCTACTATACGCTAATCAGAGTGCTTAATGTGTGTTGGAGTATAGGCGAGAGATAGCTCCTATAATACGTCCAGAACCGGAGGGACTTTCTCCAGGAGCAACCTACAATTCAGCTGAGTAACAGTGAGAGTCCAATAGGTCTAGCGGAGAACATTTAAATACATAGGGTATCCAAACAGGGGGTGTTGAGGAAAAATGTAATCGAGAGCGGGTTGGCTGGGGGAGACTCTGAACAAGCACTATTTAAGCAAGGAGCATCAAATGATGAATCTAGCTCTGATGACTCTGACTCTGAGAACAATGTTGATAATGAACAAGGGTCTGATGATTCAAATGATGATGATGATTCAGATAATGATGATGACAACAATGCCAACAATCTGGATGATGCTGAGCTTATACCAAGTCATATTGGTCTACATCTAGAAAATAGAGTTTGACGACTCTATACCAGATTTTGACATTGATACAGAAATTCAAAATATTATGGAGAGTTTTCAGAAAGCTTTGGGATCTCAGATCCGGCTGAATATGGCATATCAACCGCAGACTGACGGGCACAGTGAAAGAACGATCCAAACTCTCGAAGATATGTTAAGAGCCTGTGTTATTGACTTCGTGGGATCATGGGATTGAACAGATTGAACAGATCACTTAAGCATCCAAGCAGCACCGTATGATGTTTTGTAAGGTCTAAAGTGAAGAACGTAGTTAACGGGTCCAGAGATTGTTCAAGAAACTTCAGAGAAGATTGAACAGATTCAGAAAAGAATTAAATTAGCTCAGACCGCCAGAAGAGTTATGACCACAAGCGCCGTAAGCCGATTGAGTTCCTGATGGGGGATTATGTAATGTTGAAAGTCTCTCTGTGGAAAGGTGTTATCATGTAAATCCCATATTCAATCAACAATTAGATGAGATAGATTGAGATTGAGGAACATTATTGAGAAACTGGCCAGCTGCTTTATTGAAAAGTAAACTTACAATCACAAATCTCTCTCAATGACTCTCATGTGAATTACAATGAATGATTAACTAAAAATTAACCTTCCAACCTAAGCCCGATGTCCCTATTTATAGCGTACATTTTGCAAGATTAGCTCATAAGCCCTTAACCCAAATACAACAAATATTGCAGTACAATACAATACAATACAAGGACTTTATAAAAATTTCTAAACTTAGGACAATTTCTGTCCTAACAATCTCCCCCCAAAGTTTTATAAAGCAAGCACCTCTTGAAAGCTTCAAGTCTTCTCCCCCTTTCTTTCTTTGTGAAAACTTTGGTGTGCCCGGTAATGATAAAATCTTCAAGTTCCACCCAGAAAATAGCTCGTACTCTTTAAGTTTCAACTAAAAGGTAAGATCCAATGAATGAAGCACCACCAATTGCACAAAGTGCAGCCAGACTGCAGATGACTTAACACAATCTTTAACCGCAAAATCATCGCTAATCAGTTAGTTGTAGATTATCCAACTTTGGGATAGATAAATGTGCAAGCCTCGTGACATTCCAGTGCGACCAGTCAAATAACGAAGAATATTTCAATGAACCACAAGTTGAATAGGCATTCAGCTTAAGAGCCTAATCTAGATAAGCTCACAATGGAGTAAACAAAATCTTGAAGTACCAGAACAAACACCTTTGACATTGAAGAACAGGAGAGAAGAATCATCAGATAAGCACACATCTTCAAGAATAGAATGTCAAACCAGAAAGATAAGATGATTTCCTTTAAACTTTCAGAAAGTGAATAACCAGAACCAGATCCAAACTTCCTAGCCAGAAGGATGATAAAAAGCACTCAAAATTCTCAGGTCACAACCAAAGCATTAGAATGATGACTGTAGACTATCAAACCTCTTAATCAGGTTAAAAGCATGACTAAAAACATTCAAAAGTCTGATTAATTGCAGAACCTCCAGAACACTTATTGCATTCTTTCAATACCTCTAATTGATCAGGTCAAAAGCAATGAGTGAAGGCACTCAATCTTCTAGCCTCTTATAGAAAAACTCCAGAATAATGATTACAAGCCTTCAAACTGCAGCTAGTCTAATCAAATACTGAGACTACTCAATACAGTTCTGAAAACATTTCAAATCTAGTTTTACTCTTCAAATCCTAAATGGTTTACCAAATATAGTCAAACTTTGACTTAAAATCAAAAGTTGACCAATATGTTGTATGATGCTCTTAAGGGCAAATACTGATAAAATGTCTCCTTAAACATTAAGCATGGGAGAAATAAGGGCAAATATATTCATTAAGCATACTATTAAGCTCAGGAGTCAAAATCTTCAAAAGATAAACAATGAGCATAAGAATGTTTACTCATTGCCCATGCCTTAGGCTTACACCTCACTGCACATGCCTTGTCCGATGAGCAAGGTTATCGAACATGCCTTTAGGCGATAACAATACAAAAGTTCACCCTTGTCACTCGAGCCTTGGGTGATGAGCATGGTCATCGCTCATCACTTAGGCGATGAAAACAAGTTTATTGGACACCATATCGAGTGGATACATCAATCTTCACAAGTGGCTTTCAACTCAATGAGCAATATAAGTAGAAGAACTCATCGCATGAAGCTTTAACCGATGAAGAGTACTCTCTGAACAACACTTCATCGCACAAGGTATCAAGGTTATCGCTAACTAAGACTTCATTGTCTGGTTTATTGAGCGATGAGGGCCTTCATCGGACATCTCTATTAGTGATTATATTTTTACCGCACAAGACTTGGACGATGAGCGTTTCCTTTCCAGACACGCCTTGAGCAGTGAGCTAACTTTATCGCTCAAAACGTTCAAAAATACATCCAAGACCAACTTTATCGTTTAACATATGTTACCCTATGTAACACCCCCAAAACACACATTGCATATAACACATATTTCATATAATAAAACATATGTTTAAGCCCACAAAGGTCCATAATACAAGGGTCTAGAATACAAAATACACAACTTAAAAATTCCAAAATAGATGCTCCTGTATCCATAATATCTATCCTTTAAAACATATCCAAATATGCTCTTCACAAGGCTATGCACATAGGGAAATAATTCACATTTTCTCTTTTCCTTTACTATCATTATATTCTATATTTCCTGCCACACATATTGAAACACAAAATTGAGGGTTAGACTTAGAGGTCTAGTGAGATTCCCTTTTTCTATGTAGTTGCAGGGTGATAAGCACCAAAACATTTATTCAAATGAAATCATTTCACATTCTAACATATAGATCCATAATCTGTTTGAGTCCATCGGACCTCTGGTTCCATAAACAGACCTAAAAAAACTCTTTCAATAAACAAGAGGACCAGAGCTCCTCTGGTTCCTCTACCAGATCATCTAGTCAAGCCAACAAAAGCCTCTTACTCGAGTAGGTAATCTCAAATAATTCATAGATCAAACTCAGGGATATAAAATAGCTTTTCCATAAGTAAGAACGTATTTTTGAAAAGATTTTGAATGACCAGAGCTCTGGTTTTACTAGCCAGAGCTTCTGGCTTAAAATTTGCAAGACTTCAACCAGAACTTCTAGTTTAACCTGCGAAGGCCAACCAGAGCCTCTGGTTCAAAATATAAGACCAACCAAAGCTTCTGGTCCAACCTGTACAGGCCAACCAGAGCCTCTGGTCCATCTAAATTGTAGGAAAACTTTCTAAGTATAAATTCCGTTTCTTGAATATTTCTATGAATATGATTTTGATACAGAAGCTCTTATCTATAGATACGGAGCCTCTGGTCCAACTAATATAATTAGTAAAGACTTTGCATAATTCTTGAAGTAACATCCAGAACCCTATGGTTCTATAACAAGGACCAACCAGAGTCCCTCTGATTCCTATCAAGGATCAACCAGAGTCTCTCTGGTTCTTCTGTATCCTATCACTTGATCCAAAACAGTTTTATATCCAAAAACAATGGCCATAGGCCAAGATTTCCCCTTCTTAATAACATCAATTCTATTATTTCTAATAAGAACAACATCTCTGAGTCCTCAAATCACAAAGAAGTAAGTACTCAAATCTATTGTAATCTTAAAAGACATAATAACAAGAGCTATAATAACCACACTCAATTGCCACCCTTATATCCAAAGGTACACATCTCCTTGATATGCCACCCTTATAGCCGAAGGTACACCTCTCCTTGATATGCCACCCTTATCCCATGGTACACCACTCCTTGATATGCCACCCTTATTTCTTCATCAAAATTTCTGGACTAGTTCCAAACAAAGACAGACCGTAGTCACAACCGTCTTGATGAAATATCCTCCATAGTTTTCAACGAATAACAATTTTTAAAACAGTTTTATTATCAAAACCTTCAAATTCAAGAACAATCTGTTCTATCATATGTTTCCACATATCAAATCTCTTTTTAACTCCTTGTTAAAACAGAACACCAACTTTCCAAATCTGTTTTAAAGCACAGTTACTATTTTATCTAATCAAAACAGTTTCAAAACTCCTAATCATCAATACTTCATTTTAAACTGTTAGAATACAGTTTTTACTAAACTCTTTCAAATCATAGATTCCCAAACCCAACAGTTTATATATATATATATATATATATATATTTACAAATATAAAGGTTTTAGTTTATCAAAACTCACCTTAACAAGCACAAATTATACAGATTATAAACACAATAGATCTTCAAATATTACAGAATCTTCAAATCACTTTTTGTGCAGTAATCTTTTTCAAGAACACTTCCACCGCCACACACTTTATTTCTTTCAATAGGTTCCTTTCTCCAAATAAAGATAAGATAAGATCTTATCTTGTTGTTTTTTTATATATACTTCTAACGAAGGCGGTTATGTGTTTTATTAAAATAAAACTCTTTGGGCAGTGGAAACTATATTATAAAATTTTCTTTCTTAACTTCAAAGATATATTTTAAAATAATAAACTTCACATAAGACCATTTAGTCGCACATGCACTTTCACATCTTTCCATGTATGCATAATATCATATTCACGTGTACATACTATTTTCTCATAGTTATGCACAGTATTATTTTCACATACATACCTGATTCATGCATTTCTAAATTAACACATGCATACTTCACGTAATTCACATATTAATCATGTATAAGTTACCTCAACCCAGGTTGTCTGAACCCCGGTTATAACACCCAAAAGATTAAAAATTATCCAATAAGTATTACTTTAATGCTTGTTCTTCAAATCATCAACGAGCGATGAGCTTCACTTCATCGGACGAAGCATATATTCAATGTCAGATAAGGAAAGCATAAAATCATATAACACTGGTTCGATTCTGGAATCATCAAATCATCAAAAGTAAGGCATAAAATCTCAAATTATGGTCCATAGAGGTCCGATATTATCACAATGCTAATCTTTTAGCATTGAATTAGTCAGAAACATGAAGATTAAGGTGAATTTTAATCAAATATGCCCAAAATAGTCGAATTTGAAGATGATGCAAGATGAATTACCTTTTCATTGAAAAACAACAAAATTCTTAAATTTGTTGATGAGCAGAATGATCGTACTGATTTAGATTTATCGAATCTGTTCTGATACCAATTGTAAATCGCAGATTTAATCAACAACTCAAGAATAGATGAGATAGATTGAGATTGAAGAACATTATTGAGAAACCGGCCAACTTCTTTATTGAAAAGTAAACTTACAATCACAAATCTCTCTCAAATTACTCTCATGTGAATTATAATGAATGATTAGTAAAATGATTAGATTAACCTTCTAATCTAAGCTTCATGTCCCTATTTATAATGTACATTTATAAGATTAGCCCATAAGCCCTAAACCCAAATACAACAAATATTGAAATAAAATACAATACAAGGACTTTATAAAACTTTCTAAACATAAGAAAATTTATGTCCTAACATGTCATATTTGGTAAGAGATGTAAGCTCACTCCGAGGTATGTCGGGCCATTCAGAATCTGCAAACGAATCGAATTAGTTGCATACAAGTTGGAGCTACCAGAGGAACTTAGTTTCATTCATAACACTTTCCATGTGTCTAATCTATGAAGGTGTTTAGCTAATCTGAGTCTGGTAGTAACATTAACAGAAGTTAAATTGGACAACAAGTTGAATTTCATGGAAACACCAGAAGCTGTCACTGATCAAAAAAACCATGGTGTTATGAAATAAAGAGCCTAATATCCGTGGTTGTTAGATTAATGATTCCCCGGACGAAATTCTTTTCAAAGGTGGATAGTGTGATAATCGGGTCCTGGTTATACACCTAAGGTAATTGTTATGTCATTATATGCTTATGTGAGTATGTGATTTATCCATGTGATGTGTAGATACATGCATGAGTTTGTTTATGTGCATATTCTTATATATGCATGCATGCATGGGAGATATGTATGTATTATTTGTATGCATGTGTGTGTGCATGGATTATATGCATGGTTGAATATGCGTGTATATGTAAACGATGTGCATATGTGTGCATAAGGTTGTGAAGGAAGGAAAAGATTTTTATATTTCTTTCCCAAACCACCTTCTTGATAAGGCAAGTATATAAAAGGGGTATTTTGATGAGAAGGGTTCTTTGCCATTTTTGTAATGAAAACCAGTGAGAGATGGAGTCTGTATTTCTGCCAAATTTGGAATTTGGGATTGTGAGATCAAAGTGAAATTGTTTTCAAATTGTTATTTCTTCTTCAATTTAGATGTTTGCAAAAAGGTGAGTGTTTCTATAAAACAAAAACCTTTGAATTTCAGTACCATACCTTTTTTTATGTTTTGAGTCTGCTGGTGTTCATATGATTTAGCCTTTTGTTCTAATGAAAAAATTAAGGAACGGTAAGGATTCTTTATCGGTCATGCTTTGACTGGTGAGGGAGTGGAGTTAGTATACTCATCATCCGATGAGGACTTTATCGGACATATAGCCATCCGGTGAAGGCCTTTATCGGACATAGCGTTGTCCGGATTGGGCACCTCATCGCCCAAAGTGTTAATGGTTTAATATTTGAGACTCTTAAGTGTTGATCGGATTGAGGTTATCGTTCAAAGCCTTGTCCATTGATGATGCTCATCAGACAAGGTGATTTCCGGATGGAAGTTTTGATATTTAAGTTTTAACCAGTCAGATTTGTTACCGGACGTAGTGTTGTCCGATGAGAACGTATCCGGACAGAGTGTTGACTGGTGAGGTTGTTACCGGACATAGTGTAAAGGATGAGTATGTTTATGTTTCAAGTGTTGTCCGGATTGAATGTTGTCCGATGAGGAAGGGTCATCGGCTAATGAGGGGCCGTTATCGCCCATGATTAGTGAAATAAAAATAGTTGTTACCATAAAATGTTGAATAACAATTTCAAACTGTTTTATGTTGAGAAAGGGTATTTTTTGTATGTTTCAAATGTGGTTTATAAATTAAGAAAGATATTGTTGTTTCTTTCAAAGTTGATGAGATGAGAAATTTGTCTTTGAAAGAAAATACTGAGATAAGAAAGAAAAGTGGATTTAAGAGCTTGAAAGTTCTTAAGATAAAGTTTCTGGTGTGAAACTATTTTGAATCCATTATTGACTAAAACTACAGATTTATCTATCGATTTGAGGTGGAAACAAGGGTGGCATATCAAGGAGAGGTGTACCATGGGATAAGAGCGACATATCAAGGAGAGCTGCACCATTGGAAAATGTTGCATTTGTGTGTGTGGTTACTGTTATAGCTCTTGCTATCACATCCGTGAGATGCAATAATTTCGAGTCAACATTTTTTTTTGTGACATGAAGACTTGGGTTGTTCTTATTGAAAAGATAACAAAGATGTTATTGAGAAAGGGAAAATGGCTTATAGTCGGAGGCATTAATTGCCCGTGTTTTTAAATGATATTGAGATATCATATTTTGAGTATTCCAAAGAGTAGTGACTTGAAATAAAACCCAAAGAGTCGTTGGTTACTATTTAATCAGTTTTCATTTGAGTTTAAATTTGGATCTATCTTTAAAAATTTTAATAATAACCAAGAATTTCGGTGATTGTTATTTATTGTTATTGTTTTATATGACCGTGGAGGTTGATACCATAAGCTCTGATTAGTTGTGAATTGTGAGCTTTGAGAGTTGTATATCAAATGTCTGTAAGAACCTGAGTGGTTATTCTTTTTATGTGGTAAGATCGTTTTATAATTTGCAGTTTTGTTTTATTGAGGTTATATTTGATTTAAAGTGGTTGAGTATTCAATGTGAGTTTTAAACAGGTTTTGATAATTTTCACCCTATAATTGCAAAGGAAGGGTTATCTCACTAGACCTCCTGATCTAACCCTCATTTTTTGTTTTAAAATATGCATTGCAGGTTCCACTGGGTCCATGGATAAAGGGAAGGGAAAATATAATTATTTTCCTAATGTATTTATCTGTTGTTTTGAAGATCAACCTGTTACTTGGTGTATTTTGATGATAGATGTTGTTATACATCTCATTGTACAAGAAAATATTCTTTTGAAATTTTTTGGGTTGTAAAAATGTAATATAAGTTTCTTGTACTAGTGGAACCTTTGTGGTGTAAATGTAATTTCTTTTATATGAAGTACATGTTTATATGCAAATGTGAAAAAAGTGGGGTGTTACATCTTTGGTTTGCACATTGAGTCTTGATTCCTTTACATCTTTTTCTACAAAAGTTTTTGGAGCATCTGTTGGTCAACCTGCTGTTCTTAGTGAACAAACCGGAAAGACCAGAGTTGATTCACCAAGTGTCACACCCCGCTAAAGCGGAAACACGGGATGCTAACAGACAAGCGGGTCATAGCAACAGTTTATAAATAACACCATTTCAAGTTGTTCAAAAACAAAACGGTTCATCGACATAACAGGAGTTAGAATTTACACAACGTTCATAATTACATCAAAAACTTGACTTAATCGATCTTAGCTCAAGTATGCTCCCTTAACATCCAAACCACTCACTTAGAACCTGAAAAGCATG
>NC_037529.1:23772243-23791311 GCF_001531365.2 Cynara cardunculus var. scolymus
AGAAACAGTTGTCAAAACCAAACATATTGAACCCGACTAAGCAGTTCCTTAGCCCAAGAGGTTCCAAGTAAAACTTGACTAAGCAGTTCCTTAGCCCAAGATATTCCAATTAAAGYATCGACCAAACAGTTCTTTAGTCACARGTATCATAAAACATAAACATGCAAAGTTTGCTCAATATCATGCTTTTCCCCYATAAAACATATAAAAAGCATTAAAAGTGGGGCCGTGAAAACTCACAAGTTTGGCGAATATCCGTATGTTTCCTCTAGGGACTTGCTATGCTTGCTCGAACCTCCTGAYAGACCAACCAGYRCTATATTAACTTAATGGTTTCCTTGACTTAGGTAGGGCAAAGTTGGTTCCAATGCAAAGCCATCAAATATTTTCATAAATTAAAGCCGATTCAATTATTTATTAAAAAGRAACTTTCCAAAATCCGAGTAATGACATCATTAAATGTCATCCCAAAACAAATGATGGCAACCGCCAATTACCAAAACCAAGAGATTTTGAGTGGGTTTAACACTCTTTTCAAGAATAATCCACAATTCTTGAGCCACACGCCTTCAACACTGATTGCATGCAGCTTAAAATTTCCAAGAATAAAAAAAAAGAAAAATCTAATGCAAAACCATCATCAACGAACAACTTCCAGAAAATAAAGTAAGTTCCGATTTCAACAAGTTTTCAAAGGGATAAATCTGATTCAGAGTTGCATGCAAGATCTATCATCCGAAAATGTGATCGGACCTCTCATGCAAGGAATTTCTCTTTCTTTCTTGRAGATTTAAAGAACTTGGGTCACAGATTATCATCTCCAACGAAGACACAGGTGGGTCTTTGATGAATAATCTCTCCTCTTTAAATCCCGTATATAGCCAAAAAGTCGAGTAGGGAGGAAGATAAAGATTTCAGACATCAAAAAGAGAAGTAAATAACTTTAAACATACCTTTTCTTGACTACGAACTAGTCTCAAGAATAGCGGAAATCTTGAGTTTTTGCATGACAATGAACTCGGTTGGAAAGTGATAGAATTTAGAGAGAGAGAGAGAGAGAGAGAGAGGAAATGGCTGAAAGTTGGAAAGTGGAGAACTTTCAAAAGGGAAGGGGGTATTTATATGTGGATTAAATAAAAAGAATGGGCTGACTTCTAAAAGGCCCAAGCCCAAATAAGACTTTTATTTACAAAAATAAAAGACCCCAATAAATACAACAAAACATTTTGGCAAAAGATTTAAAACATCATTCTTTAAATTATTTGGCAAATAAATATAAAATGGGACTTTGGAAACTTTAAATTTTTAAAGAGGTCGGAACTTAAAAATATCGACTTTATTTTATGTGAAATACTTCAAGACTATTTGGCATTGCATAAACTAGCTTTGTTAGCTACCCACCGAGACGTGATCTAACGAACTAATCTTGGDAATTAAACAAGATGATCTCTAATCATCGAAGCTAAATCCTAGAAAGACTTAGTTNCAAGACTATTTGGCATTGCATAAACTAGCTTTGTTAGCTACCCGCCGAGACGTGATCTAACGAACTAATCTTGGGAATTAAACAGGATGACCTCTAATCATCGRAGCTAARTCCTAGAAAGACTTAGTTCTAAATAAAGATCTTGAAATAAGGTACTAACCTGAAGTCCCAAAGTGACGAATTGTCACACCAAGTGACTTTCTACGAGGATCGGTTGGAAGCCCTACCAACGTTAACGCTATTCCATTATTGAACGTAGGCAAAATGGTTTATTCAATTGTTGTTTCAACTACAAACCTAAGTGGTCTAGGTGTTAGTTTACCATACTTTGTGTCAAGGGAATATCTGGACGACACCTTAAAGTGTTGACCCCAGATCTCTCAATGTAACTCGAAGATTTATCTTCAAGAACCTAAATCTATCGTATCAGTGAAGAAAGTGAAGAACAGCTTTAATGATATTCAAGAAAGTATGAAGCTTTCAAGTAAATTCACTATATTGAATAACGAGAAGGATTCTTTTGATTCAAGACATATGAATGTTATTTATACTAGCAATCTAGTCTAAGAGATAACAATCTAGTATGAGATACCTATGAGATAAACAACGAGAAGATATCTATCTAGAAAGGTGGGAGTTATCTCTAAATACTTGGCATAACGGAATTCAAGCTGGCGATGAGTCATCTCCAACGGTCTCTTAGTAGTGTGTTCAATCAAGATTATTCACGTATCTACTTGACCAGAGTAGCTTTGATTGAACTGTGACAATTGACGATTCTTTAGTTGCTATAAACGAGAGGGGTTATGGAGTTGCTAGTTCATGGACCTGATGAACTTCTTCATAAGTAGAAGATTATCAGGTTAAGTACTTCAGGTCTTCATAGCATCTCTGGACCTTTCATTGTGTCTTTGGTTTGTCTTCAGCACTTAGAATCTTCTCAACTCTGTCTTCCATCGAGTCTCCAGACTTCCATACTTGTATATTTTTCATTACTTTTACAAAGAAGAATTATGGGGTCTCACAATCTCCCCCTAAGTAATAAAAAATAAAAATATCTATCTATGTACACAAAGTTAAGCTAATAGAAACATCCTTTTTGTCAAAAGTTTTCATTTACTAAAATGGATTGTTTCATATAGTAGGGAATTAAAAAGTAAGGGAAGGAAAAAGTTACATCTCATTCATAGTCTCCATTGAAGATTCTCCAAAAACACATCATCAGTCTTCTCTACCTTATGACAGTTGGGATCCTAGGAATTACCTCTTGTCCCTCTCTTTTTGGCACATAGTCTCTGCCCAATCTGGCTTGGATGACTTTCTGAAACCATTCAAGCGTATGGGTTGAATACTTGAAGGCCTTAGTCAATCGAAAGAACTTCTTGGTACGAAACTCATTCTTGAAGACTAAGCCTAGTTTCGGTTGAGTTAAGACAGAGGTAGAGCGCTACTCTTGTAGTCTAGGAAAGTCTTCTTTTGGAGCCATGCGGGAATGTCTTTCAATGCCAAGTTCCAACGGGATTTGAAAATCGTTGCTTGCTCTATACTTCACCAAAGTTCCCATCGTCTCTACGATCGCTTTCTGTGCATCATGTACCTTATCCCATGATACTGTCATTGAGTCATATGACCATACAAGTTGATCAAGTCCCATAGATTGAGATTGATTAGATCATTGTCATTAAAGACACAGATCATCCCATGAGCATGTTCCACGATATACTCGATGTACTTGATAGCTTTGTTGGCAAAGGTCTGCAACTTGATATCATGAACCATCTTTATCCCATTATTGAGAAGATGACTTGTGGTGGTTAGGTGAGTTGCCTTACGAACCTATGTTTGATTAAGTTTGTGGACTTCGGGAACAGGTTTGGGGGATTTAAGACAATGTGCTCATCACGATCATGGTAGAGGTATTGATGGATGTTGTCCAATCATGATGGGTTCCTTGGGTGGCATTTACGGATGTTGGCTGATGGATGACTTCCTGCACTCTATCAATGGATGGAGGCTGCCTTGAGAAGGAAGGAACATTTGTAGGCACTATTGGCTTTATAGGTTGGGTATGTGATGGTTCTATATAGGTAAGGGGTGGTTTTGGTTGTGTGAGAGGGGGTTCTGGTTGGGTAGGTTCTGTATGAATGGTTTCTGGTTGAGTGGAGAGGATCTGGTTGGGTGGTTTCTTGTTGTATTGGTGATGGAGGTGGTGTAGGTGATGAAGTGAAAGGAATCTGAGCATCTGGTTGTGTGGGTGTTGGTGTGGTTGAAAGTTGTGTTTAGGGAGGTGATGAAGAGCTCACTAATATTGGTGAGGCTTCATTTGGTGGTGGTGATGGGTTAGGTGATAAGGGATCGGATGAAGGAAGTGGTACTTCGGCTAACGGTATAACTTTTGCTATTGGGGTTACAATGCCTGTAGCCGGTTCGAAGGTTGATGCTGCAAAAATAATCGTTGGAACTTTAAGTATCTTCAGAGAGTTGAGCCTTTGGTTCCCTTGTTTTTGGTCCAGCAGTTGGTTGAGGAGATGGGGCTTGTGTTGGTGGAGGTGGAGCTGATGCAGTGTCCATAGAAGTGGTGGATGGTGTCTCACCCTCTTGAGGACCTAGACCGTAATCATCGGGGTCTTGGTCATCATTCCTTGGGTGCTTGGATGATCTCTCCGCAGAGCAAGAGATGTAATGCCTCTTATATTTCATAGCATGACGTCATACATTTGGAGAGCCATCCGCCGTTGATCTTCCTCCACTCGGCGAAGAAGAGTGTTGGTTCGCTCTTGTTGTTGTGCGAGCCGTTTTTGAAGAGTGGCGGCTAGTTCGACGGCTTTCTTTATGAACTTGGCATTAATCTTGTTGAACTTCGAGATCAGTGCCTTAGTTAGGGAGCGAATATCTACTCGGGTAACCATGTCCTGAGATGGGTGAGTGGTGGTTGAGGTGGCTAGGATGGAGATGGAGAATATTAAGCCCCTTATCTCTGCAGCAAAAGAGGTAAAGGTTTCATTGGGTGTGGGTGTTGTAGAAGAAGAATGGGCAGTACATGGTGGGATGATATTTCAGATGGTGGTGGGGAGAGAGGCGATGAAAGTGCTGATGGAGAATATTTGTGAGGAGATGGTGGTTATGGATACATCGGTGGCTATGATTTGGGCAAAAAAAGAGGCGAAGAATGTATCAACGGAATCAACTCTGGTGACCATAAGGTTGTTATGGTAGTTGTGGTGTTGGGTCACCAAACATTGGAGGGATTGAAGGCAGGTGGTGTTCTCCCTTGATTGAGCGTCAAGGGAGGTGATGGCTTGCTAAAGTTGGGTTATATCTTGGGTGGGGGTGGATTCAGCAACCCTCGCGATTGTGAGTTTTAGGTCTTCCAAGGACCGTTGAATTGAGTCGGCAAAGGCTTGGAACTCGGCCACAATGACCAACTCAGCCATGGGGGTAACCCCTATGGTAACGAATGTCGTAGGTTGATCCTCTGTTTCGGAGGCGCCTCCATCGATGCCTGTGTTAATGTTGGGCAAGTGAGGACTTCCACCCTATCCGTGATAGCCTTCCAAAGAAATGTAATCTCGGGATGTTCCGATAGGTGCTTCATCCTCTTCGCATTCAAAGTCCGATGAAGAGAAGTACGTATGTTTCCCCGTCGATACACCAAGTATCGAGGGGGTGGGTGCGTGAAAAGGAGATCGCTTTGAACGGCATAATAGGAATTCAAAGGCAGAAGCAACAAATGCGTCTGAGCGTGTGGAAACTGTTGGGCCTTGAGGAGAAGGGGCCCTTATTTTTTCATCCCATCTCTATTGTGAGAGACGTGATGGATGATGGGGTTCCTCGGCTTCTTTTTGTCCAGAGACCAGAAGAGTGGCCTCTAGATAGCTGGTATGGGTAGGGTTCGGACTGGGCAGTTCTTCTTCAATATCCCTTAGGCCTTGGTCGCCAGGGATAGTGGATGTGGTGGCCCGGGGAGTTGGGTGAGGGGTGGCAGCAACGCTAGGAACTGGACCAGGGGAGGTGGGAGGACTATTATCATCATCATCATCATCAGAATCATCATTGAATTGAGTCCTCTCGCCTTGGGATTCCTCACTTGTTTCAGGGGTAGGCTCTATATTCTCCGGGGTAGCTGGTCGCGGTTGTTGGACCAACGTAGAGCTATGGTAGGCATTAAGGGTTGCGAAGGTATCCAGTATCACGTGAAGCATTGCCCTTGAAAGTGGCCTCTCATCTGGATAGTCGTCCTTTGAGATAGTGGGGCGATGACTAGTCATCATGAATTGGGGGGTGAACAGTCCATCGCCCAATAGGTCATGTACTTTCATCGAGTCCTTGATAAAGAGAGCAAGAAAACGAGGAAAGAGGAAAAATGTAACAGGCTTGCCGGCTGCCATGATTTTGTTCTTATTGACTACGGCAGTGTGGATTTTGTTGTAGATGATCAATGCGTAATCAAGCGGAAGGTTAAAGACCAGACCATACATGATGGTCATGATATTGATGGTCCCTGGTCCATGCTTCCAAGTTTGCTGGTGAAAGCCCATTTCAGAACGCTGAAGAACACATTCCACATAGGTGGAAGATATTGGCGTTTGAACTCTGTGACATTCTGAAGTTCCTGGTTGTAGCCTACCATCTGAATGAACCGTAATATAACATGCCTAATAGGAGGTTCATTGTAACGAGCAATCCGGAGCTCCTGTCTGGTGGGATGAACAGGTGCTTTGAAATCTTTGCCCGGGAAATTTTGATTGTACCAACCATGTCATTCGGGGAATCAATGTCGCCCATAATTTTGTGGCTCTCGACGGAGTAGTCACACATATTCCAGTACTGTTGTACATACCAAACTGGAACTTCATTGTCGGATAAGGTCAAGGCCGACTATAAAATACAGTTTTGGAAGAACTCGACAAGGATGGCAAACCTGTGTTCAAAAAGTTGGGGACGAAGATCAATGTTGTGGTTGTTGGATTTAATAAGGAGGAAGATGAGGGCGCGACTGTTGGCGCCGGTCGATTGAATGTGGCCCTCATTGTAGTTTTAGTCATGAGAAGCTGAGGAGGAAGCCATTTTTGAGAGAATTAGTTGCAAGTTTCGGTTTGCCTTTGTTAGTTCAAGAAGGTTTGTGAGCGTAAAAGGTAACAATGGTAGTGGGTTAAGGTTTATATAGTGGGGGGGAAGGTGGGGGTTGTTTGAAAAAATAATAAAATAATGAAAAAGGTGGTTTTTGGCGTCTGACGTATGGTGAAAAAGGTGAAAAGTTGTGATCGTGAGCCGTATTGACAGCTCACGATCATGATGGTTGCCAAAAAAGGTGGGGTTATATGGCAACAGGGGTTGATGGGGGTGGTAATATGGAAAGGTTTTATTGGGAAAAGGCGGTTTTGACAGGCTGTGGCTATTTAGGGGTGACGATTGGATGGATTTTATGCCTTAAGTGGTATAATTTAGCATACCCGTCTTGATGACAAGAAAAGTAATTTTTTTCTCATCTAAGGGTTTTTGTGAGGAAATCAGCAAGTTGAATATCTGTAAGAACAAAATACATCTCTCTAGTTCCCTTTTCTACATGGTCTTTGAGAAAATGGTACCTAAAATCAATATGCTTTGTCTTGGAGTGTTGCACTGGATTTGCAGAGATGGTTATTGCACTTTTGGAGTCACATAGGATGGGGATTTTCTCATAATGGAACCCGTAATTATTTAGTTGCATTTTCATCTAGAGCATTTGTGAACCATAACTAGTGGCAACAACATACTCTGCTTCTGATGTAGATGTCGAGACAAAATTTTGTTTTATTGATGTCCAACTAACTAGCTTGTCTCCCAAAAGTTGACAGCTCCTAGACGTTCTCTTTCTATCAAGCTTGCAACCTGCATGATCTGCATCTGTATAGGCTATTAAGCTAGAGTTCTTTGGATACCAGAGACCCATGTAATGGGTGCCTTTTAGGTATCTAAAGATCCTCTTGACTGCAGAAGATGAGATTCTTTAGGATTTGCTTGATATATTGCACAAAGACAAGTAGCAAACATTATATCTGGCCTACTAGCTGTGAGGTACAAGAGTGACCCAATCATGCCTCTGTAGGTTGTTATATCTACAACCTTGCCTAATGGATCAGAGAACAACTTTGCTCCTGTGGCCATTAGAGTTCTCATAGATGATGAATTTGAGAGATATATTTCTTTAGAAGGCCAGTCACATATTTGGACTGTTTGATGAACATTCCTTCTAAAGTTTGTTTTATTTGAAGACCCAGGAAGAAACTTAGTTCTCCCATCATACTCATCTCAAATTTGCTTTTCATCACGTTAGAGAATTTTTCACCAAAATTGGATTTAGTTGAGCCAAATATAATGTCGTCCACATATATTTGGACAAGAAAAATATCACCTTTGTGTTTTTTGAGAAAGTGAGTTGTGTTGATTGTACCTTTTTCAAATCTATTGACTGTAAGAAAAGTGTAGAGAGTTTCATACCAGGCTTTGGTGCTTGTTTGAGCCCATAGAGAGCATTATCTAGAAAATAGACATACTCTGGATGTTTTGAGTCTTCAAACACAAGGGGTTTGTTGAACATAGACTTCTTCTTGCAATTTGCCATTTAGAAAGACAGACTTGACGTCCATATGATAAACGTTGAAGCCCTAGTGTGCTGCATATGATTGGTAGATGGAACTGCTTGCTCCCCCTCAAATAGATCTTCTCTAGATTCTTGCTCCGGTACTGGAGACATAGAAGAAGTAGATGGTGAATTAACAAGATATTCAAAAAGAGATATACTTTCAGTGTTGGAGATCTCATGTAGTTCATCAGCTCTGGGAGTTAGTTTATCACTGGTCACCGATCCAGAGACTGCATCTTCTTTAAACAAGTCTTCAAATAGTTGAGCTAGTTCTGATTCATTTGGTTTGTGGAGAGATGAATTAGAGTCTCGTTTAGTTACCTCGAGTTCTGAACTATGTTGTCCAGAAGTCATTGGTGATGCATCATCAAAGGACACATTGATGCTTTCTATGACAATTTTGGTCCGCTTGATGAATACTCTGTAGGCCTTTGCTATTTGAGAATATCCCAAGATATATGCCCTCATCAGCTTTCTTGTCAAATTTTGCAAGATGTTCTCTATTGTTGATTACATAACATTTGCACCTAAAGACATGGAAATTTTTGACATTTGGACGCCTCTGATTGATGAGTTCATAAGGATTCTTCTGATGCCTCTTGTTGATGATTGATCTATTCTGGTTGAAGCAAGCAGTTGAGATTGCTTCAGCCCAGAAGAAAATTGGCAGTTCCTGATGAAGTAAGCATCATCCTTGCTGCTTCTACGAGGGTTCTGTTCCGTCTTTCAACGACTCCATTTTGTTGTGGAGTTCTGGCCACTGAAAATTTAGAGATATACCTTCATTGATGAGATATTCATCGATTATGGCATTCTTGAACTCTGTTCCATTGTCGCTTTTAACTTTGATGAGTTTGCGTTGTAGAAGGACTTGGAGCTTTTTCATTAGTACAGTGAGGAGTTTGGGAACTTCTGATTTCTTCCTTTATAAACTCAACCCATGTGTATCTTGAAAATTCATCAACAAGTACAAGGATGTACTTCTTTCCAGAGAGGCTTTGTGTTGAGATGGTCCCGCTGAGATCGATGTGAAGCATATCCAATGGTTTAGAGCATGGGGTTTCTGATTTAGACTTATGAGAAGCCCACTTTAATTTTCCCATCTCACAGGCCGAGCAAAGATGGTCTTATTCAGAATTTAGATCAGGTAGTCCTTTGACTAACTTCTGTTTGGCAAATTTTTTAAAACTTCAAAATTTATATGTGTAAATCTTTGATGCCATAGCCAATTTTCCTCACTCCTATGAGAAATGAGACACATAGTGTCTTGTCCCACAAAAGATTGGAAGTCTAGAAGATAAAGGTTACCTTCTCTTTTGGCCTTGATGATGGTGTTCCCCGGTTTTGTTTCAATGATACAGAAACCTTTGCAAAATCGCACTTCCAGACCTTTGTCACAAAATTGACTTATACTTATAAGATTGTGTTTTAATCCTATGTTTCCTTTGCTGAGAGTGTTGTATCCCTTGATTGTACCTTTGTTGTTGTCCATAGATCCTCCAAATTTTTCGATGAAGGATGATAGTTGATTTTTATCACCAGTCATATGCCTAGAGCAATCTGAATCCATGTACCATGGTTGCACACGTTGGTCCTGCAAGACAAATTAAGGTTTTTTAGGAACCCATTTCATAAAGGGTCTTCTTTTGTTAATTTAGGGTTTAGCACCCTCATTTTCATCAGCCTTCTTGGTTTTAGGTTGTTTTCCTTTTCCCTTAGCCTCTGTAGGCTTGGGCTTCCTTTTCATTTTCTCTTGAAATGTTCTAGCATTGGTTGTTTTTACAAACTTTCTATCTAGCACATAATTTTTATTTACAGGAGCGGACTAGGGTTTTACTTCCTTTCTGAGGGGTTGATGGACATTCTTCCCTTTAGCTGAATGAGAAGAAATGTGAATGTTAGAGTTTTGAGAAGCATGCCACTTTTGTTTATGTTCAGGAGTGAACTTTATGAATTTAGAGAGAGGGGTCTGGCCTTGTAGAGTTTCCTTGGCAGGTTTGACTTTATTCAGGTTTTCCTTTTTTAGTTCTAAAGAAGTTTTATCTTTTACGCACATATCTCTGAAGTCAGGATTCATTGGGATTTTTGGAACTTGCGTTTTCTTATCCACCATTACTTTTGGCTTTTCACAAATTATTTCCTCTTCAGAATCAGAATCAAGAAAGTCTCTTGAAGATTTCTCAAACTCAAAGCTTTCTAGATCATTTTTAGTAGATATGGGTTCTAAGGTTGAAGGTTCAGAATGATCCTTTAGGAGATCCATTGCTTCTGATCTCATAGATGAATTTTTTCAGGTTATTTGAATCATTGATCGATCCTTCAGATGACGTTGGTTCCTTACTTAGATGTTCTGCATTAGTAGCACTTCCTGATGAACTTGTGGAAATGATAACTAGAGGGTCTGGTTTAACTATGAGGTTTCCATCGGCTTCTAGCTTGGAGGGAATTGCAGCTCCATCCTTTTCATCAGGATTTTTACTAGTATTGCACTCATAAACCACATTTTGAAAATCTTGCCTTGAAAATATGGTTTTTCCATTTACTTTGGCTTTTTTGAAAGAGGCTTTTGGTGTAGGAGTAAAGTCGGGTTTTTGAACACATCCAAGTTTAAAAGTGGATTCAAGAGTGGATTTCTTGTTTTCAATGAAAAAATCAAGATCATTGAATCCCATTCCTTGGTAATCAATCTGACCATTAAGTTTCTCATAAACATTTTAGGCATCCTTATATTTCTTCATCAGAAGTTCATTGGTTTGAAGCTTCTGATGAAGAATCTCTCTTTTCTTTTGAAATAAATCTTTAGAGCTATCGAGTTTAATCTTTCTGCCTCGGATTCTTTTAAAGTGTTTACCTTTTTCTTTAGATCTTTGGAGATCTTCTTGTTCAGATCCAAAAGCTTTCTTCCTCTAATCTCTTAAGAGATGCAACACATATTTTTTTCTTTTTCTGATTCAGCTTTTTCTTCAGTAAGAAGATTAGTTTCTTTTTTGTAGAAACTTTCTTTTTCTGCTTTCAATCTTTAAGATTTTTCAAAGTTCAAATTTTCTTTTAATTTCAGGAAATCTTCTGAAAGTTTTATAACCTTTAACTCTATCTCTGATGGAATAGAGTTGGTTTGATCAAGGGAAGAATTACATACTTGGTCATCGGAGTCGGAAGAGGATTCTGCAGTGGACTTGGCCATAAGGCATATGAGAGCTTTATCTTCTTCATCGGATGAAGATTCAGACACCCAATTTTCTTTTTCCGCCATGAGGCTTCCTTCTTTTGGGTTGTATTTGTATTTATTTTTGTAGTAGTCTGCATCCATGTTTAGACGTCATTTGCAATCCTTGGAGAAATGGCCTAGCTTTCCGTATATGTAGCATCTTAGACCATCTTTTCTTTTGTCTCCTCCTTCTCTCCGTTCCTCTCTTTAGTCTTCTCTATCTTCTCTTCTTTCATCTCTTTGATGAAACTTGACTGTCTTTTGTCCATAGGTGGGCTGGAATCTCTCTCTTCTGGAGTCTCTTCTGTTGTCCTTTTCAAAGGGTCTCTTGACAAACTTCTTCTGGAATTGTTTAGTAATGAATGCAAGAGATTTGGCGAAAGCATTGAGATGATCATCAGATTCTGAGGCTTCTTTTTCTGATTAAAACCTTCTTGCTCTTCTTTTTGTGGTGTTCTTTGGAGGGGCCTCTAGTAACCTCTTTTTCTTCAGATACTAAGGCTAGAGGTCCTCTGATAGACACCTTCTCTTGATCCTCTCTCTCATTGATTTGATGATAATCCCTTTTACATTTCGAAGTATTATGTTTCTGTTCTTTTAGTTCCAGCGATCATCACTGAGTCTGTTCAGTGATCACTAAAACATGTATTGTAAATCCTACAACGACAACGATACTTCAAGAAGACAAAACTCACACCAAAGAACCTTTAGTAAAAGTCGAAGACTGAAACTGAAGATTAGTGACTGGTATGTTCGTGATCTGAAGTAGTTTTCAGTGATTACAACCTGGTTAACATATGTGTAAAGACTGCCCAAGCCTCAGCGAATGCTGAAGAGACCTTCAGTGTTATTCCAGCATTCAGTGATCAAATGAAGCTTGATGTGCAAGTTTGTTTTTATCTTCTCCTTACACACACAAAGGACAAACCCATACCCTTTATAAGGTATAGTATTGTACGGAGTTGACTAATCGTCTCTAGTGCCCACCAACTCCACGAAAGAATGTCTACTCATGAATAGGCAATTGTACAATTCACTGTAGCGTAGGACAAGCTTTCTTCAAAAAGCTTGACGCATGTTCAAACCATTCTGAATTGCATTTAATGCAATGGGTATAAATAGATGAGTGCTCTCTCCATGCAGTTAATATACACGCATATAAGCACACATCTAAAAGAACACTTATGCTTATCTTCAAGCAAGTTAGAATCCCTCTCAAGTACTCTAAAAGTTCTTACCCAAGAAGTACATCTTTCTTTTTTTATCTTTCAACAAATCTTTTCTATTTTGCTAAGTAAATATGTGTGTAAACTTAGATTGCTTAGATATGTTATCTTTACCTTGTCTATTTCCGCATACGATCTGCAAAAATTTGTATTGATCTTTCTCTATCAATATATATTTTAAATTCGAAAGTTTCATGTGTTTGTATTCATCCATCTCTTTTACAAACTGTTTATCTAAAACTCTTGTAGACCCGGCTGGGACCAACAAGTGGTATCAGAGCAGTGTTTTCTTCTCTTATTGTTTAGTTGTTTTTCTGCATTTTATTATCTCTCTTTCTAGATTATTTTATTGTTTCTCAAATGGCTTTGCAAAACACAAGCACAAACTTTCACGACAATGGCTCCTTTGCCAAACCTCCTCGATTTATCAGAGACAACTTCAGTCTCTTGAAGAATCGGATGTCTCTTTTCTTGGAAGGTATAGATCCTGAAATTACACATTATATAGAAAATGGACCTTATGTTCCATATGCTATATCTCCGGTTGTTCTCAAAACAGCTATGACTTCCGCGATTCCTGGACGGCAGATTCCTAAGCTCCCTCATTAGTGAAGTGAAGAAGACAAGAAGAAAGCTATAGATACTCGTGAGAGATCTATAATAGCTATGTCTCTTCTTGACGAGGTCTATCACTCCGTGATAAAGCTCAGGACCTCGAAAACCATGTGGGACACTCTCTGTGTTCAATATGAAGGTACCTCTCAGGTACAAGAATCGAGGAAGATAAACTTAGTAAGATAATATGAAACGTTGTTTGAAGTACATCAAAGGTTTAATTGTCTTCTAATTGATTTGAGGACAGTTGGCAGAGAATATTCCAACTCTGAAACTTTGACGACGTTTCTGGAATGTTTACCAAAATCTTGGGATACATATTTTATGTGTCTCAAGATGTCCAATGATATGTCCTCCCTCTCTCTTAGCTCTTTATATGGGATACTGCTCAATCACGAGCAGTCTCGACACCAAAAAAGGAATCTAATCAAGGATTCTAGAGACATGAAAAGCTCTCCACTAGCTTTCATCTATGAAGTTTCTTCAGTTGAACTCCCATCTTCTTCTTCGTTTTCTGTTCTTCCTTCTTCTGTTTCTATAACGGAGTAAGACTCTACTAACTCTGAGGATCTGTCAGAGTCTGAACTTGCAGACTTTGATGAATCTCTGGCGCTTCTAACTAAGTCTTTTAGAAGATTCTCCAGGAAAAGTAATTTCCGCAGATCTCCCACGCTGACCATTAAGGAAAATCCAAAGTCAGATACTGTTAACAAAGCTTCAGCGATCTGCTACAACTGTCACCTTAAAGGTCACTTTGCTGGTGAGTGCAGGTCAAAGAAGACTGCGATGCCATCTTCGAAAACCCCATCCTCCTTCATAACCAAAGACAATTAATATCTGAAGCTGAAGGAGAAATATAAGAAGATGAAGAGCTCCCAGCGAAAGACCAAAGGTCTTGTCGCTGCAGAGCATGACTTGGTTGATTCGTCTGATGAATCATCCTCTGATGCAGAAGACACGACCTATCTTTGCTTAATGGCCACGGATGTTAAGGAAGAAACTCCTGAGACATCGACCTCTTATGATCCATCATCATTCTATCCTACTCAGGTATGTCTCCAGAATGAACCCTCTTCTTCTTCTTCTTCTTCTAGCCTATCAGCAATAGATGTGTGAACGGTTGACCTTTAAAATGCCCTGAATGGCAAATCTAAAAAATAAATACCTAATCTTGATCTTCAAGAACAGTTGAAGATTTGTCATTCGAAGATCAAAGAATTTACTAAGATCTAAAAAGATCTTAATGATCAGGTCATTATAAACCAGACCATCACTATTGAACACGAACAGGCTATTGTTGAGCGTCAGCAAGCAATTGTTGAACTCAGGGCTGAAAAGGCTACCATTGAAGGATGGTGCAAAGCCTCTGAGATCATTAACGCTCAGATCCCTGCCAAGATAAAGACTAGTCTAGGTTTCTCCTATGATCAGGAAGATAGTGTCACAGACAGGTCCATGATCAAGTTTGGTACCTTTGACTCTTCTATTCTTGACATTTCTTCCTCTTAGTCTTCTTTTACTGAGAGTCATATTGAAGGAACCCCTTCGAGTTCAGGTTGCAAAGACAAAGGTAAGTCCATTGTCACATCACCTCTTCCTAAGAAGGCTAACAAGTCACATAGATCTAAATGTATTTCTTCAGCTTGTGCACCTTCTTGTTCCTCAGGGATCAAGATATCTGAATCTTCTCAGAAATCTAAGTCTAAGATCAAGGTGAATGTTTCTCCCAAAGACTCCAAATCCTTAAAAGTCCTTCTAGAACAAATGAGAAGGGAGCCTCCTCTTCAGGCTCAGTGAAGACAAATAATAACACTAAGTCTTCAGCATTAGTTGTTGTTGTTCCTCCTACCACTGAAGCCTCTGCGTCAGGCTCACTGAAGACACCTAATGACTCTACTCCATTAGCATCAGAGGTTGTTCCTAATCCCACTGAAGCCTCTTCTTCAAGTTCAATGAAGCCTTCTGCTGACACTGGTTATTCAATTTCAGTAGATATTGGCTCTAACATTGTTGGACCCAAATAGAATGGGTACCAAAGCATTTTTAAAATGTTCTCTTGTTTAGGAAGTCAAAGGCATTTGGTATCTCGATAGTGGATGCTCAAGACATATGACTTGAGACAATTCCCAGCTCATCGACTACAAGGATGAAAGAGTCCCTTTCATGACCTTTGGAGGAAACAGAAAAGGATATACCAAAGGTTTTGATATATTAACCAACGCTACAACCACATTCAGGCATGTTGCAAATGTCGAAGGACTGAAGCTTAATCTTCTCAGCATTAGTCAGTTGTGTGATCAATATTTCACAAGAAAGTTCTCTAAGAATTCATGCTACGTCTTTGACAAGGATGATAAGGTTGCTCTAACCGGTTCTTGTCTAGAGAATGTCAACATCATCAACATGGATTCTCCTCTAACCGAGAATAGGTTTTTTTCTCTAAAGCTTCGTCAAATATCAACTGGATGTGGCACAAAAGTCTTTCTCATCTTAACTTCAAGACACTCAGCGAGTTTTCTAGAAATGATCTCGTCATTGGTCTTCCTCAACACACCTTTGCAAAAGAATCTCTTTGCTTAGCATGTGAAAAAGGAAAACAGACAAGTGCTAGCTTCAAGTCCAAGAAAATCTCTACAGTGACATCTCCACTTCAGCTATTGCACATGGATCTCTTTGGTCCAATGAACGTGCAATCCATTGCTGGAAAGAAGTATACACTCATCATTGTTGATGAGTACTCCAGGTACACTTGGGTCTTCTTTCTCAGATCCAAAAATGAAGCACCTGAAGAAATAATATCGTTCATCAAAAAGATAGAAGTACTTAATAATATTAAAGCACGGTCTATAAGAAGTGACCATGGAACTGAATTCAAAAAAAGTACCATGGATAACTTCTTTAAGAACAAGGGAATCTCTCACAACTTCTCTTCTGTGTGAACTCCTCATCAAAATGGCATCGCAGAAAGGAGAAATCGAACAATCATTGAGGCTGCTCGATCAATGTTCAGCGAATCTCATCATCCCACTCATTTATGGCTGAAGCTATCAACACTTCTTGTTTCACTCAAAATCGATTATTGATCGTTAAGAGATTCAAGAAGACAACTTACGAACTCTTCCATTGCCGAAAGCCCTCTCTCAGCTTTCTACACATCTTTGGTTGCACGTGTTATATTCTCAACAACCATGATCGACTGGAAAGTTCTATCCCAAATCTGATGAAGGAACCTTTCTTGGATATTCTTCAGTATCGAAAGCCTTTAGAGTATTCAACAAACACCGACAGACAATAGAAGAAACTATTCATGTCACCTTTGACGAATCTCAATTAGCTAATTCWAAACCCATCATTAATGATGATGAAGAATTAGAAAACTGGATGTTCTCTCATGTTGGACAACCTGGAGCTTCCTTCAACAATCTACCCAATGCTGATCCTCCAGAAGCTGACGAAGCGAATCTTCTACAGAGATCGTTGTAAAGCATGTTAGTTGCATTCCTCTTTCTACTTCAAACACTGATCAATCAGCGAATGAAATGCCCTCAGCATCTGAACTTCTACCAGTCACTGAATCTGAGGCTCATTTAGCAATTGTTCTTATTGCTGAATAATTTGCAGCTGAAGCCTCATCTTCTGTTCCTAAACATCAATGCTTAGATGATAATTTTCTACCAGCTCAGTGATAGACAAAAGACCATCTTATTCATCAAATTCTTGGTGATCCAAGTGCAGGTATTCAGACTCGTCGAGGTCTAGGTAATATTTGTCTCTTTGTCAACTTTTTTTCCTTAGTTGAACGCAAGAAAATGAATGATGTTATCTCAGATCCTAGCTGGGTCATTGTCATGCAAGAGGAGCTCATTGAGTTTGATAGGAACAAAGTCTGGTACCTTGTCCCACGTCCATCTAACAAAATTGTGATAAGCACTAAATGAGTTTATCGCAACAAGTTGGATGAACAAGGTGTGGTAACCCGTAACAAGGCTCGTCTTGTTGCTCAGGGTTATAGACAAGAAGAATGAATCGATTATGAAGAAACCTTCGCACCAGTGGCTAGACTCGAAGCTATCCGACTCTTCCTAGCCTTTGCTGCCCATACAGACTTCAAAGTCTACCAAATGGATGTAAAGAGTGCTTTCCTAAATGAAAACTCGAAGAGGAAGTTTATGTTGAACAACCTTCAAGGTTTCTTGACACTAAGTATCCAAACCATGTCTATCGTTTGGATAAAGCTCTTTACGGGTTAAAACAGACTCCTCCTGCCTGGTATGATACCCTCTCCTTGTTTCTCATCTCTGAGAAATTTTTCCGTGGAAAGATTGACCAGACCTTATTTCTTAGGAAAGTTAAAGTTCATATCATTCTAGTCCAAATATATGTCGATGATATTATTTTTGGTTCCATTAATCCCTCTTTATGTTTTTGGTTTGTTGATCGCATGAAGAAAGAATACCAGATGAGTATGATGGGAGAACTAAACTTCTTTTTACGTCTCCAGATCAAGCAATCAGATAAAGGTATCTTTATCAGCCAGAGTAAGTATGTTTGTGATATGCTGAAACAGTTTGATCTCTCTAACAGCTCATCTAAGAAAACTTCTATGGCTCCTCCTCTTTATCTCAACAAGGATCCAAATGGAAAGTCTGTAAACTAACTGTTTATAGAGAAATGACCGGCACCCTACTGTATCTTACAGCTAGTCGACCAGATATCATGTACTCTACTTGTTTACGTGCACGATATAAGTCTGAACCTAAGAAATCTCATCTGATTGTTGTAAAACGTATTTTCAGATACGTGAAGGGAACTCCTAGCTTGGGTCTCTGGTTCAGGTTTTGACCTAATAGGTTACTCGGATAGTGACATTTTCGGTTGCAAAATTGATAGGAAAAGCACCACTAGAGGCTTTTAGCATCTAGGTGGAAAGTTGGTGAGCTGGACAAGTAAAAAGCAAAACTCAGTGTCCACATGAACCGCTGAAGCTGAATACGTTGCTGCTGGAAATTGTTGTGCCCAAATCCTTTGGATGAAAAACCAGTTCAACGACTACGATCTTCAGTTTTCAAAAATTCCTATCTATTGTGATAGCACTAGTGCTATTGCGATTGCAAACAACCCTATTCTTCATTCGAAGACCACACATATTGAGATCCAATATCATTTTAGTAGAGATCATGTTCTGAATGGTAATATTGAACTTCACTTTATTCCCCCTATTACCAGCTTGCTGACCTTTTCATGAATCCTCTTGATGAGACAAGATTTAACATCTTAATCAACGAACTTGGAATGCTAAATGTTGAAGCTTAATGTTCTTCAGCTATACGCATTAATCAGTAAGTGAAATGATTCAGTGTTCTTATTCTATCACTGAATTCTAGAGTAAACATATCTCTTCTCTCTAAGATATATATACTCCATCTTCTTCTTTAAAACTTACAACTATCACCGAAGCTTTTCTTCTTCAGTGATCAAAACGTTTTAAAAGTTTGTTTCATTGATTCTTTCTATTGCTGAACATTTTATGTAAGTATCTATACTATTTTATCAAGCATTTGGCTAAAACTCTTAAAAATCTTAAAAACCCTTAAACCCGTTTATCCCTAAACGATTTTTATCCCAATTCGATTTCATCTCATATCTGAATTCGTGTAATTTATACTATTTTATAAAGCATTTGGCTAAAACTCTTAAAAACTCTTAAACCCGTTTATCCCTAAACGATTTTATCCCTATTCGATTTCATCCCATATATGAATTCGTGTAACTAACTGCAGATAAACAAAATCAAATACAGGATAAACATCTCATTTTAAATATAAAAAATATAAAATATAATTATTATCACAATCAAATACATGATAAACATCTCATTTTAAATATAAAAAATATAAAATATAATTAG
>NC_037529.1:23792103-23793622 GCF_001531365.2 Cynara cardunculus var. scolymus
TTCAAATAAATACATATCTTTTAAAGTTCTCTTTAAAATATTAACGAAATAAATTGTTATCTATAATTTTTTAATATTGTTATATTAGTAAATACTTCAGAAAAATCTAATTAATTTAATATATTTATACATCAAGTAAAAAGTTTTTAAGCAAATATAATATATTCGTCAAGTAAAGATAATATTTTTTGGTAAAAAAAGAACAATTCTTATTTTCCTTTTTTTCAAAAAACACATATTTCTTTAAAAATATTAGCGAGATAAGTTGTGTTCTACTAGTTTATTGATATTGGTATATTAATGAATAATTTAGAATTTTTTTAATTCATTTAATACATTTATTAAAAAAACATGTAAAATATCTAAATATTAAAATTAAAAATACAGTGTTTAATAAGAAATAGTAGATGTTATAATAAAATAATTTTGAAAGTACAATGATGTAGTAAGAAAGTGACATCACTATAGTACATGTGGACAGCCTACGTGGACAATGAGGTGGCATGAAAACCTAGTATAATGGGTAAATTTAAATCAAAAGGTTACCCAATGCTATAATGGGTAAATTTTACAAAGTACAATGTCCTAATAAAAAATAATTTGAAAGTACATTGCTGTAATAAGAAAAACTGAAAGTACAATGCTATAATACAGAAATTTATGAAAGTAGATTGCTATTTTATGCATTTTGCCCTACTTAAAACTCAAGATTACAACTAAATTGTGCGTAGGTACAACTTATTAAAGCTTCATATATGAATTCGTGTAACTAACTGCAGATAAACACAATCAAATACAGGATAATCATCTCATTTCAAATATAAAAAATCTAAAATATAATTATGATAATCATTGAGTTTTAACAGAATACTTAAATATTATCTTTATAAAATGTTATATTATTAAACCAAAAATAAATTATTTCATTATTAAACTTAAATTAAATTATAAAAAAATAATCTATACTATATTATAAAGCATTTGTCAAAAACTCTTTAAACTATTTTTTATGCGTAAAGTACTGTTTATTAATGCATATTACTTAAAACTCAAGATTACAAGTTGATTGTGCGTAAGTACAACTTATTAAAGCTCCATATATGAATTCGTGTAACTAATTGCAAATAAACATCTTATTTTAAATATAAAAAATCTAAAATATAATTACGATAATCAATGAGTTCTAACAGAATACTTAATTATTATCTTTATAAAATGTTATATTATTAAACCAAAAATATATTATTTCATTATTAAACTTAAATTAAATTATAAAAATAATAATAATCTATACTATCTATACTATCTTATAAAACATTTGGCTAAAACTCTTAAAACTCTTAAACTCGTTTATCCCTAAACAATTTCATCCTATATCTGAATTCGTGTAACTAACTGCAGATAAACACAATCAAATACAGGATAAACATCTTATTTTAAATATAAAAAATTTAAAATATAATTAGTATAATCATTAAATTCTAATAGAATACTTAATTATTATCTTTATAAAATTTAT
>NC_037529.1:23794695-23800087 GCF_001531365.2 Cynara cardunculus var. scolymus
TAAACCAAATATAAATTATTTCGTTATTGTATATAAATTAAATTACAAAAAAATTGAATTAAGAAATTACACCAAAAAATGAGGAATCTCAAATAGTTAATTTGATACTAATATAGATATATTTTTGTCAAATTTTTATGATATCTTCAAACATATATTTTATTAAAAAATAAAAACATCATCGCTTTCTCAAAATCACATAACGTCATATTATAACATCGACTGAGATAAATAATAAAATGAAATATTAAAATCACGATGTATCTCGCTGCATTGCGCGAGTACGCTTCTAGTATCTCTCGAATATACTTATCTTAAATTAAAAATGATCCTGGAACCTTTCTTCATTCAACGATTCAAAAGTTTTTAAAAGATAGTTTCAATATTTCTCTCATCACTGAATCTTTTATGGAAAAATATCCTTCTACGATATTTTCCTTTCTTAAAACAAAACCATCACTGAAGCTTTTCTTCTTCACTGATCAAATGTTTTAAAAGGTCTTTTCATTCAGTGATTCTTCTTATCACTGAACGTTTTCAAAACTCTTTCACATTCTTAAGAAAGTGGCTCTTGAATTTTCTTAAAACTTTTTCGTTTTAAAAGAAATAGAAAATAAACCATTTTTATGACAACATTTTATTTTACCAATATAATTTTGTTTTGAGACGCACGTACCGTTCTGACACATGCGACACCTAAAATTTTCATCCAATCGTGGATGAGAACGTGCTACTTTTTCATCATTGCACATCCTCAATAGTCGTATTTTCCTCTCTCCTCATTTAATTTCTCACTCCTCATATCTATAAGTAGAGGCTTCTCCTCTTATTTTTTCTTTACGCTTTCAGAATTTTCATTGAACCTCTACCAATAAGATTTGCAAGCAAGAACTAAGAACGCTCGAAAACCCTTCGACCTTTTCTCCTAATCTCTAAGGTTGATACTCTTTCTTTTATTTTTTTTATTTGTTCTTTTTCTTTTATGAAACTGTTGTTTGTTTATTTAAGAACTTGTTTTCTTAAACTACAAACATAAAGATTATTAACACATTCTCTTACTTGGTTATAATCTAAAGTTTCAAAACACTAATTCTTCTTGAAAACCCCTAATATTTTCTTTGTGAATTTTTCAAAAGAACTTTTATTGTTCTAAAACTTAAAAGCTCACATCCTTATCTTGGACTACTAACGAATCTGTTATTTCTTATTTCTTACCTATAACAAAAAATGCTGCCAAGAAAGTGAACTTTTCAATCAAAGACGTGTCCTTCAAGGAAAACAATCATGTGGCCTTGTAGGACATTCCCACGAACAAATCCTACTATGAGGAAGTCGCTACCTTCCTCAAGAACTCTCCCATTTCCTATGCTCTCATCCATGAACCTGTCATGATGAAGGAAGCTGTAAGTCCCCAAATATGATCAATCTTCAATAAAACTCTAACAATCAATGGCAGATTTGATTTTCATTAAAGAACAATTGGAAGGAAATAAGATAGAACGTCAAACTCAGTCAATGCTCATAAAACTCTCAAACTATACGTATCAATACAAAATGAATCTCCTTACAAAATTACAAAGAACAAATGCTAATTATAGGGTCAAAGATGAACCCACAAAGTCAAAGTCAAACTATACACACAAAGTCAAACACGATGTTTATTTTAATTATAGACAATCTTATCTTTCAAGACGAATATAATTTTACACAGAAAATCAGTTCTAACATTCTCCCCCTTTGTATTCAGACTTGAAAGAACTTTCGCGCGTTGAATCTCGTTTGAACTTTGTCTCTTTACACTCTTTATGATTTCTTCAGAAACATCAAAAACAATCTTTACTTGAAATCTTTAGGCAATCGCTTGTTGAGAAAGATCTTCTGACATTCTCCCCCTCGAATGTAGAACCGCGATGATCTTCTCTTTTGACAATGTAGATCAGAAACAATAACGAACTTCAGAAATTATCTTTAGTTTATGGATCTTCACATTCAACATCTCTCAGTCATTTTAGCATCAGAATTATTTTCTGTAATCATCTCCAGTCGCACTTCTTTTGTGTCTTTTGCCAAATTTGAAGTTACTCCCCCTTGATCTTTACATCAGATTCCCCTTTATAATGTTCGAAATTGGATATTTCATTCATTATTACATACTCCCCCTTATCATGAAATGAGAATCATTCAATCATACACAAGAATGAATGAAATTCTCTACGTAAGCCGTCAATTCATGAAATTGTAAGTAGATCTTTGCAAATCCACTTATTTAATCTTTTCAGATTAAGGGAATGAGAAGGTAACAACCAATTTCAACGAATGAAATTGTTTTCAATCTTATAAAAAGGTTGGCCTGTGAGTATAACAAATATACTCAATACAACGGATGTACTGTATATATGAGACTTTTTGATGCTCATCTTACCAGGTCTTCCATTCAATCTTTGATAGCTTAAGAAAAGCATATCTATGAATGTTTTGGCAAATTAACATATAAAATGCAAAATCTGTGTAGTGTAGAAATATAAAGCAACGTATGCTTCTATTTAGGCTCAAAAAGATAAACCGTGTGGGCTACACAAATTTATCAGACTCAATTAGTGATCAAAAAGACTTGAAAGGGGTATATATATCCTTCTGATTCAATATCAACTTTCTCCGAATGAGAAATTGATAGATGATGAGCTGCGTGCCCCAAGTGTTATTGAAACACTTATCTGTTGAGAGATAAATGAGTAGCTGGTGGGGTTGTGAAAAGAATTGGCCTGGGCTTTGCCTTTTTCAATATTAGTCTCGAAAGAATTGAGAACTAATAGATTGTGTGGTATGCCAGGATTTTAGAAGTTTAGAACAAGATCTTGTTTATTCTTTTGATCCTGAGACAACTCTCGTCAATTCTTTTAATCTCACAACAACTACCTCTCTCATTTTCATAATAGTCTTAGCACACAAACCCTTTTGTATATAAAGCTCACTCAAATATGGTTGTCCTCAAGGGTAGGTTTGTCGGTTCTGACATTCCATTGAAGTATTTATGATAAGCACTCAGTCCCTCCTAAAATTACATTTTATGCTCAGATGATCACAATGATTGATCAAAAATATTATTGCAGATAAGCACAATGATCAAATAAAAATTGATCAAGAAATTTAGCTTTTAAGCACAATCAACAAAAAAATGATACGACAACGATAAGATTATTCGATATGCGAGAGAAATGAATGAAGATCTGTAAGAACGAGTTTACAGATTCTGATAAAAAAAATTGTATATCAATCAAAGAAAAAAACTCAGAAAAATCAACATTTGAATACAAACGAGTGTATTATCATCGAAAACGATTATCGTTTTAAGAGACGTGATAATAACAGTTTCAAGAATAGCAGAAACAGGTATTGGAGTTATGTTCGATGAGAAATTACACAAGTAAAATCTAAGGAAATACCTGTTCAGAAAATGTACTTGTTTCCAAAAAAAATATTATTCACTTTCCAAAAACATTTATTTAAAAACTTTTAGAGGCTCCCCCTAGAAAGTAGATTATAGAAATGTTTCAGTTAAGCTCAAAAATTATACAGGAAATATTTTAAGCACGGGTTCTAAACTAAGTGTTTAGAAACCACACTCGGTAAAGCACGGGTTTCGAACTGAAATGTTCAGAAGCCTCAGTGGAACAGATTACAACTCCCCCTGCATTGGTGTATCACTTATATGATATTTTTATCAGCACAAAATTGACACACCTGCAAAACCAGATTAAGTAGATTTTGGTACCCAAACAAACTTGGGTCCTATTTTGTTAGTATCGGGTTGGGGTATGTTGTAACTACCAAACCATCTATCTCTATTAGATATTTTCTTTTTAGCACTTTTAACAGGTAAATCAGATAAGCAGTAAGAACCATACCAGTTATTATTGTACCTGTTAAATGAATTCCAGCTGTTTTCAAACCAGTTGTTCCCATATCCTCTGTTGATCTTCTTGTTAACAAAATCATTAGATCCACAAATTGAGCATAGGATTCTTCTTTTGCTGAGACTGGTCATTTTATTAGAAGAACTCACAGTGCAAGGAAGAATAGTGTTAGTAACAACAGATTTATGAGACATAGCTGACTCAGCTTTATTAATCCATACTTGTTTAACTTTTGAAATATTATTGGATGATCCAATGGCATACCCTTGATAAAACTGATTTGAAGAATGAGACTTGTTCTTAGAAACAGCTGATTTAGGACTGCTTGAATAACTGTTGGATTTAACACTGGAACCGTTATAAAAGCAAGTTTTACAATGAGATTGAGAACCAGTTGAGTTTTCAGCTCTTGAAAAGTCTGAAACTTTCTTAAGTAATTGATCTCTCTCATCAACAACTAAATCATAATTCTTCTTAAGTTCAGTTCTCATATTCATCTCAGTTTCAAGGTCTATCTCTAGATCAGACAACTTGTTTGAAGTATCCCCAAATTTACCTTCTAATTCTTTCTTCATCTTTTCAAACACTTTTCTTTCTTTCTCAAACTTCTTTCTTTCTTCATCTGAACTTCCCTTATCATTCTCCAAAGCAATGTCAAGCCATTTCTTTTTCTCAGTAAGCTCTTTAGCAATTGCAGCATGTTTCTTGACAATACTTCTCTTCTCAATAACAAACAATCTTTTCTCTTCATCTAGGGCTTTCTGCTTTAGTTCAGCCTCTTTCTTTTCTTTATCAACCTTGGCTCGTTCCAAGATGATAAGTTGTTCAGAATCTGAAATTTGATTCAAAAGAAATTTAGCATTCGGATCAAGAGATTAATCTTATTTTCATAAGATTCACGTTCAGTACAAAATCTTTTTTCAATTTCTATAATATTTTTCTTCTCTTTCTGCAAAACTTTCCTTTCAACATTCAAATCCTTTTCCGCTTTCAAAAACTTTTCTTTCTCTAAGTTCAGAAGTTTTCTTAGCTCAATTAAGTCACTTTCAGATTTATAAGATTTATCAGTTAAGTCCATTTTATCTGTATTAACTTTCTCAAAACAATCATTTACTTTTTGCAAATCTTGAAGTTTGTTGAATAAATTCTTATTCGCATCAGTCCAAATCTTCAATTCTTCTTCATATTCTTTCCTTACTTTGTCCAGAGTTCTCTGAAACTCACTAGCCTTATCAGATAAAACCTTTTCAGAATTTTCTCTTAAGGTTTTATTTTCACTTTGAAGCTCTTTGATAAATTCTTTATCAGCACAGCTTTTATCGAACATATTAAAATATTTCTCTTTATGATCCTCAATGTTCTTTTCCAGCTTTGAAATTTTTATTTTCAGCTATCTATTCTCCGTCTCTAGAATATCTGCCATTAAGAAAAATAAGATTGATCAATTACAGGATCTATGCAGTTCAAGAAAAATGATC
>NC_037529.1:23800557-23806745 GCF_001531365.2 Cynara cardunculus var. scolymus
CTCAAGTCCGCACAAATAGTAGAATAAATCGCTCAAACTCACTTTTAATCTGCTCAAGATGAAATTCAAATCGCTCAAGAAGTCTGCAAGAATCCACTCAACACAAGTTGCTAATCATGTCAACACAAAACTTAAATCGCTTACAACTAAAAGTAAACCGCTTACTGCTTGCTTTCTAGTTGTGTACCCGTGCAATGCGGCGGGAATCGTGAATTTTAACGGTTTTGAAGTTTCACTGGTTTTATTATAGAAAATTTAACGTTGATATAAGTTACACTTGGTTTTTACATATTAATACAATTTGAATAAATAAGAGTTATGATTCCAACTACAGTCTATCGATGAAATAAATTGTATGACAATTTAAAATCCAACATATTTAAACGACTCCATAAATGTGTTTGATCTACACCAAGAGCAAAGAATCAAGAGAACGAGATCGAAACCAAGAGTTCTAGAGCAACTGAATGGGAGATGAATGATAGAACTTTTAATAACTTATGGTAAATATCAATTTGAATCTCACATTGGGGATGGGAAAAAGACAGAGAGGTGTGAGAGGGTAAAGACATGAGTAAAATGTGTTCAAAGTATCTTGGGAACATGGAAAAAAAATTAATGTGCATTGATAACTTGTATTATATGTTATTTTAATTGTATATTAAGAGATTTTAAGATTGAATGCATAAAGTAATAGTACTTAATGCATTATGAGTTGTTTTTAAGACTTTTAAGACTTTGTGCATAAATGTATAGTACTTTATGCATTAAAAGTTGTTTTTATGATTTTTGATAAATCTGGTTTGTAAGGTAATATATATATATTAAATTTGTTAAAGAAAATGTAAAATAAATAGGATTACACCAAAAATGATATGTATCATGGCTTTCTTTTTTGGAAAGAGGACAACAACTCAAACAAAAATAAACGCACAAAAGGTACACTTAATTAACGTGAGACTTCCACCTGAAAGCAAAATCACATGGGGTATTGAGACAACCCCAATATACAGATGACGAGCACTAATCAAACACATATGGTTGGAGCAAACACCGTACGACGTAACTAAGGGGCTGTTTACCTAAACACTTACCCGATAAGTGCATAACGGTAAAATTCAACGTTATCGCTTACTTACCTGGTAAGATTTTAGTTTACCAAAACGACATCGTATGTAATAACTTACCCAATAAGTGATAACCGTGGTAAGAGTTATCGTTATCACTTATCGGGTAAGACTTTCGGTCCTTGCCTTTGCTCTTACCGGGTAAGATTCTTGGTATTTGTCATATTCATCCAATGAGGTAATATGACTTGGTAAACGCTTACCCGAGTAAGCATTTGTTAAACGGCCCCTAAAATCCAAAGAGTATAGAGCAACGACATGAGTTTCGTACCAGAATTTGAGCATGGATAACAGTTTGTAATCCTCCCTTTACGYTGCCACCAAACAAACTYGTACAATTATTTTACCTAATTGATCATATGGGTTCAACAGGTATAATTTTTTTCATACGTAAATACTATCATGCCTATTTTATGAAAAATAGTAAAWGATTTTTGGCCTTTAGATATATAATCTCACATTACAACCACAAATAAAAGATGCATCAAACATACTCTTTTATATTAAATCTAAACTGTAAACTTAACAGATGATAATTTCTTGAAACCAAAAAAAGACAGCATCATCCCCAGAAACGGAGATGGAAATGAAAATGGAAACGGAAACTTATAAAGGCAATTCCAACATTATATTGATGATAACCCACTATGTCTCCAAATACCTCCACCCTCATTCTAAAAAACTCATCAAAGCATGCAAAATTGAACTGTTTTCAACTTTCTTTTTGAATAATTCAAAATCAAACATGTTTTCATTCATCATCTGCGCCACCAGGTTCCACATTCAGAGCATTCAACCTCTCAATAAGCTTCTGCTTCCTCTCATCATATGTTAGCTTCTTCAGGTTGAACCTAAACCCACAAAAACAACATCAACACATTCATTTTTGTATCAAATTGGCGAGTATCCGTTAAACTTGAAGTCAAAATTAAGGATTTTGAGTTGGGACTTGGGACGTCGAGAGTAGACTTAACACTCGGTTGATAACACACAAACTTGAAATCCGCTTTTGCGATATCACGACCAAATCATCGGAACAGAAGATCATATGGAACAAATCGATTTCTTTAATGAATTAAGTTAAGTTTATAAATTGAAAGCAAAATACAACTAAAATCAAACAATACAAAATTTAAATAGGAATGAAATTCAATGTAAAGCCTACAACAATGCCATGGTGTAGTGAAAAGWGTAGAATGTGATCATTTGAAGGCTTCCTTTTCAACTGCATTTTTATGCCACTTTTACTACTTCCAACGCTATTCCTAGATCTTGCTTACCCCTTATCTCTCTTATTACATTACTTTTGGCCCAGTAGTACACGTAACCCCTTGAAGATCAGGAGTTCAAGTCTCACCAATGGCACGAAGTGTGAAAATCAATTATGTTGTCCAAATAATTATAACAAAAGAAGAAATAGATATCTAGTGAATACATTGGAAAAATAATAAAGCTTTAATATCCTTAGTTGAAATTTGTGCAAAAAAACTTCATAATAAAGCTTTAGTATCTCAAGGAAAATGATAAAGCACATGCTATGTATCTTTAGTAGAAAATAGTGCAACAAACCTTATACATCATAGTCCCCTGTATATATCCCAATGAATCCCAATTCTAGTCCACACCATAAAATTAATGTTATCTAATGAATAAAGACATAAAATTACCAAAAGGATAACAACTATATATATGTAATTCAAAATCAATGTTATGTAATGGTTATAGGCAAAAGAACTGTAATTTTCTAGCAATACTTAAAGTAAAAGTTGCATTTATAGAACTAATTAAGGCTACAAGCGGAAGTACAAAGATGCAACTCTTGCTTACCTTGTTAGTTGTTCCGCTATTAACTTTTACAACATCCTACACACATAACACTAAGAAAATTGTAAGATGAGGATTGCAAATAGAAATGGAGGTATAAAACATACCTAGAAATGGTACACAGGTTCAAGAACAATACACATCTCTGTACATTTGTATCGAGTGCTAAGGCAAGTGACTGAAAGTAACAACGACAACTGAGAAATCAAAACCCATAATGCACCTCGATTAAAGCATATTTTGCAACTGGTTCATCTTTTGCAACTAAACCGAGATTCAAATTAATCAATTGATTTATCATATAGGATGGAAGCAAGAACCATTGTTGTCAAAGGTTACAAATCAATTATATCTTGCAATAGCAAATCGATAGCATATACCGATATATTTGGTCAAACTTAAGGGCAATTTAAACACCCTTGCTATAATTCAAATAGCATGCCTTAGGCCAGAATATTCTGGAAAAAGATTGAAGCTGCCAATCGCTAAATATGGTGGGAGAAAAAGGCCATTGTTATAATCTCTTCTAGATAGAATTACATGTCTTTCCAATTAGCTAATTTAATCATCTTCTTACAACTTTACATCGTGTTTGCATCAACATTAACTAATTTTATCATCGTCTTAGGGGCCGTTTACCAAATACTTACCCGGTAAGTGCTTACCGATAAAATTTAACACTACTATTTATTTACCGGGTAAGATTTTAGTCCACCAAAACAGTATCGTATGCAATAATTTATCCAGTAAGCGCTTACCGTGGTAAGAGTCGCCGTCCTCACTTACCGGGTAAGACTCTTGGTCCTTGTCTCGCTCTTACCGGGTAAGATTTTTAGTGCATACATACGAACAGAGTATCGTAAAAGAGGTTACCTGGAGGTGATCTATATCTTCTTCATGTTGAATGAGTGATTAATCTTTTCTTTACATATGAATGTTAATATTGTTTTGGCAGGTTACAACACCAAATATGTTCAACATGCAAATGTGGGAAACTTCAGGTCATGCTGCAAACAACAAGAAGAACATGTTTGCATTTGGTCTCCTGTTGTTAGTGATTTTACCATTGTTCATTCTTGTTCTATATATAAAAAGTAATGATATTGGTAAGCTGATGAACAAAATGGGTAAAATATTTCATTTAATGCAATTCTTTACATTCATGGTTTTGCTATATTTAGTGGTGTAGGGGAAAGAGATTTTAAATTAGAAAATTTTGAATAGGAATGCCTTATGTTGTAGGTGGTTTTTTAACTGTTGCTCTTTGACAGTTACTATCAATATGTCGGTTCCCATCTTTTGTAACCCATCATTGAATCTTGATAACCAATTTACAGGAAAAAGAGAAAAAGAACTCACACAAATGAATTAAATTGTCTCGGAAGAACTGCTTCCTGAAGTCCTCCCTTCAATTCAATAAAAACGCAACAAATTAACACAACTTAAAGATATGTGTAATAAAATTTAACAAAAAGGAAAATAAACAAGCTCTTACATGTAAACAAAGAAGGCAAGGGCAGGTCTCTTAGGCTTGTTTGGATCCTTAGCAGCCTTACCCTTCGGTGCAACTTTCTTCACAGTGACCCTAATATCACACATGTAAGAAGCGAAACTATCATCAAATCAACAATTTAGGGGAAAACCTAATCACACATGTAAGAAGCGAAACTATCATCAAATCGACAATTTAGGGGAAAACCTAATCGATCAAACCATACTAAATCTATTGCATAAAAAATCCATCAAACACAAACAAAAACATACTTGCCATCAACTTTTTCCGTATCGCCCTTCGWTTTTGCCCTTTCATCGGTAGGYAGATCGCGTAAATGCATCAGAATTAGAACGAGAGATTGCATAGAACAACAAAACAAAGCTTACTGAATGAACTGAGAGATTTAGGATTAGGGTTTGAAAAGAGATCAATGACAAACACACCTGTAACAGTCTAACACARCACCTATCTTGGAGGAAGAACACATTTAGTTTTCATTTGTACCCGAAAAAACAAAAAAGCAAATCAAAATATGAAACCTAAATTCAAACCAAAGAAAAAAAGACAAACACACCGGTAGAGGAGAACTTTAAATTAAAATTGGAAGTTTTCAAAGCAAAAMCAAAAACCTAAACTGAAATTCAAATTAAAACCTTACCTGGATGTCTTGAAGACGGAGAAATTGGAAATGGATGGAGAATTTTGAGGTTTACCGAGATGTAGGAGACAATCCATTTGAAGTCTATCAACAAGAACCCGAATCGTATCAAGGTCCCTGATAGCCACATAATCAAAACATCAAGTGTGAAAACGATAACGTCAATTAAAGTAGCAGATTCAGGCAAAAAGGAAAACAAAAGAAACCCATTGTCACAAACACCTAATTGTTGATCTAACCCATAAACCTAAAGTAGCAGCTATGAAATAAAGACAAAGATGAAGCGTACCATGAATAGATTGAGAGATGAGAGATAGAGATGAACCTGTAGAACCCTGTAATCAAGACCATGAAATCTCTAGGGTTTTGAAAAGAAAATGGAGAAATCAAAACTTCAAATTTCAGGTTATAAGCACAGACGAGGTCGTCTTGGAGCGTAGAAATTGACACATCAAATCGGCAATTTGTGCAAATGTAGCAGCAATGGAAGAAAGCAAGGTCTGATCCTTACTAAATTGGTTTTGGCGAAGGGAGACATGGAAAAGGAAGAAGAAGACTGTGAATAGAAGAAAGAAAGGTAAGAACTTACCAAACTGGTTTTGTCGCACATGGGATTGCTGGAGAAGGTAACTATTGGAATTAAAGTAAAGCATCAATAACATGTACATTGTGCTTTATAATTTGTAATTAAGAGTTTTTTGAAATCTAAGCATAAAATGGTAGTACTTTGTGTTTTGTGATTTGTAATTAAGATAATGACTTAAATGCTTATATATGTAGTATAGATTCATATTCTTTCCTTACTTTGTCCAGAGTTCTCTGAAACTCTCTAGCCTTATCAGATAAAACCTTTTCAGAATTTTCTCTTAAGGTTTTATTTTCACTTTGAAGCTCTTTGATAAATTCTTTATCAGCACAGTTTTTATCGAACATATTAAAATATTTCTCTTTATGATCCTCAATGTTCTTTTCCAGCTTTGAAATTCTTATTTTCAGCTATCTATTCTCCGTCTCTAGAATATCTACCATTAAGAAAAATAAAATTGATCAATTACAGGATCTATGCAGTTCAAGAAAAATGATC
>NC_037529.1:23807075-23816326 GCF_001531365.2 Cynara cardunculus var. scolymus
CTCAAGTCCGCACAAATAGTAGAATAAATCGCTCAAACTCACTTTTAATCTGCTCAAGATGAAATTCAAATCGCTCAAGAAGTCTGCAAGAATCCGCTCAACAAAAGTTGCTAATCCTGTCAACACAAAACTTAAATCGCTTACAACTAAAAGTAAACCGCTTACTGCTTGCTTTCTAAATCGCTTACTTAACAGCTTATAATCCGATCAAAGCATGGTCTAAATCGATCAATACGTGAAGTAACTTGCTCACTACACACTAACTGAACAGTCTCTCAAGTCCGTTCAAAAACAGATCCTAATCTGGTCATCATGCAGATCTAAATCGCTCACTATGAAGTCTTAATCCGGTCAAAGCAACCTCTAAATCGCACACCTAATGATCTAAATTGCTCAAGATGTAAGCCAGAATTCGGTCAAATCCGCTCACGATCTAGGCGATATCGCTCAAGACAAGTTCTTAATCGCTCAAAGACACTTCCTTAACCCGATCAAATCTGCTCATTAAACTCGATAAAATGCTCACTCCATGATTATCTTAGTCTGATCACAACAAGAAAGAAATCCATAGCAGTTAAATTCACACTATCTTAAACTGGTTATTGCACAGCAGTCAATTCACAGCTGAAAATAAACCGGACAAGAAGAATGCTAAATCGCTTAGGAGGTATCTGATAAAAAAATAAATCGCACAAATATTACTTGAGTTTAAATCTCTCAATGTCCAGTCAAGAAACTTATCCAGTCAAGATTGCTCAAGAGGTAAGATAAATCACTCACCAATCTAGTCTAACATTCTCACCATGCAACCAGCTGTAAACTAGTAAAAAAAAATTGAAACTCACCATGCAGACTTCTAAATTGGTCAACACAACTGTAAATCGCACAGCAAATACAAGAAAATTGTAACACCCCCAATCCATACATTGCATATAACACATATATTATACATAGAATACATGTTTGTTGATCCTCTCCCAGTGGTTTGATGATAATCCCTTTTCTCTTTCATGTCGTATTTGTGTTTATGTATTTTTAGTTCCAGCGATCTTCACTGAGTATGTTAAGTGATCGATGAAGAACTTGCATTGTAAATCTATCAGACACAGCAATACTTCAAGAAGACAACACTCACACCAAAGAACCTTCAGCAAACATTGAAGACTGAAACTGAAGATTAGAGACCGGCGAGTACGTGATCTRAAGCGGTATTCAGTGATTACAAGCCTGTTTACATATGTGTGAAGACTGCTCTAGCTTCAGCGAATGATGATGAGACCTTCAGGTCATTCTAGCATTCAGCAATCAAAGGAAGCTTGGCTAGCATGATTGTTGTTGTCTTGTCCTTATGCACACAAAGGACAAAACCCATACCCTTACACAAGTTAGTACGGTACGGAGCCGATTAGTCGACTCTTTGTCCACCAACTTTAGGTAAGGATGTTTGCTCAGAAATAGTGCTTTTGTACTATTCACTGTAGCAAAGGACAAGCCTTCCTCTTAGGGTTTGACACGCACTCTAAACCTACCATATTGCATTAAATGGACAGTTAATGCACTGGATATGAATAGAAGTGTTTCTTCTCCATGCAGAGAGCGCACATCTCTATCTAACCTTATTCTTACTTCAAGCATCTTCTAGCTTAAGTAAAGGATCTTTCTTTTAGCAACTTCTTTTCTTGTAATTGCTAAAGCTTTGTGTGTAACCGAAGATTGTTTAGATAGGTTTTTATTACCTTATATTTCCGCAAACAATCTTGTAAAATCTGTATTGATCTTCTTTATCAATATATATTTTAAATTTGAAAATACTGTGTTTATATTCATCCCTCCCTTCTACAAACTATTTCTCTTCTTGTAGACCCTTACGGGACCAACAAATGGTATCAGAGCAGTGTTTTCTTTCTTTCCTTGTGTTTGGCTGTTTTTCTGTACTAGTTTATCTTTTCTAAGATAACTTACTGCTTACAAATGGCTTTACAAATTGCAAACACACACACACAAAAGATAATGGCTCTCTTGCCAAACCTCCCCGGTTTGTCCGTGACAACTTTATTCTCTGGACAAACCGGATGTCCCTCTTTCTGGAAGGTGTGGATCATGAAATTCCACATTACATAGAAAATGGACCATATATTCCATATGCTATTGTTTTGGCTGTTCCAGAAACAGCTACGATTGTTGCGATTCCTGAACGGCATATTCCAAAGCTTCGACATCAGTGGAGCGATGAGGACAAGAAGAAAATAGCTATTGACACGCGTGCTCGATCTATAATAGTTATGTCTCTTCCTGATGAGATCTATCACTCAGTGATGAAAATCAAAACTTCTAAATCCGTATGGGATATGCTTTGTGTCCAATATGAAGGAACCACTCAGGTTTAGGAGACTAGAAAGATCAATCTACTAAGACAGTATGAAAGCTTTCTCTGTGGAAAGTCTGAGACGCTGTCTGAAGTACATCAAAGATTTAATTGCCTTCTTATTGATCTTAGGACTGTCGGCAAGGAATATTCTAATTCTGAAACCTTGACTAAGTTTCTAGAATGCCTTCCTGAGTCTTGGGACACCTTTTCCATGTGTCTCAAGATGTCAAATGACATGTCCACTCTTTCTCTTTCTACCTTATACGGGATTCTGCTTAACCACGAGCAATCTCGTCAACTGAAAARAAGTATTGTAAAAGAATCCAGGGAAATGAAAAGCTCTCCTTTAGCTTTCATCTCTGAAGCTTCTTCAGTTGAAACTTCTACTCCTTTTGTTTCTTCTCTACCTCTCGTGGTCATCACGGAGATAGATTATTCTGAGGACATTCCAGAATCTGATTTAACAGATTTTGATGAGTCCCTTTGAAAGAATAAAACTTCTTTCCAAAAATCCACAAACAAAAATTAGGGTTTTTTCCAGAAGAGTAAGTGTATAGAAACTTTACATTATAACCAAGAACAAGAATGTGTTAATAATCTTTATGTTAGTCCCTTAAGAGAACAAGATCTTAAATAACACAACATAAGTTTCTTTAGAAGAAGAACATATCAAAATAAGAAATAAGGGTTATCAACATGTGATTCTTAGAACAAGAAGAAGAAGGTTGAGAGTTTTTGAAAGTTCTTTAGTTCTTACTTGCAAAAGTTTTTGAGGTAGAGGTCGACAAAAGTATTTGAAAGCGTAAGGGAAAATGAGATGAGAGGTCTCATATTTATAGGTAGGAGGACAGAGAAATGGAAAGAGAAGAGATAAAAATACGACTTAAATGTTATGCAATGATAAAAAGAAATAACACGTTCTCATCCATGATTGGATGGAATTTCGAGGGCTCGCGTGAACGGTACTTGCATCTAAAAAAATCGTATCGTTTAAAACAAAAATGGCATCATAAGACGTTTCATTTTCCATTTCCTTTTAAACAAAAAGTTTAAGATATTCAAAAACATTATACTAAAAAATATGAAAAGTTTTTGAAAAGGTTCAGTGATAAGAAGAATCACTAAAGAAAACTAAATCTTTTAGAACATAGATCATTAAAAGAAAAAAGCTTCAGTGAGGGTTTTGTTTTAAGAAAAGAAAAATATATCTTAGAGAGATTTATTTGCTTAAATGGTTCAGTAATGAAAGAAACATTGAAACAATCTTTTAAAACATTTGTATCATTGAATAAGGAAAGGGTCAGTGATGATTTTTGTTTTAAAAAAATTTAAGTATATCTAAAAGAGATACACTTGCTTAAAGAATTCAGTGATAAGAAGGAATCACTGATACAATCCTTGAAACTGGTTTGATCACTGAATATGGAAAGATTCAGGGATAGTTTTAAGTTTTGAAGAGAGAGAGAGAGAGAGAGAGAATAAGTTTACATACCTTAGAGAGAGAACATATATTTACTCAAGAGTTCAGTGATAGAATAAGAACACTGAATCATTTCACTTACTGAGTAATGCTTATAGCTGAAGGAAATTAAACCTCAATGTTCAGCATTCCAAGTTCGCTAATCAAGATGTTAAATCTTGTCTTATCAAGAGGCTTTGTAAAAATGTCAGCGAGTTGATAATCAGTTGGCATAAAGTGAAGTTCAATATTATCATTAATAACATGATCTCCGATAAAATGATATCATATCTCAATATGATTGGTCTTGAGTGAAGAACAGGATTGTTTGTAATAGAAATAGCATTGGTGCTTTCGTAATAGGTAGGAATGTTGGAAAATTGAAGATCATAGTCGTTGAGCTGGTTTTTCATCCAAAGAACTTGGGCACAGCAGCTTCCAGCGGCAACATATTCAGCTTCAGCAGTTGATGTGAACACAAAATTTTGTTTTTTACTTGTCTAGCTTACCAACTTTCCACCTAGAAGATGACAGCCTCAAGTGGTGCTTTTCCTATCAATTTTGCGTCCTCCAAAATCACTACCTGAATAACCTATTAAGTCAAAACCTGAACCCTTGGGGTACCAGAGATCAAAGTTAGGAGTTCCCTTGAGGTATCTGAATATGCGTTTTACAGTAATCAGATTGGATTCTTTAAGTTCATATTGATATCATGCACATAGACAGGTAGAGTACATGATAATTAGACGACTTGTTGTGAGATACAGCAGGGAGCCGATCATTTCCCTATAAACAGTAATGTTTACAGGCTTTCCGTTTAGATCCTTGTTTAGTGAGAGAGAATGAGCCATCGAAGTTTTCATAGATGAGTTGTTGGATAGATCAAACGTTTTCAACATATCTTTTGACATACTTACTTTGGCTGATAAAGATATCTTTATCTGATTGCTTGATCTAGAGACCTAGAACATAAGTTAGTTCTCCCATCATACTCATATGATATACTTTCTTCATGCGATCAGCGAACCAAAAATAGAAAGAGGGATTAGTGGAATCAAATATAATATCATCAACATAAATTTGGACTAAAATGATGTGATCTTTAACTTTCCTAAGAAATAAGGTCTAGTCAATCTTTTCACGGACAAATTTCTCAGAGATGAGAAATGAGGAGAGGGCATCATACCAGGCACGAGGGGAATGTTTTAACCCGTAAAGAGCTTTATCCAATTGATAGACATGATTTGGATACTTAGGGTCAAGAAAACCTGGAGGTTGTTCAACATAAACTTTCTCTTGGAGTTTTCCATTATGGAAAGCACTCTTTACATCCATTTGAAACACTTTAAAGTCTCTATGGGCAGCAAAGGCTAGAAAGAGTCGAATAGCTTTGAGTCTAGCCACTGGTACGAAGGTTACGTCACAATCTATTCCTTCTTCTTGTCTACAACACTAAGCAACAAGGCGAGCCTTATTACGGGTTATCATATTCTATTCATCTAACTTACTACGATACACCCATTTGATACCTATCACAGTTTTATCAAATGGACGTCGGACGAGGTACCAGACTTTGTTTATATCAAACTCAATGAGTTCCTCTTGCATGGCAATGACCCAACTAGGGTCTGTGATAGCCTCATTGATTTTCTTGGGTTCAACTAGAGAAAAGAAGTTGACAAAGACATAGATATTACCTAGACCACATCGTGTCTGAATACCTGCACTTGGATCACTAAGAATTTGATGAATTGGATAGTCTTTTGTCCATCATTGAGCTGGTAGAGGATTGTCTTCTGAGCATTAAAATTCAGGAACAGAAGATGAGGCTTCAGCTGCAGATTCTTCAGCAATGGGTTGAATTTCTAAAGGAGCTTCAGAGAGAGATTTAGCGATTGATAGAGGTTCAAATGCTGAAGGCATTTCATTCACAAATTGGTCAGTGTTTGAAGTAGACGGGGGAATGCAACTAATGGGCACTGCAATGATCTTTGAATAAGATTCTCTTTGGTTATTAGTTGCGACTGGAATAATAGGTGAATCATCATCAGATTCTAGAGTATCAGCATTGGGTTGATTGCTGAAGGAAGCTTCAAGTTGATCCTCTCTATTAGTGATTTGATGATAATCCCTTTTCACTTGTACGTTGTATTTATGTTTCTGTATTTTCAGTTCCAGCGATCTTCACTGAGTATGTTCAGTGATCGCTGAAGAACTTGCATTGTAAATCTATCAGAGACATCAATACTTCAAGAAAAMAACACTCACACCAAAGAACCTTAAGCAAATATCGAAGACTGAAACTGAAGATTAGAGACTAACAAGTACGTGATCTGAAGCGGTATTCAGTGATTACAAATCTGTCTACATATGTGTGAAGACTGGTCAAGCTTCAGCGAATGATGATGAGACCTTCAGGTCATTCCCGCATTCAGCGATCAAAGGAAGGTTGCTTAGCACGATTTTTGTTGTCTTGTCCTTATGCACCCAAAGGACAAAACCCATACCATCATGAAAGTTGGTACGGTACAGAGCCGACTAGTCGACTCTATTGTCCACCAACTTTAGGTAAGGATGTCTGCTCATGAATAGTGCTTTTTGTACTATTTACTGTATCAAAGGACAAGTCTTCCTCTTAAGGCTTGACACACACTCTAACCCTTCCATATTGCATTAAATGAACATTTAATGCACTGGGTATAAATAGAAGTGTTTCTTCTCCATGCAAAGTGCGCGCAACTCACTCTCTAACCCTAATTCTTACTTCAAGCATTTTCTAGCTTAAGTAAAKGATMTTSTTTACAGCAATTTCTTTTCTTGTATTTGCTAAGACTTTGTGTGTAACTAAAGATTGTTTAGATAGGTTTTCACTACTATATCTTTCCGCAAACAATCTTGTAAAATCTGTATTGATCTTCTCTATCAATATATAGTTTAAATTTGAAAATACTGTGTTTGTATTCATCCCCCCCTTTTACAAATTGTTTCTCTTATTGTACACCCTCATGGGACCAACAAGTGGTATCAGAGCAGTGTTTTTTTCTTTCCTTGTGTTTAGTTGTTTTCTGTATTAGTATATCTCTTTTCTTAGATAACTTTACCGCTTACAAATGGCTTTAGAAATTTCAAACACACACACAAAAGATAATGGCTCTCTTGCCAAACCTCCCCGGTTTGTCCGTGACAACTTTAGTCTATGGAAGAACTGGATGTCCCTCTTTCTGGAAGGTGTAGATCTTGAAATTCCACATTACATAGAAAATGGACCATATATTCCATTTGATATTGCTTCGGCTGTTCTAGCAACAGCTACGACTACCGCGATTCCTGAACGGCAGATTCCAAAGCTTCCACATCAGTGGAGCGATGAGGACAAGAAGAAGATAGCTATACATGCATGCTCGGTCTATAATAGTTGTCTCTTCCCGATGAGATTTATCACTCAGTGATGAAACTCAAAACCTCTAAATCCATGTGGGACACTCTTTGTGTTCAATATAACGGAACCACTCAGCTTCAAGAGACTAGAAAGATTAATCTAGTAAGACAGTATGAAAGGTTTCTCTGTAGAAATTCTAAGACACTGTTTGAAGTATATCAGAGATTTAACTGCCTTCTTATTGATCTTAGGGCTGTCGGCAGGGAATATTCTAATTCTGAAACTTTGACTAAGTTTCTAGAATGCCTTATTGAGTCTTGGGACACCTTTTCCATGTGTCTCAAGATGTCAAATGACATGTCCACTCTTTCTCTTTCTACTTTATACGGGATTCTGCTTAACCATGAGCAATCTTGTCAACTGAAAAGGAATCTTGCAAGAGAATCCAGGGAAATAAAAAGCTCTCATTTAGCTTTGATCTCTGAAGCTTCTTCAGTTGAAACTTCTTCTACCCCTTTTGTTTCTTCTCTTCCTCTCGTGGTTATCACGGAGATATATTCTTCCGAGGATATTCCAGAATCGAATTTAATAGATTTTGATGAGTCCCTGGCTCTCCTGACTAAGTCATTCAGGAGATTTGCCAGTAAGAGCAACTTTCGCAGATCTCCTCAGCTATCCCTCAGGGAAAAGCCAAAGTCTGAAAGAATAGACAAGGCTTCAGCTGTCTACTACAATTGTCACCGGCCCGAACATTTTGCAGGTGTATGCAGATCAAAGAAGACTGCGATGCCATCTTCTAAAGCGCCTTCCTCCTTCAAGACCAAAGATGAAAAGTACTTAAAACTGAAGGAGAAGTACAAGAAGGTGAAGAACAACCAGCGAAAGGCTAAAGGCCTTATTGCTAAAGAGCATGACTGGGCTGAATCATCCGATGAATCATCTTCGGATGAAGAGGATAAAGCCTACGTCTGCTTGATGGCCATAGATGCAGATGAAGGATATTTTGAAGCGTCTACTGTTGAGAAACATTAAGCATAAGGATCGAATTTCATCCATTCAATAACAATTTCACACAAGATTTAAAAGAACACATAAAACTTACTTGGTGTGAATCCCGTATTTTGAAGAGTAGACGAAGATGATGATGCCATTAGTTGCTATTGATTCTTCAAGGATATACGGAATTAGGATGGTGTGATCGATCAACCGATTAGTGATGTTGATCTTCCATCTCTCTGTAAGCGTCGATAAGAGAGAGAAAACGAATGATCGATTGATTAACCGTATAWCAAAAAGAAACCGTTCAGCCCCTTATGTAATTGTTATGTTACCCACATCYATCATATGTTAACATTACATAAGTATAGGGACTAAATATGTCATAATGGCAATCATAGATATATTGAATTATAAATATATCTTTAATTTCATAAAACTTTACATAAATGGTACAAGGACACCAAATAGAAATTATATTCCAACATTCTCCCACTTGTCCTTGAGATCATTTATATAAGTTTAACTAGTGATTTGGCCAAATAATTTCATCTTACTCCATAATGATATCAAAGCAAAGAGATACAGTCATATGAGTTGCTTTTGACCCRAGACCCCTATCAATTATACTTTGATACTTCTTAAAGAGTATAAGGATTTAATAAACCAAAATGACACTTAGCATAAAGTTTCATGTTTGTCTATAAGATAAGTTAGYGTGCACAAATAAGATTAGACAAACAAACTTARGGAGGAACAATAAGTCAAGTACTTGAATTTACAAAATAGTAATAATAARTAAGTAAAGCACTATGCTAGAAATAAGTTAAACCGAGTCTTGAATTAAGCCCATGTTAGTGACATGTCGTTGAAAAACATTGGGCGGAAGACCTTTGGTGAGATGATCAGCTAGCATATCATTGGTGCTAATGTGTTCGATACAAATTTCGTTTTCCTCCACTCTTTCTCGAACGAACAAATATTTTGTATCGAGATACAATCCCGCTCCACTGGAACTATTGTTATTTGAGAAACTAACAGCCGCAGAA
>NC_037529.1:23816426-23817610 GCF_001531365.2 Cynara cardunculus var. scolymus
TTGAACTTGTCCATCAGTCCAATGGTTGAATTATCCATCGATCCAATGGTTGAATTCCATACTTAGTCGATTTTGCCTTGATGTCTTCATTGGTCTTTTGGTTCTTCATCACTTGTTGTTTTTCATTACTTTTTACATTTTGCATTGTGGGGTTTAACATGTACATGTTCCTTTCGCTGCAACCCCAGAACCCATCGTGTTGAGCTCATCAACCGATGAAGAGCCATTCACCCCTCCAACAGATATAAACCAACCTTCAACCACACCAAACCTACCCTTAACACCTTCACCAACACCTCGCACCTCTCAACCCTTCACCTTATCCACACAACCAGAACCAATGATAATCCAACTTTCATCACCCCAACAACCACAAACCCCAACAGAACCCCATGCACCAGAAACCACCCAAGCCGAACCCAATGAACCACAACCAACCCAACCTGAACCAACTCAACAAGAAACCATACCCTCACCAACTCATACACAACCCTCAACCAAAACACCCGTGGTGCATGCGGATACTCCCTCTTCATCAAGGCAACCTTCTCAGAGCCTGATTAGACGAAATCATACAGAGCATGGAATCGATGTGGAGATGTCCTGACTTGCCACCTAGGGAACCAATTTTTCTAGAGAACATTCATCAATACCTATATCAAGACCACGATGAAAGTTTGACCATCAACCCTCCAATCTTATCGCCTGAGTCCATGGTCCTCCTACACCATAGATTCATTAGACAGACCACACAAGCACCTCAGGCTATCTTCTCGAATGATGGGATAAGGAGGGTCATGGATCTGAAAGTAAGGACATTTGCCAACCGAGCCATTTGATACATCGAGTTCACTGTGGAGAGAGCACATGAGCAAGTTTGTGTGTTCAACGAGAACGACCTCATTAATCTCAATCCATATGACTTGATTGAATTATATGCATATACGGCTCAGAGGCAAGACCACGACATCTGGTATGGAATGGCGAACCGAGCGGTAGTAAAGAAGATGGAAACCCTGGTGAACCATAGAGCCGAGAGTGATTTTGAAATTGCTCTTCTACCCGCAGTTCCAACTCAACCAGAACTTGGACTTGTTTACAAGAATGAGTTCGGGGTTAAAAAGTTCTTTAGACTAACTGAGGCCTTCAAGTATTCATCGGATACACTTGAATGGTTTCAGAAA
>NC_037529.1:23818135-23865370 GCF_001531365.2 Cynara cardunculus var. scolymus
ATTAGTATAAATAGGTGGTTAGGCCTATTGTAAAAAGTCCCTTTTACATTTTTATTATTTATAAAGTGAAATCTTTGACGCACAAGATTGTTCTTAATTGTTTATATTTCTTCTTGAGTGTTCATCACTTTATTCATCAAATCACTATAATTTGGTTATTATTAACTAGATTATTAGTGTTATTGAGAGATTTGGGATCAACAATGGATCATAGATTATCATCATTTTGAAGACATTTTCATGTCATTGATGTATAAACTCCCATCTTAGAATCTCCAGAAAGTTTGTTTATAAAAAGGAGAAAGAAGAAAAGTGTAGAAGATAAGAAATCATGACGAAAAATAGGGATTATGAAACTAGACCCTTACCTTTTGCTTGCAACTGCTTGAAGTTTGAACGCTCTTCAAGATGAAGGAATTTGAAAGGTTTTGGAGAGTGATTACAGTTGAAGAGGTTGAGGAAATGAAGATTTCAAAAGAAATGGGGTTTTTATATGTGTCTTAAATGTAAATAAAGGGCCGACCTCTTAAGGCGCAAGTCCATAAAAAAAATTATTTTTCAAATAACCGAAATAGCCCATTTAAATTTATAACAAAATACAATTTGTCAAATATTGATAAAAATATCATTATTAAATCAAAATTCCACATTTTTGGTAAAATTATTTGGACATTCAAATGAGACTTTTATATTTTAATTTGGACTTTATAATATCAACTTTATTATATTTGGAGCTTTCTTTATATATTAGGCATTACATAAGTTAACTTTATCAGTTACCCGTCGAAACAAGTTTTTCTAAACTATATTTTGGGACCTAAGCCAGATGAATTCTAATCAACATGACTGATCCTAATAAAATATAAGGCTAAATATAGAAACCCTATAAAGGTGCTCACCTGACGCTCCAAAAATGACGGATGTCACATTCTCCCCATGCCAGAAGAATTTCGTCCCGAAATTTTATTCGTCAATTTCTAGATTATGACTCGTTTGAGAACAAGTGGGGATACTTGCTTTTCATAAAATCCTCTCTTTCCCACGTGTACTCCGGTCCATGCCTCGAAGTCCAATAAACTTTTACAATTGGGATTTTGCTACGCCTTAAATGCTTGACTTCTCTATCCATGATTTCTATTGGTTTTTCAACGAAGCGCAGATGATCATTATTTTGTACATCTCCCAACGGTATGACCAGTGTTTCATCGGTTAAGCACTTTTTGAGATTTGATACATGAAATGTATCATGAATAGCGCTAAGCTCTTGTGGCAGTTTTAACTTATATGTCACTGGTCCAATTCTCTCAGTTACTTCAAATGGAACAATATATCGGGGACCCAATTTACTTCTTTTCCCAAAACGCATTAATCCTTTCCAGGGTGAGACTTTTAAGAGTATTGTATCTCCTTTTTGAAACTCTAATGGTTTCCTTCGGTTGTCAGCATAACTTTTCTAGCGATCTCTTGCAGCCTTGAGTCGATCCTTGATAGTTACAATCTTGTTGGTAGTCTCCTGGATAACATCAGGTCTAGTTAATTGCCGATCACCAATTTCTAGCCAAATGAGTGGAGATCTGCACTTGCGTCCATATAATGCTTCATAAGGCGCACACTGAATACTGGCATGATAACTGTTATTGTATGCAAATTCGACTAACGGAAGGTGCATATCCCAGCTTCCACCAAAATCTATGGCGCATGCGCGTAACATGTCTTCCAGAGTCTGGATTGTTCTTTCCGTCTGTCCATCCGTTTGAGGGTGGTATGAAGTACTTAAATCTAGACGTGTACCCAACCGTCCTTGAAGTGATTGCCAAAATCATGACGTAAATCGATTGTCCCTATCTGAGATAATGGAGATAGGTACTCGATGCCGAGTAATGATTTAATTTATATAAATCTGAGCCAGCTTCTGCATCTTATAATCTTCTCAGATCGATAGAAAATGAGCAGATTTCGTCAGTCGGTTTATAATCATCCAGATTGTATCATGCCCTTTCCCAGTTCTGGGCAACTTTCTGATTAAATCCATTGATATTTGTTCCCACATCCATTGTGGAATCTTGGGTTGTTGAAGTAGACCAGATGGTTTTTGGTGTYCAGCCTTGACCATTGCACAAGTTAAACACTTGCTTACATACAATGCAATGTCTTTCTTCATTCCAGGCCACCAATAGTATTCCTTAAGATCCTTATACATCTTATCCGGTCCCGGGTGGACTGAGTATTTTGATCGATGGGCTTCATCCAACATTATGGATTTAAGATTGCCAATCTTATGTATCCAAACCTTGTCTCCCAAGTAATACACTCCTTCTGATTTTAGTTGAAACTTAGTCTCTATGTGGTGTAGGGTCTCATTCTTCAAATTCTCCTTGTTTAATGCTTCCTTTTGATCCTTGAGAATTTGTTTCTTCAGACTTGTGTTTACTATTGCTCCCAAAGCCCTCACCCTTGTTGGTTTCACTCTTTCCTTCCTACTCAGAGCATCGGCTACTATGTTAGCTTTGCCTGGATGGTAATTAATTTCACAGTCGTAATCACTAAGCAGTTCCACCCATCTTCTTTGTCTCATATTCGACATTTTCTGATTGAGAATGTGTTGAAGGCTTTTGTGATCAGTATACACAGTTCACTTGGTACCAAAAAGGTAGTGTCTCCATATCTTAAGTTCAAATACTACGGCCCCCAATTCTAGGTCATGCGTAGTATAGTTCTTCTCGTGCACTTTGAGTTGCCTTGAGGCATATGCAATGATCTTATCTTTTTGCATTAGTACGCATCCTAATCCTTGATGTTATGCGTCACAATATACCACAAAGTTTTCTGAACCTTCTTGTAAAGATAAAATAGGTGCATTACATAGTTTATTCTTAAGAGTCTTGAATGCCTCTTCTTGTTTCTCTCCCCAAACAAACTTCTTATCTTTCTGGGTTAAAGCTGTGAGTGGTTGCGCAATTTTTCAAAAATTCACAATGAATCGCCGATAATAGCCTGCTAAACCAAGAAATTGTCGAATCTCTGTCGGGGTTCTCGGGGTTTCCCATTTCTTAATGGCCTCATTTTTTTGCAGGGTCTACATGAATCCCTTTTTCATTAACCATATGAAATTGTACTTCACGAATCCAGAATTCGCATTTGGATAATTTGCGTACAATTTCTGGTTCCAAAGTAGTTCTAATATCATCCTCAAGTGTTGCTCATGATCCTTCTTACTTCGTGAATAAATTAGTATGTCGTCTATGAAAACGATTACAAAATTATCCAGGTATGGTCTGGAAACCCTATTCATCAGATCCATAAAGACCGTCGGTGCATTGCTTAACCCGAATGGCAAAACCAAAAATTCGTAATGACCGTACCAGGTTCTAAATGTCGTTTTGGGGGTGTCCTCTTCTCGAATTCTCACTTTATGATATCTGGATCGTAGATCGATCTTTGAAAAGTATACAACACCTTGGAGTTGATCGAATAAAACATCGATTCTAGGAAGAGGGTATCTATTCTTGATGGTCACCTTATTAAGTTCCTTATAATCAATGAACATTCTCATTGACCCGTCTTTCTTCTTGACGAATAGAACTGGTGCACCCCATGGTGAGAAACTTGGTCTTATAAATCCTTTATCCAATAACTCTTGAAGTTGGCTTGACATTTCTTGCATTTCTGATGGAGCCAATAGGTATGGTGCTTTTGCCACTGGGGCAGTTCCAGGGATTAAGTCGATACCGAATTCGACTTGTCTTGGTGGGGGTAGTCCTGGTAAATCCTCGGGAAATATATCAGGAAACTTTCAAACTACAGGGAAATCATCAATACATTTCTCTTTGACCTTCTTATCTATAACGTGTGCCAAAAATGCAACATAATTCTTCTTTAAGTACTTCCGCTTYTTCATGCATGATACTATCTTAATTTTCCGATCTGACTCGTGTCCTTGGATTATAATTGTTTCACCTCCTACTTGAGGAATTCGGATAATCTTTTCCGAACAAACTATTTCAGCTCGATTTTTGGATAGCTAATCCATGCCTATAACTATATCAAAACTTCCTAACTCAATCGGAATAAGGTCTATGGTAAAATCCTTCTTGGCTAAACATAGAGTGCAGTCCATGATTTTGTCTCTAGCCTTAATTTCTTGGCCATTGGCAAATTATATTATATAAAGTTCTTTCAACCTTTGGGGCTTTAAGTTAATCTTCGGCTTAAAATCTAATGATACAAAACTTCTATCTGCCCCTGAATYAAATAATACCGATGYAAWTTCATTATTCAAGAGAAATGTACCTGTAACCACATTGGGATCATGCCTAGCTTCCTTTGCTCCAATTTCAAATGCTCGGCCCCATGCTTGACTTTTTGGGTTTCCTTGATTGGCTGGTCGGGCTTGGTTAGCATTTGTTCCTTGTTTTCTATTTGGGCAAACATTTTTTATATGGTTTGGACTCCCACAATCAAAACACAATCGCTTTGGGCAATACTTTGCGGAATGACCCCCTTTGTGGCATCTTTGACAAATGATACAGTTCCCCTAGTGCGAATATTTGCATTTATTGCACTTAGGCTTGCTTCCTTGGTTTACCACCTGGGTATGTATCCCAAAATTTCCTACTACTTTCCTATTCTTGACAAATCTTCCCCCAAATCTTTGGTTCCCATGCTCCTCCATCTTTCTCTTTCCTTTGGCGAAATCTTCGGACCGAACAACATTATTTGTGAGCTTGGTGGCATTGTCTATTGCCTCCTGAAGGGTCTTTGGGTTTGCCGAGGTGATATTTCCTTGAATCTCTAGAGACAATCCCCAAATATATCTCTCGATTCGAACTTCCTCAGGTGTCACCAGATGTGGCACTAAATTTGCTAACTCATGGAATCGAGCAGTATATGCAGCTATGTTTTCCCCTTTCATTTCATGGTTCCATAACTCCATTTCCAACTTTTGGAGTTCAATTCTTGGACAGTATTCGTCCTTAAGTAGTTTCTTGAACTCCTCCCATGAAAGTTGGTTGGCCGATTCCCGACCCCTAGTCTGAACTAATGTGTTCCACCATGTCAGCGCTCGACCTTGCAGTAAACATGCAGCATATTCTACTTTGTTTGCTTCTGTGCATTTATTGATATGGAGGACAGATTCCATACTCTCAATCCAGGTTAATAATCCTACGGCTCCCTCGGTTCCATGGAATTCTTTTGGGTTGCAGGATCTGAAGGATTTATAGGTGCATTCCCGGGGTGTTCTAGGCTCAGAATTGGTTGGTTGGTTAGCGTTCAGATCTGCCGCTACCTGGCTGACAATGTTCGGGAGAGTGGCCAAGAGTTGTTCTGATACGAGTCGTGCAACTTCAGGGTTTTCTCTTTTTGGCGGCATTTTCTAAGGCCTAAGTTAGAAGGGAATTTCATCATTTCCATGGCAATATCAATGATAATAACTTCCAGTCATTTAAATGATGCAAAGGATATTCATCTTATGGATAACATTCAAGCATTTACATAATCGAACAGAATAATCTTATATTCAACCATGGCTTGATGTAGATAAGCATTTCTCAAAGGACGTCATAAGTTCATAATTGTTTACAGCCCACCAATACAAGATGTTAGGTTTCATTGCAAAAGAGTAAATATTCTATCACTAGTCAACATTTCTAGAGTAACATCCAACCGATCAGCATTCCTTGCATTAGCATCATAATCCCACTCACCACCAGGCACTTGTACAATCTCCTAATCTCCCGTCTTGCAGCAATGACGGCATCCGAGGTTCTCATCATACGCTGGTGGTGCATTTCCATCACATCGGATAGGTTGTTCAAAATGTGGTGGTGATATCCTAGCCGGGTCTGGTGAGTTTGAGTATCTAATGCGATTCTCCGCACCCACTCTCGTTCAACCAGATTCATGCCCTGAGTGTAAGATGCAGGTACTCCTGTCACTACTTGAGAGGTCCTGCTCCCATGTTGTGGTTGGGATGACTCCCCTCTAACTCTAGTGGAATTCTCAAAAGTCACCCGCCGAGGTAGTGGAACACTTTTCCTAGACGTGACTCTAATCCTTGGACCATGAAAGGTTTGAGGTGGAATATCGGGCACTGGCTCCGATGGGGGCAATATGGATGCAGGTGGTGAAGCAGGTGTCTCGCTTGTTGTTGTGTTCTCATGCTCATAAGGGTCTACCTCTTCATTGATGGATGAGTTCCTTCTGGATCGGTGAACCACATAACCGGGTTCGTCTACCGAATATTCACTAGGAGCAGATGATGCCATAGTGATCTGCGATATTAACAATCTTAATTATGAAATGTACCATCTATAAATGCTTAGTGTTATAACAAAAGCTTCTAAGCAAGGCTAAGGGTGGCAATCAAGCTAGAGCCTCTGGATAGCCAAAGTCTCTAGTTGCATTACCAGAGCCTCTCGTTGCATTACCAGACTTAGAAAATTTTTGGCTTCTAGTTCATCGGTCCTCTAGTTCCACATACATACTTAGCAAACCAATGGAATTCTATTTCATCAGCCGCTGGTTCAACATCCACACTTAGAAAAATAATGGATTTCTCGTCCATCGGTCCTCTGGTTCCTTCTAACCAGTGCTTCTGGTTCAACATGGACACTTAGCAATATAAGGAATTTCTAAACCATCGCCTCTGATCCTTCTAACTAGCGCTTCTGGTTCAACATGGACACTTTGCAATATAAGGAATTTCTAATCCATCGCCTCTGGTCCTTCTAACCAGCGCTTCTGKTTCAACATGGACACTTAGCAATATAAGGAATTTCTAATCCATCGCCTCTGNAGCAATATAAGGAATTTCTAATCCATCGCCTCTGATCCTTTTAACCAACGCTTCCGGTTTAACATGGACACTTAGCAATATAAGGAATTTCTAATTAATCACCTTTGGTTGGTCTAGGGCAATGGATATTCATAATTTATGCAACGCACACATAATCATGCTTTTCACAACAATTTCTTAATTGRAGCATATTTTTAATACAACCGATTAAGTTCTTCTATTATATGTAAATTAAACATAGGTGATCAGGCTCTGTTTGATTGACATATAATAATGTAACCCGCTTTGTATATATATAAGTATATATTTTTAAATCACTTGAAAACAGTTTTGAATATATGGTTATAGTTTGTGGTTTTTAAGGAAAAAAAACTGTTGTTCTCTATAACTGAGGCTCTGATACTAAATCTGTCACACCCCGTTAAAGCGGAAACACGAGATGTAACAGGTAAGCGTGTCACAGCGACAGACAATAAATAACACCATAAGTTTTACAAGATTACATCCATAACCAAGTTGGTGTTTGAATACATCTTTACAAAAGATACAAAATTAACTTAATCGGCGTCGCCACATATATGCTCCAAAAACTTCATTTCTTACTAAAATCCTGAAAAGCATGAAACATAAAACAACGTCAACTACAAAGAGTTGGTGAGTTCACGGGTTTTCATATGCACAAAAACATTACAATGCATAAATCATTACTTGTAAACCTATACATAACTTTTGCACATAATAAATGTAAATCTACAACGATGTTTAAAACTTGAGACGCTACTGAGCCTTTCCTGACCAATGTGTCCCATTATTTTACGAACGACCATAAGTTGCCCGTACACTCACTTAGGTCCCACAGTTCGTAGTAGTACTAATTCAGCGGTGGTCCWAATTCCACATGATTAGACTAATAAAAACATAGGTAATGTGCACCCCTTTCTGGGTGGGACTATCAACACAATAGCGGCTATCCACAATTACCACGGCCCAGGGACATGCCGAGTTAACAAGTAGCGTTTACAGACGGGGACTTTATTTGGAAACATACTCTCAAGTACATCAATTTAGCATTTATATCATAGTGCAAAACCGTCAATATTTCATGACATAAACAAATCTTGACTAAATAGTTCTTTAGTCCAACAGTTTTATAAATAACCAGTATAGTTTGCATAACTTCATGCTTTTCCCCAGTTTATATAAACAAAAAGCATTTAAAGTGGGGCCGTGAATACTCACAAGTTAGCTGATCAATATCCAAGAACTTGATGACGTTTGAAGCGCTAAACGTCCGCCCTAACCTTCCTAAATGGTCTGAAAACCAATAATTAGATCACCTAACGGGTATCGATAAAGATAAAGTCAAATTATATCTTATGTAATGCCAACGAGTTTTTATGGCTTAAAGTTGATACTTATATTAATTGCTCTAAAAAAAGTCCAGAAATATATATTTTAAAATCAAAGTCCTTTGCACATAAAGCTGCCATTTGGACAGAAAGTAAATTCTGTTTCTGGAATTTTTGGTCTCACAAATCACCGTAAAAAAGAACCTTCCAAAAGTCATTTTGTGTCCAAATTTTTATATCATCAATGATAATGAGTTAAACAGATGTTTCCCAAATATCAAGAATTTTGGATGGGTTTAAGGCACTCATTAATACCCTACACTTTGAGTGACACAGTCTCCAAGACATATTGCACACTCTTCGAGTGACGGTCATTTGGGGGGTCTAAACTCATCATTTTTCAGTGATTTTAACTTTATTTTAAACCTAACACATAAGGATAACTTTTAGAAAAAGAATCACCCATTTTCAATGAGTTTTGAAGAAGATATAACCGATTTAAGATGCATGCAATATTCTGTCAGCAATGCTCTTTTTGCACCATAATCTTGTATCAAGAACTTGAGGGCTCAAAACGTATTATTGTTTAGTGAGACCAGTTGCATTAGAAAGATAACTCATCAAAGTACGTTTTAGAAGAAAAATCAGAACATTTGGACATTTATTTTGAAACATACAGTCGACACAAGTGCTAATAGAATCTGTCAGTTTTCAAAATACATCTTTTAATGATTAAATTCCACATGCAATGTGGTTTTCTCCTACTTTCTTAGAGTTCAAAGATCATGGATCATAGATTATCATCATTTTGAAGACATTTTCATGTCATTGATGTATAATCTTATATCTTAGATTCTCCAGAAGGTTTGTTTATAAAAAGGAGAAAGAAGAAAAGTGTAGAAGATGAGAAATCATGTCAAAAAATCGGGATTATGAAACTAGTCCCTTACCTTTTGCTTGCAACTGCTTGAAGTTTGAATGCTCTTCAAGATGATGGAATTTGAAAGGTTTTGGAGAGTGATTACAATTGAAGAGGTAGAGGAAATGAAGATTTCAAAAGAAATGAGATTTTTATATGTGTCTTAAATGTAAATAAAGGGCCGGCCTCTTAAGGCCCAAGTCCATTAAAAAAAATTATTTTTTAAATAAACGAAATTGCCCATTTAAATTTATAACAAAATACAATTTGTCAAATATTGATAAAAATATCATTATTAAATCAAAATTCCACATTTTTGGTAAAATTATCTGGACATTCAAATGAGACTTTTATATTTTAATTTGGACTTTATAATATCAACTTAATTATATTTGGAACATTTTTAATATATTATGCATTACATAAGTTAACTTTATCAGTTACCCATCGAAACAAAGTTTTCTGAACTATATTTTGGGAACTAAGCCAGATGAATTCTAATCAACATGACTAGATCCTAATAAAATATAATTCTAAATATAGAAACCCTATAAAGGTGCTCATCTGACGCTCCAAAAATGACGGATGTCACACCAATATCGAATTGTTCTTAGTTTTTGGAGGAAAATAAGAAATTTATTGGCAAATCATAGTGTTTGGTTTTTGTGTCAAGTATTGATATTTTGTGAAAAAATTATTTCATTTGCGGATCTAATATTTTTCCTTTCTTGCAGAAAATGGCTGATGAAAATATCCAAAACCCACAAAGATCTGACGAGGAAACCTATATCTCCTCGGTCAGATTAGATAATCTTTCCCAGCCACCCAGTCACTAAATATCCCGATCCCAGATGAAGCAGTTTTTCCCCAATACCTAAACTTAGACATTAAATCCAGTAACCATCGCTTTAACTTCGATATGCCTTGTGAATACCCCATTATCCAGGAAATTCTAAAAGGATACCCGATCTCATACGCCTTATCGACTAATGCAGAAGTCCCTATGTCTACTTGCAACAATTTTGGCATACACTGACCCTGTCAAAAGACAGAAACCTATTATACTTTGAAGGGAATGTGGACAAATTCATGAGTCGTCTAACTCTAAAAAGGTTGCGAAGAATTCTAAGATTGCCAAACCTAACTGCTGCCTCCAGATCACAACAATTTGAAGATTTCATTACTGATGAAGAGATATGTCATGATATTAGACGATTAGGATACTCGCAAAAGTTAACTAATCTGTCACAATTCAGAAGACGTTTCCTACCTTTCGTGTGGCACTTCATGTTTCCAATTCTCAACCGGTGTTTGACTTCAAAAACTGCCGGTATCGACACATGTAGCAGTCCATTCCTTAAATTCTTCCACGAAATCGTCTTCAACTCAATTATGACTTCGCACTGGTGATCTGGAATGAACTGACAGAGTTGGTCAATGCGCAAAGGCTCAGAAATTCATACCATTCCATAGGTTTCTTCAACTCGTGATTAAAGCAATGATGAACGCCAATGAAGAAATTTCGGCCATACATTCAAGTGACATTGGCCCGTCTTTCGAGATGCAACATTTAAGGGCGCACATTGAAGTTGAAGACCTCGACTCAATTATGAAAATTCCAGCTGAGTTTGTTTGCCTACGTAGATCAGAGTGCTCCGTGTGTGTTAAAGTATAGAAGAGTAATAGATCCTATAGTTTAGCCAGAACTGGTTGAACTTACTCCAGGATCAACCCATGTCTCAGTTGTATGTGAGGGTATAGACATTGAGGAGAGAGTTCAGATACAATGGGTACCTGAACAGGGTTTTGAGCGCAGAGAAAATGTAATAGAGAGGGGTAGTATGGAGCGGGGAGACTATGATTTGCACTATACTTCAACTGATAGTACTTCCACAGCTTCATCAAGCTCGAAAGCTACCATATCAGAAAGGGCAACTCTGGCTGATGATGATGATGATGATGATAATGATGATGATGATGCTACTCATTGTGCTCCTACTGAATATATCCAAATTGGAGCCATAATAGACAATCTTGATGAAATTTTTGATGCTAACCAAAATCAACAAGAATGTCCGAGTCTTCAAGATTTATCTTTTGGATGCTATACCGGATGAAGTAGTTCAGGGAGTTTTAGTTGAAAATTTTGAGAGATTGTGCAAATGGGGAGAAAAAGAATATGGAGAGGGTGAGTCTGGACCTCAAAATGAAGAAAATGCTCCTATCCAAGCTGATACACTTAGCCGGGCACCCACATCTGCTATTGACATTCATCTGTTGAATGCTAATATTGAAACAGACATGGCTAGCCCAACTATGGAAATGCACACCCCTCAGCMACTTTTGTTGGACCGTATTACTCAGTTCAGGGTATTGAAATCTTACTTGATTAAATAGATAGACATTAAGTACGCAGTGGATAGATGTAAATCAAGCAGGTAGAAATCAATAAGAACACAATGAAGAACTCTTGAAGAACACAGAGAGAGAATGCTTCATATGATTTTCACATAGAAAATGTTGACAATTACAAAGTAGAAGCTTATTTAAAATACAAAGGCCTAAAGCTTCTTTTATACAAGCAAATAACCGCCAAGACAGACCTAGACGAAATAATTAATCTAAGCCGTCCAAATAAAGCAGAATACTGACATGAACACGTGTTTAGCACGAGCAACTAATAAACCTAAGTACATAGAGATCCKCACAGAAGACTAACTGCAGACCCTCTGTGAGACATCACAGAGGTTCTGTTGTTTATGACTTGAAAGCTTGATACAGAGGAACATTCTTCCAGAACCTCTGTGAGATACGACAGAGGTTCTGTCGTCTTTGTCTTGAATGATGGATGTCTTCTGCGGTCTTCTGTGAYAGATCMTCTTCTGTCATAACTTGCTGTGTTACTTTTTCGATACTTTTACATTCAAAGATGATGAGAGCTAACAATCTCCCCCTAAGTATGAAAAAGTAAACTAGGATTTGAAAGAGCAAGACATTACTTGAAAGAAATTACAAGAAGTGATTAACCATCAACCTCTGAAAAGAAATACTTGAATGCAAAATGCAAATCGTTAAATTTAAAGTTACAACCAGAAAAAAAAATTACAACGATTGTGAAGCTATGCCAAATTCGAAGAACAGTCGAACAGCAAAAGTTCAAGATTGAGTTTGTTTCAAGAAAATCGAACTACTTCAGACAGATCGTATCGATTAAGAAATCGATTTTGCTTTGATACCACATGTTATTAGCCCAGATCTGAAAGTAGAACAATTTACACTAGAAGATTGAAAGAGTAAGTAAACAAGAAGATTAAACAGAGAAATAGCGGCTGCTTTTCTATTATTGAAAATAAAGATTACAAACTCTCAATAAACCCTAATCGACTCTCATATGATTTTGAATCTATCTATTACAAAGAGAAATCTCTTGGTGCTCTTGAATAATATTTCTCTATCTGAAACACTCTATTTATAGGCAATAACCTACCAAACCTGGATAAGATTAATGHTATCCAGAACAAGAATAGCCTTATCCAGAATAAGVAAACTGAAGATAGTCGTCTAAAAGATGACAGAGGACGGCACAGCCAGAGAGTCTCTTGTCAAATAGAACAGAGGCTGTTAGCAACACCAGAGGCTCTGTGAGCATTCACAGAAGCTCTGGTCTTTACAGAGGGGCTCTGGATCAGGGAACTTAGAGTCCAAGAACTCTGGTCCTCACAGAGCCTTGCAGAGGCTCTGGTTGCCACAGAAGCTCTGTAGACATTGAAAGCAGCTCTGGTCTCCGTGACTCTTTAGCACAGAGGCTGGTCTTCTAGACTTAGACGTTTTGGCGCAGATACTTCTTCAATTCGTCTTCTAGCTCTGGATTGTTTCATGAAACTTTTTCAAGTTAATTATTAGCCTCAAAATAAAGCTAACAACTTTGTTGCTTCTCAACAAGCAATAGTTTCAACTTCTCATGGGGAGATAGCACATAATATATCTGCTTCTCATTTGGAGAATGTGGATATTGAAAAAAGTAGGCCTCTGCCCCAGCCTACGACTTCGATTCTGTGCACCTCAAGTCTAGAGCTGATACACTTGGATACACTCGAGTCTCGAGCATCTGTTGCTTAACCTGCAGTTCTTTGTGAACCTGCCGGAAGGACCAGAGTGGAGTCTTTTAACTTTTCACGAGGACAGGTCGGACGTCCTACCAGTGCTACTATCATGCCTACACTGAACGTAGGCACAACAGTTGATTCAACTATTGTTACAACTGGTAATCTAAGTGATCCAAGTGTTAGCTTACCTGACTTCGTGTCAAGGGAATATATGGATGGCCCCCTAAAGGCTGTCTAGGATACTATGATTGAACAAATCCTGAGCTTGTAAAGATTGTTGAAGTGAAAGAATCCAATGCCTGAAGAAGCGTCTGCACCATCACCACCGCCTACCCATGAACCTCCGAGAGAGCATGACCAATCGGTGGATGAGCTTAAATCTTTACTATACGCCAAGTTGAAACACTTACTCGAATGCAGAATTCCATTGATGCCCTCTCCGAATGGGTATCAACATTTGAGAACACTTGCCGAGCTTAGGACACCTCTTCGAAATGAAGATATGATGAGGATGAGATGAAAAGACAGAGGCTGGCTGAGTTTTTCATGGGTGCTGAGGGTATTTCTTCAGAGTCAGAACCTGAACAGGTCGTAGAAGAAAGTCCGGTTTAAGTTGGTACTAGTAAACGGACAACAGGCCAAGAAACAACTGAACAGGAGATAGCTGTAGCGTCATATCCAGTGATCGAACCAATGGTTGAAAAGTCGGTGGTCTCCACTATAGAAACAAGGATGCTTCTGGATATTTCTACAAATGTTGGTTTTAATGAGGTTTTCTCAAGAGAACTGGGAGGAGTTCAAGATTATGGTGTTAACATTGAAAACATTGATGATTCAGGGGACATGTAATTTGACTTTGAAGCCGACATCAACGAAGATGATCCAATCTTCCCGTTCCAATCTAAATATCAATCTACTTCTGAACTTCCTACCGCAGTGTCTCATGGCGGATCTGATACCACAAGGGCTGTACCTGATCCAATAGGGATCTTCTCTAAGAAATATGTATCGTTTGCTACATGCGCAAATGTTCCAGGTTTTGACCGAGCACGAATTAGAGAACCGTATCTCGAAGACATCTATTTTGTTGTCTTCACTCATCATCGGAAAGCACTGAGCGGAGATAAAATACTCGGATTCACAAGGAAACGCATGAATATCGTGTCGAGCACAAACATTTCTTGAAAGCAAAGCGCCAGCTAATAAGTCAAGTACGAACCAAGCACCGAATTGTATCGATCAAGACTATTGATGCCAACAAACTCGTAAGAGGCTGGTATCCAGTATTCATTATGACGAGACAAGATGGTCATGTTTGGACGTTTAGCGAAGCTGATTTTCCGAACCTCTATCTTGAAGACTTGGAGCATCTATATCACGAAATTCGTGATATGACGGTTAGAAGAGGAGTGGTTCTTGGCCTTGAAACAATCAAGAGATATCTGAAGAGTCATGTCAAGCTGTCTTTAGTAATTGATGTTCAAATGGGCTTCGAGAGCAATCAAAAGATTGTAAATTTGAAGAGACCAAACCAAGACCTAGATGACATCGAAGGCTACCCTCTATTTATGATACATGAAGATCCTAAATTTGGTGTGATTTATGATGGTGCTGATAGAGCCAAAAGGTTTATGAGATTCAACGAGCTGAATAAGTACTATGATGGGATAATCAAGATAGTGCGCAGAGCTCTTGAGAAAATTAAAGCTACTGATGGCAGGGCGGTAGAACGTGATAGAATGAGTCCACGACAAAGGTTCCTTCTAATAAGTGCTCTAGAGCTTCTAGATGAAAAGCTGCAATATAGGAGTGCGTTAAGGAGGTGCGAGACAAATATGGGCTTTCGACGACCAAGATGTACTTTGTCTCAAGCTTGAATACAAAGGGGGAGAATGTTGGGTTCAAAGTTGTGCATTAATGTTGTATTCAAACAAGTTTCTCATATTTTGTAATAGCTTAACCTTTAATGCTTTCTAGTATAAATAGGTAGTGCCTTGTAATTAGTGTAGCTTAATCATCATTGTTGAGAGTAGATTTGTCATTAGAGAGAATCGTTGTGTAATCATTGAAGATTTAATGCAAAATCATTTGGGTTGAAATTCTCTCTACTTTGTTCATCATTTTCTTACAAGATATATCTCATTTGGTGATAATTTGGGACAAACACTATGCTGAAATCTAATGCTTTATATTGGTAAAGTAAGTCAGTTCTCCCATCATGCTCATCTAATATTCTTTCTTCATGAATTTAGCGAACCGAAAACACAAAGAGAGATTAGTGGAACCAAATATTATATCATCAACATAAAATTAGACTAGAATGATATGACCCTTGACTTTCCTAAGAAATAGGGTCTGGTCAATCTTTCCATGGACAAATTTCTCAGAGAGGAGAAATGAGAAGAGAGTATCATACCAGGCACGAGGGGCCTATTTAAACATATAAAGAGCTCTATCTAACCTGTAGACATTGTAGGAACCCATAATCCTCTAATGTACTAGTAATCACAGCTTAGGTCAATAGATGAGTGGAAGCAATAAATATGATATTAGATGGTTAGCATAAATGAACAAAACACAAATAAAATTTCAATGTTGAACAAGTCAGCTGTATTGAATGATTGAAGAAACTTACAAGAACACTAAGAATGCTCTTGAGTGTGTGTAAAGAAAACTCTCAAATGTTATCTAAATATCAAAAGTGTATAACTATTCTCTTTAGCAGGAGCGTCTTTAAATTTGGCAATTCTCACATCTACGTTTCCTTAGAAGAAACATCCTTTTATATGCCATTCCAAAATAGAATCTTGTTGAATTTTGGCTATAAACTATGTCAATGCATCGAGAATCATTAGCCTTCACGATCCTAGAAAGCTGGAATCGTTTCTATACACGTGTCGGTCTCTAATTAGAACACTTGTGATATGCGCCATGGAAACTTTAGACGCAAGCTAAGGGGGAAGGAGACCTAGAGGCTCTACATGTATAGTGCAGAGACTCTATGTCTAGAATGGCGCTCTGTATGAAGTCCTTAAGCTTTTCGACGCTAAGACTTGATCTTCCTTTGCTTGGCATGGGCTCTGTAATGCGAGGGACACTTCTTTTTCCGAGTATCTATGTTTCTTAGTGACCTCTGCATCCAAGCTCTTTTTCCAGGCTGCTTCCTAAACTAAGTCCTCTTGATTAAAGCGAGAGGCTTTTTACTCACACTTCATGAAATATAGATCTAACAATATCCCCCTAAGTGTAACTAAAGAAGACTCCGCTTGAATTGAAATCTAGTTTACGAAAGTAAGAGGCCAACATGGTCCTCTGTATGTAATTTTCTTTATTGAACTAAAAGTAGTACTGAAATGAAATTACATAATGGGAAAAGTTTTAAAAGATTTACAAGAGAAAAACCTTAGAAATGTTGAAGTTTCAGGAACGTCCTAAGAAGCTCATGAAATTCTAGCACACTACCAATGGAGTTCTAAGGCCTGTTGCTACTGGCTCTCTCTCTGCCAGCTCTGCTTTGACTTGTCTTAGGTGAAGGACGTACAACTCTGGTTCCTTGTATTAGAGCTATTGATCTTAGATCTTGAACTGGAAGTGGAGGGACAACAACAGATACATGAGGATGAAGTGGAATTGCCATTGGAGGAGTCCTTGTTGCTCTTCGAGTCTCCTCCCCTGGTTCCAGCACGTTCACAACTACCTACTTTTTAATCCACTTCTCTTGGTGGAGTAGTCTCCACGAAGCATTCAGAAGAGGATGAGGAGGACGATTCACTTGGTGAAGAAGCGTAAGTGGTCAAGAGCTTGAGTGCATAGCTCACTCCACCAAGTGATGTAAAGGCAAGCTCTTCTTGGGTTGATTCTTGCTTTGGATGAGTAGGCTCTAGCTGTGCAGACTCCAACTTTTGAGAGGCAGGCCCTTTTTGATCTGGTTGCTCTTGCTTTGGCTGCACCAATGTTTGATCTGCTTGTGGTGTGGATGCAGAATTTTGAGCAGCGTTTGATCTTTTCTATGGTTGTGCTTCCTCCCCTCTTGATGATTTTGAGGATCAGAGACATCTGGGTCCTCATCATCATCAAGTCTTCTCTTCTTTGAACTTTCTCCGCATGTAGAGGCAAGATTTTGGAGCTTCCTCTTCTTCTTCTTTTTGAGCTTAGTTAGAGTCATAGCCTTGACCTTCTCATCAAAAAGTTCTACAATGTCAGTCGCCGCCTGTATGGCCTTTTGATGTCCACGTCTGCTTGAATTTGAATGCAGCCAAGGAGCATAGCATTTCTGTTGTAGCTGTCTTGGCCGTATTGTTGAATTCAGACATGAAGTCAGTCACCTTTTGTAGTAGTCAATCACCCAGAGCCACCATCTCTGATCTGGTGATGTAATCTGCAGGGGCACCAAGTGGAACGAGAGCTTGCTCATTCGCAGGTGTTGTCCTCGGTTGTGCTTCCTCCCTCTGTATATATATATAGTTGATAACCCTCTGAAGGGTTTCATTGTTCATCGTCGTCAATTTTAGAGTATGTTCGATATGAGAAGCGTTCGTCATTGACTCAGCTCTCAAGTCTGCAATGGATGATCGAACTTCATCCTCGTGACATATGTTGTTGGGGTAACCCCTGGCTCAACACATGGGCCAGAGTGGGTCCTCGTTCCTAGGACATCTTCTGTGATCCCAGATTTCAAGTCTAGCAACAATTCAATCAAAGATGATCAAGAACAGATTGATTTCAATGTGTCGGCTTGTTTATATTCCAAACTTGAAAGAACAATGTTCTAGATGAATACGAAGAATACGTATGAATTTTGAATCTTCAAAATGCTAACTATCGATCACCAACTACCAAAACCAATAACTGCTATTTATAGCAGCACCTAAAAACAGCAAAGTAACTACCTTCTCTAAAAGGAAAACAACAACAAACTAACTATTACAAAGCATATTAAAACAGTTTAGAACTGGGACTTGAATACAACATTTTTGTAACACCCCGCATCATACATTGCATGTAACATATACTTCATTCACAACAAATACATGTTTTACAGCACTTAGATTCCAAAGTACAAGAAATTATCATACAAAATACATGGTCCAAAAATTCCAAAATACATTTCTTGTACTGATCAACATTCATCTACAAAACTGTATTGAACATGAGCTAATCTTCACAAAGATATACACATAAGAAAATATCACATTTTCCCCTTCCCCATACCATTAGTAGTTCATGCAACATTTTTAAAAATACAAAATGAGGGTTAGACCGGACGGTCTATTGAGATCTCTTTTTCCATATAATTGCAGTATGAAGATCACCAAAACTTTATTTAAAATCAACTTTTCATGTAAACAAATACATAATCATGTACCACATTTACCAATACCTTTCCGATTCCCAAAGCCAATCACTTGACTTTATAAATAACATATCAGACCAAACAGGTAAGAACCTTTCATGATTCACATAACACATCTCTTAAACCTTTTTATCAGAAAAAAGGTTTATTCAAAGCGTCTGGCCAAAAGCCAGTTATTGTCTTCTCAATAACAACCTTACTACGATTTCCAATAAGAACCATGATCCTGAATCTTTAAATCACAAAGAAATAAGGATTCAAAGCCATTGTAATCTTAAAGGATATAATAGTAAGAGTTATATCATTAAACACACACACATATACCACCCTTATATCCAAAGGTACACCTCTCCTGGATATGACACCCTTATTTCCTCATCAAAATTTATAGATTAATTTCAATCAGTACAGACCGAAGTCACAAATATCCTGCTGAAATATCATCTATATTTTAATCCAAAAACATTTTCAAAACAAGTACTGAATCCTCTTTCTTTTTCATTTTAGAAAGAACAATGCATCATTAACATAAACTCATTTGAATAAGCTATTCTGGTCAACTTTACCAAAAATATAGTCAATTCTTTAGCCGGATTACTCATCCGGACAACAATACCATGCATTTCCATCTTTAAATCCGATCAAGCCTTGTGCGGATTACATATCTTGACAACATTTCAACATTAATCATAGAGGAATTCGGACAACACACTAGCCAGACTAGGCCGTATCTCGATGGCACGCTAGCCGGACTAGGCATCTCCGGCCGGCACGATAAAACGATAAAACGACACTAAACTAGACCGCACGCTAGCTAGACTAGGACGTATCCGGACGGCATGATAGCCGGACTAGGTGTCTCCGGACGGCTCATTAACCGGATTCACACATCACGAATAAACTAACTTTTTCTCCAGTCAAAGCTATGACCGGATAGCTCTAATCCAATCAACACTTCATCCGGACTCATAGTTCTCCGATCAAAACCATGACCGGATTTACAATTTAAAAATCTTTCTGACACCCAATCCAGTCAATACTATGACCAGATATTCCCAATTCGGACAACACTATGTCCGGTATTAAAAATCAAATCTGGTCAACATGTTCTTAGAAACAATACAACATTCCACCAAAGAAGATGAATTTCATATGTAATCCGATGTTAAAAACCACTCACCTTATGTAATTTTAGCAGATGCAAACCAACTTGATTCCAAGTCAAACAAGCAATCTGGACAACTCTCTAAATTTTCTCTCAAGATTTCCAAAGAACCAGAAAACTTTCTTTTGAAACCTTCACCCCATATTTATACCCCTTTCCCAAAGTGGAAAGGCGGCTATACTCCCTCATGCATGCATACATCACATGCACCCTTATGCATACATAAACATTTCATTTTATGCATGCCTTTAATGAAATAACCATTCATGCATGCATATATTCATATACTCACAAAAAATAACCCACATGCTATGCATATTTCAAGCATGCTTTCACATAATCATATAACAATTAATCACAAAATTTTTGTTCCAACACATTCATTCATGTCTTGTTGGACGTTGGATAAGGAAGGATTTTTAGCCGATCCTCGTATCTCTGTTATACCACTACTGTACTTTCACCAAACTGATCTCTTTATTTTGCAGAACTTTGATTCTTCGATCAGATATTGATTCTGGTGTTTCTACAAAATTCAACTTATTGTCTACTCTAATTTTTGGTAGAGGCATTACCAAACTCGGATCTGCCAAACACTTTCGTAGATTAGATACGTGAAAAGTATTGTAAATCAACCTAAGCTCTTCTGGTAGCTCCAACTGATACTCAACCATTCTAACCGGCTTGCAATTTCTGAATGGCTCAATATTTCTTGTACTGAGCTTACCTCTTTTACCGAATCTGACTACCCCTTTCCATGGCGAAACCTTCAGCATCACATAATCCCCCACAAGGAATTCAAGCGGCTTACGGCGTTTGTCAGCATAGCTCTTTTGGCGATCTTGAGCCATTATGACCTTCTCTCGGATTTGCTCAATCTTCTCAGAAGTGACTTGAACAATTTTCGGACCAATCAATTTTCTTTCACCCACTTCATTCCAACACAACGGCGTTCTACACTTATGACCATACGAAACTTCATATGGTGCCGCCTGAAAGCGGGAGTGATAACTTTTATCGTAGGAAAATTCGATTAACGGTAGATGATCGTGCCACGATCCTCCGAAATCTATAACACATGCTCTCAACATATCTTCAATATTCTGAATCTTTCCCAGAATTTTGAGGTAAACCGACTATCTCTGTCTGAGATGATAGATAATGGAACCCCATAGTCACGATTTCCTTAATATAGATCCCTGCCAATCTTTCTAACGGATAATTCTCTTTTATCGGCATAAAGTGCGCATATTTTGACAGATGATCCACAATCACCCATACGGAATCATATCCCTTCGGAGTTCGAGGCAATTTCATAAAGAAATCCATCATGATATGATCCCATTTCTACACAGGAATTTCTAAAGACTGCAAATTCCTATATGGTCTTTGATGCTCAGTTTTCACTTGTAAACACGCAAGCATCGTTCCACGTACCTTGCTATGTCTTTCTTCAATCCAGGCCACCAATAAAATGGTTATAAGTCTTTATACATTTTATTAGTGCCAGGATGAATAAAATACCTGGATTTAATACTTTCATTCAAAATGACTTCCAGAGTATTCCCATAGCACGGTACCCATATTCTACCCTGGAAACACGGAAGATCTTTGTCATTCTTTTCCAAAGTAGAAATCAACTTACTCAACCATTCAGATTTGAAGTTATCTTCCTTAACAGCTTCCCCCTAACACTTTGCAATTTCACAGAGAAGATCTGGCAGCAAACTCATTCTCATAGCTACAGCCTTAATCGTACCACTCTTCTCTTTTCTGCTCAAGGCATCTGCTACCACATTAGCTTTTCCCAGATGGTAAAGGATTTTACAGTCATAATTATTTATGAACTCGATCCATCGTCGTTGTCGCATGTTTAGCTCCCTTTAATTGAACATAACCCAGACCCAGCTTTGAAGCATCACTATAGACCATTAAATCTTCTGATCCTTTCGGCAATGACAGAACTTGAGCGTTGCATAGACGATCATTCAACATCTGGAAAGTCTTATATTGATCTTCTTCCCACTGGAACCGAATGTTCTTCCATTTTAACTTTGTCAATGGCACTGCAATCTTGACGAAATCTTGAATGAATTTCCGGTAGTACCCTGCTAACACAGGAAACTATGAACTTCCAAAGGAGTTCTTGTTGCCTCCCATTTTTCTACTGCTTCAATCTTAGCAGGATCAACCTTTACTCCCGCTTCAGATATAACGTGGCCCAGAAATTAGACTTCTCTTAACTAGAATTCACATTTGGACAACTTAGCGTACAACTTTTCTTTCCTTAGAAGCTCTAGGATCAAATGAAGATGCTCAGCATGCTCTTCTTCAGATTTTGAGTATATAAGAAAATCATCGATAAACACAATAACGAAGTTATCGATATATTCACTACATATTTGGTTCATAAGATACATAAAAGCTGCGGGAGCATTGGTTAAGCCGAAAGGCATAACCAAAAACTCATGATGTCCATACCGAGTCCGAAAAGCAGTCTTGGTGACATCTTCTTCTGTGACTTTTAACTTATAGTATCCTGATCACAAATCGATCTTTGAAAAGTAATTGGCTCCCACCAGTTGATCAAAAAGATCATTGATTCTTGGTAAAGGATACTTATTCTTAATGGTCAGTTTGTTTAATTCACGATAATCAATGCACATCCCTATTGATCCATCTTTCTTCTTGACGAACAGAACAGGAGCACACCAAGGTAAGGTACTTGGTCTGATGAAACCCTTGTCAATAACATCTTTCAACTAACTAACCAATTCTTTCAACTCTAACGGTGCAAGCCGGTATGGTGCTCTTGCCACTGGTGCTTCCACGGGTATCAGATATATCCTAAATTCAATAGATCTATCTAGTGGTAGACCAGCCAAAACTTTTGAGAAAACTTCCGGATAGTCACACAAAACTGGAATCATCTCTTGCTTATCTTGATCTTTCTTTGTATCCACCACGTAGGCCAGATAAATATGACATCTCTTCTGAATACATTTTTGGGCCTTCAAAACAGATAATAAGTTAATATGGTGATCCTACCGATCACCATAAATAACAATTGGCTCTTTCCCTGGCAGCTCAATATGGATCATTTTCTTATTGCACAAAATACTAGCCTGATTCTCTGCTAACCAGTCCATTCCCACCACAACATCAAATTCTTTCATTGGCATTGGGAATAGTTGGATCGGCAGCCCACACCCCTTAAAAAAATTTTAAACACATAAGCAACAGGTTCTTGACTATTAGCAGTATCAACTACTAATATATCGTCAAGTGGCACATAAGTCATACATGTAGATTCAACAAATGAAGGCGACACAAACAAATAATTTGCACCCGAATCAAATAACACCTTAGCATGTATGGAATTCAGAAGGAATGTACCTGTTACCACGTCAGGTATAGCCTGGGCCTCATTCTTTGTCATCTGGAATGACCCACCTCGTGCCCCTCCTTGCCCTTCTCTAGATACATTGAGTTTTCCCTGGGCACCTGATATAGTACTTCCAATGGTCAACTGCAAAGTCTTTAACAGTGGATGATTGGGTTGAATATGATATGGTGACTTGCAATTAAAGCACTTTCTAGTAATCGGACAACTTCTTGATAGATGTAATGCCTCACCACACTTATAACATCTTCTTAGGTCCATTCTAGAATCACCCTGATGAATCTGTCGACACCGGGCGCAAGCTCTTTCACTAACCTTCTGCACAGATCTGTTATCATATTTTACTGACTTTGAACCTCGATAATCAGATGAAGGTCCTTCCCGTTTCTGCTTATCAACAACCTTTCCCTCTTCCTGCCTGTTCTTATTTCATTCGGTAATTTCCACCGTGTCCACAATCAAAGAAAAAGTGATAGGTTTTATAGCGATCACAAATTCTCTGATCGAAGGCTTTAAACCCCAAATATACCTCTCCACCTTTCTGGATTTTGATGAAATGTAATGCACAACAAACAGGGAGTATTCGATAAACTTTTCGGTATATTCCCGAACCGTTCCAGAACCTTGATCTAACTTTAAGAAATCCTCCTCCATCTGTCTTACAACTGTCTTGGGACAAAACTGATCTTTGAACCTGTTCACAAATTCTGTCCAATATAATGTTTGTAAGACGTCTATTCTAGCTAAACACTCAACTGCCCACTATAATTGAGCATTGGACTTCAATACAGAAACAACAAACCGAACTTTAACTGTCTCCGGACACTTAATAGTGTTGAACATAGATTTAATCTCTTTGATCTAGCACATGGCTTTAACTATATCTCTTTCTCCAGAGAAAGATGGTGGTTTGCATCTTAAAAACATTTTAATCTCTTCCTTCTTGTTGTGCGCAACCGGAACATAGGGATTGTAATATCTGGTATAATTATTTTGTTATTACTAGAAAGTGCTTATATATATAATATGTAAGTAAGCATGGTGTGTGTGGGGGTGTGATTTTCACTTGGTGTAATGGCGGCTATGCACTTGCTATAAATAGCAAGTGCATATGAAAGGAAAGGATTTTTGGAAAGTGTTCTTTAGAAAAATTGAAGAGTGAAGATTTGAAAGAAATCGCAGGCAATAATTAGTCCAATTCAAACCAAAGGTGAGTGTATTATGCTTTATGTAGTAATCATATCTATGTAATATAATTGCTATTAGAGTTGCTTATGGTGAAATATATTGCATATTATCGGGATTATTTTAAACTGGACGAGAGGAAAAGTCAATTCTTCAAATCTGGTCAAACCTCTTATTACGTATCAGATTTACAAATGAGCTCCCTTCTCTTACAATTACAAAGACATTACCCTATTTATAGGGTCAAACCTCTAAACACAAGTCAAAGTCAAACTCCTATAATAAAAGTCAAACACGATGACTTTTACAATTATAGACAATATTTAACTTTCAAGACGAATACAATTTAATACTGATTTTCAGTCCTAACATTCTCCCCCTTTGTATTCAGACTTGAAAGAAATTCTGCACTTTGAGTTATGTTTGAACTTTGAAACTTTAAGCACATTATGTCTTCTTCAAAAGAATTCTTCAAATTGAAATCTTCAAGCAATAAACTGTTGAGATAGATCTTCTAGCATTCTCCCCCTCGAATGTTGAACCGCAATGATCTTCTCTTTTGACAATGTAGAACAGTAATTAACAGAAACAATGTACAATATTTGATCTTCAAAAAATCTTTAGACAACAAAACTTCAGTAAATTGTTGTAAAGATGATCTTCACATTCAACATCTCTCAGTCGTTGTAACACATGAATAATCTTTCTATAATTATCTCCAGTCGCACTTCTTCTTTTGAGTCTTTTGCCAATATCGAAGTTACTCCCCCTTGATCTTTGCATCCGATTCCCTTTAAAAAGTTCGGAAATAATATTTCATTCATTATTACATACTCCCCCTTATGATGAAATGAGAATCATTCCATCATACATAAGATGAATGAAATCCTCCGTTTAAACCGTCAAATCATGAAACTGTAAGTAGATCTTTGCAAATCCACTTATTTAATCTTTTCAGATTAAGGGAATGGGAAGGTAACATCCAATTTCAACAAATGAAATTGTTTTCAATCTTATAAAATGATTGGCCTGTGAGTATAACAGATATACTCAGTACAACGGATGTACTGTATATATGAGACTTTTTTATGCTCATCTTACCAGGTCTTCCATTCAGTCATTGATAGCTAAAAAAATAGCATATCTATGAATGTTTTGGCAAATTAACATATAAAATGCTAAATCTGTGTTGTGTAGAAAGATAAAGCAACTAATGCTTCTGTTTAGGCTCAAAAAGATAAATCATGTGGACTACACAAATTTATCAGAGTCAATATGTGATCAAAAAGACTTGAAGGGGGGACATATATCCTTCTGATTTAAATATCAACTTTCTCCGAATGAGAAATTGATAGATGATGAGCTGCGTGCCCCAAATGTTATTGAAACATTTATCTGTTGAGAAATAAATGAGTAGTTGGTGGGGTTGTGACAAGAATTGGCCTGGGCTTTGCGTTTTTCAATATTAGTCTCTAAAGAATCGAGAACTAATAGATTATGTGGTATGCCCGGATTTTAGAAGTTTAGAACAGGATTTTCATTTTCTTTTAATCCGGACACAACTCTCGTCAATTCTTTTAGCTCACAACAACTACCCCTCTCTTTTTCATTTTAGTCTCAGCACACAAACCCTTTTGTATTTAAGCTCACTCAGATATGGTTGTCCTCTTGGGTAGGTCTGTCGGTTTTGACATTCCATAGAGGTATTTCTAATAAGCACTCAGTCCCTCATAAAATTTAGCGTTATGCACATTTGATCACAAAGGTTGATCAAAATATTATTTCTTTAAAGCACAATGATCAGATAAAAAATTGATCAAGAAATTTGGCTTTAAGCACAATTAACGAAAGAATGATGCGACAACAATTCGATTAYTCGGTATATGAGAGAAATGAATGAAGATCTGTAAGAACAAGTTTACAGATTCTAATATTCAAAAAAAATGAATGTATATGTATCAATGTAAAAAAATATTAGAAAACAAAATTGAATACAAACGAGTGTATTATCACCAAAAAATATTTTTATATAAGAGACGTGATAATAACAGTTTGAAGAATAGCTGAAACAGGTATTGGAGTTATGTACGACGAGAAATTACGCAAGTAAAATCTCAAGAAATACCTGTTCAGAAAATGTACTCGTTTCAGAAAACATTTCCATTTCCAAAAACATTTATTCAAAATTTCTAGAGACTCCCCCTAGAAAACATATTTAAGAAATGATTCAATTAATGCTCAAAAAAATAAAAAATTTAAGAAAACATTTTAAGTACGGGTTCTAAACTGAGTGTTTAGAAACCACACTCGGTAAAGCACGGGTTCTGAACTGAAATGTTCAGAAGCCTCATTTGGAATAAATTAGAATTCCCCCTGCATTGGGGTATCATTGAAATGATATTCTGATCAGCAGTAAATGGACACACCTGCAAAACAAGATTAAGTAGATTTTGGTACCCAAACGAACTTGGGTCCTATTTTGTTAGTATCTGGTTGAGGTATGTTGTAATTACCAAATCATTTATTTCTGTAAGGTATTTCTTTTCAGCACTATTAACAGGATGATCAGGAATAAAATATGAACCATACCAGAAATTTTGATCATACCTGTTCTTACCTTTCAAGTTGTTCTGATAACTGTTATTTCCATGCCACCTGTTGAACCTTTTGTTATTGACAAAATTATGGGTTCTGCATGTTGAGCACATAATCCTTCTCTTGCTAAGATTGATCAGATCATTAGTGGATTTCACAATGCAAGGAAGATTGTTAGTAACAACAGGTGTATAAGATAAAACAGATTCAGACTTATTAACCCAAATACTTTTAACCTTTGAAGAGTAATTGGGTGATCCAATGACATATCCTTGATAATACTGATTAGAACGAGAATAGTTCTTAGAAACATTATATTTAGGACTACTTGAATAACTGTTTGAATAGGAACAATTACAAAAGCTAGTTTTACACTGTGATTGAGAACCAGTTGGGCTTTTAGCACACGAAAAGTCTTTAACTTTTTGTAAAAGCTGGTCTCTTTCAACAGTAACTAAATCATATTTCTTTTTCAGTTCAGTTCTCATGTTCAATTTAGTTTCAAGATCTGTCTTTAGATCAGACAATTTYTTTGAAGTATCCAAAAACTTACTTTCTAATTCCTTCTTTGACTTTTCAAAAAATTTCMGTTCTTTCTCAAATTTCTTTCTCTCTTCGTCTGAACTTCCCTTCTCATTTTCTGAAGCAATGTCAAGCCATTTTTTTTTCTCTATAAGCTCTTTGGCAATTGCAGCATTTTTCTTGACAATGTTTTTCTTTTCAAGAATAAACACTCTCTTCTCTTCATCTAATTCTTTCCTTTTCTGAATAATGTTGTCCGACAATTCCAAATTCTTTCTTTGACATGCTTCTTCATACTCTTTCTTCTCTTTATCAACCTTGGATCGTTCCAAGATGATAAGTTGTTCAAAATCTGAAATTTGATTTAAAAGAAATTTAGCATTCAGCTCAAGAGAATTAATCTTATTTTTCATAAGATTCACGTTCAGTACAAAATCATTTCTCTATTTCAGAAAATCTTTTCTTCTCTAAATACAAAAGCTTTCTTAGCTCAGTCAGATCATTTTTAGATTTATGAACCTTCTCAGTTAAATCCTTTGTCTCTGTGTTATTCCTTGGAGAGTTTTTCTCAATTAAAAGTGTACTTCTAACCTCTTTGAGTTTATTGAAAAGATTTTTATCAGTTTTACTCTAAGTCTTCAAATTTTCATCATAATTTTTTTTACAGAGCTGAGAGTGTTCTCGAGTTTTTCAACTTTATACTCAAATTCCTTCTCGATTCTTTCACATTCTTTTTTATGATCTTTCTTTAAATCTTTGATATATTCCTCATTAGCATAATTCTTAGTGTACATATTTATGTATATCTCTTTATAGTTCACAATGCTCTTTTCCATCTCAGCAATCTTCTCTCTCATCTCCTTTAGAATACCTGCCATTAAAAAAATTGATCAGTTATAGGATCTATGCAGTGAAATCAGTAAAAGAAATAAAAAACTGTTAAGCTAAAAATACAACCAAAAACACACTAAAACTAATGAGAATTCAGAAAATTGACGAAAACTGTAAAAAATCAGTAAAAACAGTCAAAACTGTTGAAACTGATGAAAAACAGTTTACGTGACGAAAAATAGTTCAATTATTCTCAACTAGTTTAAAAACACAAACATAAACAAATAAACGAAATGATCCAAAATTAAAATCTAAACAAAAATAAAACTCAAAATCCAAAATAAAATAAAAAAATGAAACAAGCCCAATAAAACTGTTAAAAAAAAAACCAAATCAACAAAAACCTTTACAATTACAACCCAGACAAACAATTCAAAGTATGTCAGAAAACCAAAATCAGCACCAAAACAGATTATTCAATCAATACAAAATTATTCAATAGTGAGCTGTTAAGCAAAAATCCACACCAGAATTTAAGAAACCATAAACCAGGAAAGACTGTGTAATTTACAGAAGTCCGAACAAGATGTGTAAGATTCTAAGATTGTAATTCACAACAAAACGAGATAGCACCAAGAATCCCACTTCTGATAACAACCAAAGCTTGTGCTACTACTCTTGGAAATCAGTATTGTTTATGTTGATGCAGTCCTGTCTCTTCTACCAACTTGGACAAAACCAAACTTCCAAATAGTTTGCTGCAAAAAGGCTTTCGATCTTATGAAATGAACAGACCTGCATAAACAAAAACAATCTTTAGATGGATATTACTTTGGATAATAGAGAACTCAATGTCACAGTCCAGCAGAAACTGTGAAGGTCCTAAATGCTGACATTAGAAACCCCTTATACTTTTCACTGCTTCCACAACAAGGTTGGCTACTAATACATGAGACTGTGCTCTTATATCCACTGATAGAAGCTGTCGAAGTAATCCAGAACTTCAAAATCAAACAGCAACAGCTTCAAAACTGCACTCTAAACAGTCTTTAATCTGTACTAAACTGTTATTGTCTGGAATGGTTGCAAAATACCTTTGGAAAATCTTCATTGTTTTCTATCAAATATCAACAAGTATCAAAATACCCAAATGATAGAAACCACTAATAGTGATTTGAAACCATTCAATAAGACTAACATCACCACTGCACTAGGAGTACAGTCCTTCAAACTTGCCAAACTAAACACATGTACAGAAGCTTAAATTCAACTTTACTTGCTGCTGCTTCTAGAGTCTAACAGTCCTCAAAATTCACAATTAAACAGTCACAAAACGCAAACCTAAACCTGCTGTACATAAACCTGTTGTACATAAACCTGTCCAGATAGCTTATGTTCCAATCCTCAAATCCACAAACACACCACAACTAAAATACACAAATCAACAGCAAGAAGCTCAAAATGAATGTAATTCCTCTTTTCTTCTCAGTCTAAAATATGCTCAACAAACAAATTTTCTTGATTAATTTTCGAGCAATGAAGGCAGAAAACAGTTGAACTCAATCGCTCAAAATTAGACTTAAATCACACAAGGCTGAACTCAAATCACTCAAGAGTTGTACTAAACCGCTCAAAGCAGTAACTAAATAGCTCAAAACTGTGAGCCTAAATCGCTCACAACTTGTACCAAATCAATTACAACCTGTACTAAATCGGTCAATTTGCCAGTGATAGAACCTGAGCAGTCTTCGATTTAGTAAAGATAGAACCTGAGCGATTTAAAGTCCAGATACCTCGATGTATAAAAATGCTAAGTTCTTATCCGCTCAAGATCCCGCTCAAGAAGTGTACGAATAAGTTAGCGATTTAGATATCCGGATAGATGGATTGAGCGATTTACCTTGAATCCAGTTAAGCTTTGTACGAATCCGGACAATTATCCGGTTAACCTGAAATCCATTGAAACACAAGCTACCAATTTAAGATTGAGCGATTAAGTATCCGGTCAAAATAGCAATTAAGAACTTGCGATGAATATGAAGATGAGAAAAGCTTCTAAGTCCAAATAAGATGGTTACCAAGACAAACAGCCTAATTCGCTAGAACCTGTGAGCGATTTGGACTTATGTTCTAGGATCTATTTGGGCTTTGAACGATAAAGGCTAAACCGGATGGGCCTAATCCGGTTAGGCTGGACATAAACACAAAACAACAACAAAAAATCACTAGAAAATATCAAAAACTGATTTTCAAGAAATTTTCAAGAAAAAAAAATTAAAAACTCAAAAATTCACTAAAACTTTGAAAATTTAATGATCAATACACAAAAATTTGTGAATAACAAAGATTCACAGTGCAATTACGAGCAGTTTGATCATGATTTAAACATAAAAACACGAGATTTAAAAAAAATTTGGATCAACTTCAAAGAAAATGAACAACACGATGAACAAAATAAGAACAAAAAAAATCTAGAAAAAAATCTTCAAAAACGCTGATTTCTTATATGATTTCTTGCATAGTCCAGCTTTGATACCAATTGTGTGTCCCACTTCAATGATCAATCTTCATGAAAGCTTCATAACCATGGCAGATCTGAGATTTTAGCTCAAGAACATTAAGATGAACTTGTAAGAACATAGAGAGAGAGATGAGAGGAAAAATCAATTCTTCAAATCTGGTCAAACCTCTTATTACGTATCAGATTTAAAAATGAGCTCCATTCTCTACAAAGACATTACCCTATTTATAGGGTCAAACCTCTAAACACAAGTCAAAGTCAAACTCCTATAATAAAAGTCAAACACGATGACTTTTACAATTATAGACAATATTTAACTTTCAAGACGAATACAATTTAATATTGATTTTCAGTCCTAACAGTAACCGTAAACCGGTCAAGTGTCGCCCGGTGTAACCCTAAACCGGTCAAGTATTCTCCGGTGTTCTCCTAAAATGGACATAAGTTACCCGATTTTAATGTTTGTGTTGGCTAAGATGTTGTCCGGATTACTTATCCGACTGGTTATCCGGATTACTTATCCGGCTGGCTTGTCCAGATTTTAAATCTGGATGATGCTGACAGGATTCCATGTTTGTTTTTGGCATAATTTGAAATGGCGGTGTAACCGCGCGAGAGAGATAATGGTGGTGTAACCGCGAGATTGAAAAAATGACGGTGTAACCACGAGAGAGAGAGAGAGAGAGAGAGAGAGAGAATGGCGGTGTAACCGCGAGAGAGAGATAATGGCGGTGTAACCGAGAGAGAGAGAGAGAGAGAGAAAGAGAGAGAGAGAGAGAGAGATAATGGTGGTGTAACCACGAAAGAGAGATAATGGCGGTGTAACTGCGAAAAACTATAAAAGATAACAGATAAAATACATATAATTGTAAAAGCTTATTATAATTCTTGGAATTTTGGAATATAAGTTGTTTGTATGAATATAGTACACTCACTAGAGCAATTTGGTCTAACGTACAATTGTCGAACTAATCTGTTTTGCAGGTCATCTGTCATCTCAAGACAAAGGCAAGGGAAAAGTTTGAAACTATGATTTTTAGTTGTGTATTTCGTATTAGACAAAGTTTTTGTTTACCCATATTTTTGTAAACAATATAATTTTTGGGTGATGGTAAATGATTATTGTAGAATATATATTGGTCCAAATTGTGGGTTGTTATAGTTGGTATCAGAGCCTTAGTTTAAGAGTTCTGGGTATTTGTTAATAGTTAGACATAAATTGGAGGTGTGGAAATTATGATAATAGATTTCACTGGGACTATGAACATAGGAATATGTTATAGTTGAACCTATCATGAGGATAGATATGATAAAATTGGATTACATATGACTGATTAGACTAACACTGATGTAATCATGAGTTTTGGATAGATTCGGGGATAAATGTGTTATCATGCTTTGATAATATGAATAATCATATATGTTTAATTTGACAGAAAGAGACGTATACTGAGAAATGGCAGATAATCCTAACCGATCAGAAAGGACCTCTACCGGTTATGGAAGAGGTAGGGGGAAAGGGAATGTAACCCAAGAAGAAGACCTGGAAAATATGTTGACTAAAGAAATACGAAGTCAAAGCAGGGGTCGAGGAAGAGGGAGAAATACTAGACAAGAAACTCGTATGAAACAAGAATTATCGGCACAAGAAAGTTCAATGTCCGGCCTTGGAAGAGGAAGAGCAAGGGGTGGACATAATGTTCCTGATTCCGGTTTTATTACTCAGGAAATGCTGGCAGCTGAGTTGGGAAAATTCCAAGAAAGTTTGGTGAATTTGTTAGGACGTTCGGCACATAATAACCCAGAAATAGTAAGGGATCCTGACCATCAGGAAGAAGCTGGAGCTAGTACACCGGCAACAGATACATCTGTGCCCCTTACTTCATCCTCGGTTCATAAAGGAGGAGATATTAAAATGTTTCTTGCTTGTAAACCTCCAAAATTCTCTAGGGAATATGATCCTGTCAAAGCCAGGTGTTAACTTAAGGAAATTGAACTAAGCCTGCAGATCAGTAAAAGCGCAGAGGAAGATAAAGTTATGTTTGTTGTATCCCGTCTGAGGTCAAGTGTTTTATACTGGTGGGGGAGATTCTATCAAGTTCAGATCCAAATATTTTGAAAACCATGTTATGGGAACAATTCATGATAAAATTTAAGTTGCAATATTGTCCTGAATCGGCAGTACGAAAACCAGAAGATGATTTCCTTCGTCTAGAAGAAATAAATATGTCAGTTTGTCAGTATACAGAAGTTTTCATGGAATAATATCGGTTTGGTGAAGCTTACATCATATTTGAAAATAGTAAAGTAAGAAAGTATATCTGGGGTTTGGTTAGTTAAAAATCAAGCTAACATAATCTGTGAAGAAAACATGATCCATATAGATTTACTGGATAAAGGAAAGGTTGTAATTTACGGGGACCGATGGGATCGTTACTCCAGTCTTATCTCAGTTTTAAAGGCTCAGAATTATGTACAGAAGGGATGTGCTAGTTTTCTTGCCTACGCTATTGATATAAAGAAAGAAAAGGAAAAGATGGAGAATATCCCAATTGTAAGAGAGTTTCCAGAAGTATTTCCAGAAGACTTGATAAGTCTACCTCCGGATCGAACAATACAATTTCGGATTGAATTACTCCCTGGAGCAGCACCCATTGCACGTGCACCATATAGATTAGCTCCTTATGAATTAAAGGAGTTAATGTCTCAATTGAAGGAATTGTTGGATAAGGGTTTTGTCCGACCAAGTACTTCTCCATGGGGTGCGCCAGTGCTATTTGTGAAAAAGAAGGATGGATCAATGAGAATATGTATTGATTACCGGGAGCTGAATAAATTAACAATAAAAAATAAGTATCCTCTTCCAAGAATTGATGATTTGTTTGATCAGTTGGTTGGGGCTACTTATTTTTCGAAAATTGATTTACGATCCGGTTACCATCAATTGAAGATTCGGAATGAAGATGTCCAAAAACGGCATTTCGTACACGTTATGAGCATTATGAATTTTTGGTTATGCCATTTGGACTTACGAATGCGCCTGCAGCCTTTATGGATATGATGAATCGGGTATGTCATCCCTATCTTGATAAATTTGTGATCGTCTTCATTGATGATATCTTGATATATTCTCGATTAGAAGAAGAGCATGCTCTTCATTTGAGATTACTTCTGGAACCGCTAAAACAAGAAAAACTGTATGCTAAGATGTCAAAGTGTGAATTTTGGCTGCGAGAGGTTCAGTTTTTGGGACATGTTATTTCAAAAGAAGGGATTAAAGTAGATCCTCTTAAGATTGAAGCCATTGAAAAGTGGGAAGCCCCAAAGACTCCAACTGAAATCAGAAGTTTTCTTGGATTGGCTGGGTATTATCGCAAGTTTATACAAGATTTATCTCGTATAGCCACTCCATTAACAAAGCTTACAAAGAAGAATGTAAAATATGAGTGGAGTGAAGCACAAGCTCAGGCCTTTCAGATGTTAAAAGATAAATTATGCAGTATGCCAATTCTATCCTTGCTAGATTGAATGTAAGATTTTGTGGTTATAGTGATGCGTCAAAAATGGGTTTAGGTTGTGTACTAATGCAACGTGGAAAGGTAATTGCTTATGCTTCAAGGTWGTTAAAAGATCATGAAAGACAATATCCTACTCATGATATGGAATTAGCAGCTGTAGTATCCGCTTTAAAGGTATGGAGGCACTACCTATATGGAACGAAATGTCAAATTTTCATAGATCATAAGAGCTTACAACATTTGTTCCATCAGAAAGATCTGAATATGCGTCAGAGAAGATAGTTGTAATTGGTTAGTGATTATGATCGTGAAATTCTGTATCATCCAGGAAAGAAAAACATAGTGGCTGATGCTTTAAGCCGACAAGAGTAAATTGGAACTATCAAGGATGTGGCTTTACGAGTCGAGTTACTACCAAGTATTCAGGAAGAGTTGCAAGAATTTTAGCACGAGACAATGAAGGAGGATCAGATTAAACAAGAATGATTGGGTGGATTAATATTTGAATTTGTGAAAAATGATAGAGAATTCTGGAAATTCCAGAACAGAATTTCGGTACCATGTTATGGTGGTCTCAGGAAACGTATCTTGAGTGAGGCTCACAAATATCATTTTGCAATTCATCCAAGTACAAATAAAATGTATGAGGATTTGAAGCAACATTATTGGTGCCCCGGCATGAAGAAAGATATAGCCAAATATGTTGAAGACTGCATAACGTGTCTCCAGGTGAAAATAGAACACCCACGTCCATATGGTAAGTTGCAATCCTTAGAAATTCCAGTTTGGAAATGGGATCACATCACTATGGACTTCATATGCCAAAGACATCAAAAGGTTATGATGTTATATGGGTAATAGTAGATCAGTTATCCAAATATGCACATTTCTTACCGATGAAAGAATCATATTCAATGGAGAGATTGGCAAAATTATACATTGATGAGATAGTGACACGTCATGGTGTTCCTTTATCAATTGTTTCAGATAGAGATAGTCGATTCACTTATATGTTTTGGACGAGATTCCAAAGAGAGATGAGTTCCCAGATTAGGCTAAGTACAACTTATCACCCCCAAACCGATGGACATAGTGAACGAACTATCCAAACATTAGAAGATATGCTGAGAGCTTGTATCGTTGATTTTGGAGGATAATGGGATAGTCATTTGGCCCTGGTGAAATTCGCTTATAATAATAGCTACTATTAAACCTCATAATTCATAATGTAAAATGTAATGAAAAACAATAAGTGATGAAGAACCAGAAGACCGATAAAGATATCAAGGCAGAAATGGCTAAGTTTGGAGTACAACCAGAGGACCGATGGACGACCTGGGATGCGATGGGTAGAGCATCCTCATCGATCCTCTGGTCATTAACACTTAGTGAGTTCTCCAGCAAATCATCCAGAAGCATACAATGAAGATCTAAAGATAAGGATGGTTCATCACACTATGAATGACAGCTGGAGATGACATGTCGACAGCTAGACTTCTAGTTTATCTCTAATACTAAAGTTTATCCATAGAATAGATAAACGTTATATGTTACTAGAAGATTAGCTAAAATTTCTCATTAGATAGTTATCTTCTTATTAGCTAATTAGTATAAATAGGTGATTAGGCCTATTGCAAAAAGTGTTGGGTCACCTATTGATTTGGTGATGACCCACTGATCTGTCCTCTACCTTAGCAACACTTAAGTAGTTATTGGTTTTTTTGTAAATTGGTGTCTTGGTACATACTTAAAGCCATTGGCAAAATCGAAGACTAGCCGATGTGAAGACAGAAGGTCATCGATGCGGTGTTGTGGATCAACTGTCAAATAAACACACCAAGACTCCGAAGTAGCAGAAATGCATATTGAAAATATTTTGAAGCTACAAACCGATTGATGGAAGATCTTCATAGACCGAAGATTGAAAATCTTCATGGACTCAAGATTGAAGATCATGGACCGAAGATTGAAAATCTTCATGGACTCAAGATTGAAGATCATGGACCAAAGATTGAAAATCTTCATTAACTCAAGATTGAAGATCATGGACCGAAGATTTGTGAGTAGCTGGTTGAAGCTACATATCCATCCAAAGGAGATCTTCCTACAGACTAACCATATCTCTGCAAAGTTTGTCTCTGTATGAACTGTGTTGTATGCATGCTGTGTACGATGAAAAATGAGATATCAACATTGGTCAAGTCAACCCCTGCCTTCTTATCCTCAACTAACAAGTGTCCTCGTGCATTAAATGCTGAAGGTAGTATAAAAAGGCAGTATGCATCTCCCATGCATATAACTGGCTTTTGCAAGATTACTTAGTGAATTCTAAAAGCAATCGGCTATTCTCTTCTACTCTCTTGCTCTCCTGTGTGTGAAGAAATTCTTAGTGTTCTTCATTCCCTTTCAAGAACTCTTTGTGTTGTTCTTGAAAGTTCTTCTCTTTGTAAGATTGTTTAGGTTAGGTTTTCCTTTCCTATCTTCCACAACAATCTTTTATATTTCTGTGTGTATTAATTCTTGATAAAAATCAATACGAATTAAAAAGTTGAAAAAAGTCTGCGTAATTGTATTCAACCCCCCCTTCTACAATTACTTTATGTTTATTGCCTTTCCCTTCGGGACAAACAAGTGGTATCAGAGCAGTTAGCTTAATCTCATAAGCTAGATCTGCAATGGCCTCTTCTTCTTCCAACTCTACTTCTTTCTCTTACCAAGATAATGGCACTATTGCCAAGCCTCCCAAGTTTAACAAGAACAATTTCTCTATGTGGAAAAGTCGCATGACACTCTACCTTGAGGGTGTTGATAGTCAATATCTCTCAATCCTCAAGGATGGACCCATTGTTCCTAAAGTATGGCTTCGTCATGGGAAGAGCAAAGACGATGGTAACTCTTCAGATGATTCTGATGATGATGAAGAGAAATATGATTCTACTGGAAGGTTCATCATCAAAGATCCTTCTMRRWACAATGWAGACGATAAAAGAAAAGTTTCCTTGGATACCAAGGTAAKGGCTATCATTKCCCTCTCTCTTCCTGATGATGTCTTCCATTYCCTGGTAAACCTTTCTACTRCCAAGGACATGTGGAACACCCTATGTGTTCTGTATGAAGGAACCATTGAAGTAAAGAAAAGCAAGAAGATTGGCCTTGTAAGGCAATATGAGCTCTTTGTGCATGGGAAAGGTGAATCTCTCACTGAGTACTACAACAGGTTTAACAGCCTTCTCAATGATCTGAAGTTTCATGGCAGAGTCTATGAAAACGAAGAAGTCCTATGCAAGTTCATTGACCATTTTACCTGACTTCTGGGAAAACATCTGCACTTTTATCAAGACAAGTAAAGATTTTGAAAATATGCCTCTGACTGCTCTTTATGGAACTCTCCATATTTATGAGCAAACCAAGCTTCTCAAAAAAGGCATTATTGAAGGATCCCAGAACTTCTTCTCCTATTGCCCTTCTCTCCAACGATAAGAGGAAGCCAGTCAGTGAACCTCGTATCACTTATCTATCTGACACTGAAGAAGATGCTGTCAGAAAAGAAGAACTTGCTGAAAGTCTTGCTAATGATGTTGATGATGAGGGTGATGAACTCTCAATTAATGATTTGGCTGACAACATGGCCATGATGGCTACCAATTTCAAAAGGTATGCCAAAAAGGGCTCTTCTACCTTCTCTCCCAGATCTAAGGTCACCGACCGAAGAACCTTAGATCAATCTATGTCAGCTCCTCTTGAACTGTCAAATGAGGAGTGCTTCACCTGTGGCAAGAAAGGTCACTTTGCTGCTGAGTGCAAAAGCAAAAGGATCTATAAGCGTCATCCTTCTCATCCCTCTAGCCGATCCTCTCACGATAAGTACAAGGCAAAGTACAAGAKAGAAAAGGCAAAGAACCTGAGCCTTCAGAGAAAAGGTAAGGGTCTCATCGCTGAGACTCATGACTGGATTGACGAGCCAACCTCTTCCTCTAGTGATGAGGACATGGCACATCTGTGTCTTATGGCCAACATCCGGGGGAGAGAAGACTCTGTCAAGGACTCCTCCTCTGCTGCTGCTGCTGATCTACCTTCTACCTCTAAGGATGCCAAAGATCTGGTCAAACCAAAGAAGGTAAACAACTTCTCCTCTCTCTCTCTGAATCTGAAAAGGTTCAAGCTTATGATTCTTTATATGTTGATCTTTACAATGCTAGAACTGCTAAGAAGAAAGTTGACCTTGAAATAAAAAATCTAACTAATCAGTTACATAAATGCATAAATCAACTGAAAGACTTTGATAAATTCAAAAATGACCTTAAAGAACAAAAGTTAATATACAATGTTCTTAACAAAGAAAAAACTAAGGTCTGTGAGAAGCTGGAGAAAGAAAAAGCCATTCTTCAAAAATGGGCTAGATCATCCAAGAACCTAGATAAAATTTTACTTGATCAACTTCCTATTGATGTAAAGACTGGTCTAGGTTATGATGATATGGATCTGTGTGCACCTGATGACTCTATGTCCATTTCTTCTCACATTCTTTCTTCCTCCTCTCCATCTCACTTATCTGATTCTGTTGGATCTCTTTCTCCTAGATCCATTGAAAATGGAAAATCTCTTAAGTTCAGAATTTTTGTCAAAGGAAAAAGTTCAAACACTAAATCTGAGAATGTTCCTGTCGACTGTGTGTTTAACTCTCTCTCTCTTAAGGAATCTTCTGATGCATGTTCTTCTAAATCTAAAACTTCTGAGCATTTAAAGCATCCATTGAATCATCGTTTCTCTGCGGCTGAGAAAGGCAAGTCAGTGGACAAGCCTATCAATAATAATAAGCCAAAATCCAAACTGAAGATGAAACATAAGCCTTCGGCTACCTCATCTCAGTCAGCTGTTGCTTCTTAGACTGGTACCTCAGCACCTTCTATTACTGAGTTTGTTCCTAGACCAGTTTCTTTGAAAAAGGCTTCCAAGGTTTCTACTTCTTCTAAGAAACCTATCCCTGAGTCTGAAAAAGAGATTCTTGGTCCAAAACCCTCTTCTTCCTCTGTCCTTCCTTCCAAAGCTTCTTCTTCTCTCAAAAAAATCCAAAAAGCATGTTAACACGGTTAAGCACACACTTTAATTCCTATTAAACTTGTGTTTATTTATCGAAAATGTTATAACTGTGGTGACACTTTTCACATGGCCAAGAACTGTCCCAAGGAAAGAATCTCTAGGCCAGTAAGARAARAGAAAGAAGAAGATACTCCTAACCCCAATGGACCCATTGTAAAATGGGTACCTTAAAACTAATTTATCTATGTTTGCAGGGCTTAGGACACCGACATATATGGTACTTGGACAGTGGATGTTCAAGACACATGACTGGAAACAAGTCCCTATTGATCAACTATGTGTCTGAACCTGGTCCTTCTGTAACCTTTGGAGATAATGCCAGAGGTACTACTAGAGGATATGCTGTTCTTTCTAACGGCTCGGTTACCTTCAACCGAGTAGCTTATGTAGATGGACTGAAGCACAATCTGTTAAGCATCAGTCAACTATGTGATCTCAACTTCATTGTGAAGTTTGAAGAAAACCAGTGTACTGTTCTTGACTCTTCTGGCATGAAGGTATTAACTGGTGTCCGAAAGGATAATGTCTATGTGATCTACATGGGCTCTTCTAGCTCTTCCGACACCAACATCTGTTTCTACTCCGAGGCTACTGCTGATCAAAATTGGCTATGGCATAAAAGGTTGTCCCATTTCAACTTCAAAACCATCAACAATCTTTCTAGTAAATATCTGGTTATTGGACTTTCGAATATGTCATATGTCAAACTGAAGCTGTGTGCTGCTTATGCAAAAGGGAAGCAAACCAAAGCAAGTTTCAAGTCCAAGATGTGCTCTTCTATTTCTGCTCCTTTGCACATGCTCCACATGGATCTCTGTGGTCCTGTGAGTGTACAAAGTTTGGGTGGAAAATGTTATACTCTWGTTATTGTGGATGAGTACTCAAGATATACTTGGGTTTTCTTTCTTCAACACAAGAGTGATGCAGCTGAAGAAATTATAAACTTTGTGAAATGGACTGGAGTCTTGAATGGTTAACTTGTCAGGTCAATTCGAAGTGACAACGGCACTGAATTCAAAAACAGTGTTCTTGAAAGCTTCTTTGATGACAAGGGTATTTCTCAAAATTTCTCAGCAGTTCGGACTCCACAGCATAATGGAGTTGTTGAAAGGAGAAATTGTACACTATACGAAGTTGCACGTTCAATGTTAAGTGAAGCAAGTCTTCCGCCCTATTTTTAGGCTGAAGCTGTCAATACAGCGTGCTTTACTCAAAATAGGTCTATAATTGTGAAAAGACACAATAAGACAGCTTACGAAGTATTTCATGGTAGAAAACCAAACATCAGCTTCCTTCATGTGTTTGGTAGTGCATGCTATATTTTGAATGATAGAGATCAGTTAGGAAAGTTTGATCCTAAATCTGATGAAAGAATCTTTGTTGGCTACTCTCTCTTCTCTAAAGCCTATCGGGTGTACAACTTGCATCGTCAGTGCATTGATGAATATGTCAATGTCAGATTTGATGAATCTGGATTAGTACCTGCAACATCATCATTTCAATGTGATGATCTTGAGCTCAATAAGTGGTTGGAATCTCACTCCTCTGAGAATTCAATTTCACTCGGTGGACCTTCACATTCTAATGGAATGATGTTCCACCTGTTGAGGAAGATGAGAATGAAGATCTTTCATTCAACATGTATATCCCATCGGTCTGTCCTGAACAAGAACCAGCCGATCCGGCACCTCTTTTTGTGTGGAACCCTCAACTGGTGTCGATGTTCCTATTTTGCTACTAGGGACATCGGTGACCCAACCTCAGTAGTTGTCTATTCCAATCCTCTGACAAATGCTGACGATGCCTCTACCTCTTTTTCTCTTCCTCTTCCTCTTCCTCCTGCCACTAAGTAGACAAGAGATCACCCAATAGAGCAAATCATTGGTGATCAGCAAGCAGGTGTCCAAACACGTCGTGGTCCTGGTAATATCTGTTTGTATGTCAATTTTCTATCTCTCATCGAGCCTAAAAGAATTGAAGAAGCCCTTGATGATCCTAGCTGGATCAGTGCCATGCAACAAGAATTGCTGCAGTTCGAGCATAACAAAGTTTGGAGATTGGTCCCCCGACCAACCAACAAAACAATTATTGGCACAAAGTGAATCTTCATAAACAAAATGGATGAGAACGGAACGGTGACTCGGAACAAAGCCCGACTCGTTGCCCAAGGATACAGGCAAGAGGAAGGCATTGATTATGATGAGACATTTGCTCCAGTAGCAAGGTTGGAAGCCATCCGAATCTTCCTTGCCTATGCTGCATTCAACAATTTCAAAGTTTTCCAGATGGATGTAAAAAGTGCATTCTTGAATGGAAAACTTACTGAAGAAGTCTATGTGAAGCAACCTCCAGGCTTAGAGGATCCTAAACATCCAGAGTATGTCTATAAATTAGACAAAGCTTTGTATGATCTCAAACAGGCTCCTCGTGCATGGTATGACACTCTCTCTACTTTTCTTTTGGAGAAGGGCTTCTCCCCTGGTAAAATTGACAATACCCTCTTTCTCAGGAAACATAAAGGTAATGTTATTCTTGTACAAATTTATGTGGATGATATCATATTCGGTGCCACAAAAGAATCTATGTGTAGAAAGTTTTCAAAACTCATGCAAAGTAAATATGAAATGAGTATGATGGCGGAGCTCACATTTTTCTTGGGTTTGCAAGTTAAGCAATCCGACAAAGGAATCTTTATAAATCAAAGAAAATATGTTAAAGATCTTTTAAAGAAATTTGAATTTAATGAGTGTTCTTCCATGAAAACTCCAATGGCACCCCCCTTGAAACTGAATGCAGACCCCGATGGCAAATCGGTAAATGTGACCAGCTATAGGGGAATGATCGGCTCCTTACTTTATCTTATTGCTAGCCGACCAGATATTATGTTCTCCACATGTCTTTGTGCAAGATACCAAGTGAATCGAAAGGAATCTCACTTGGCAGCTGTTAAGCGCATTTTCAGGTACCTGAAGGGTACTCCCAATTTGGGTCTTTGGTATCCCAAAAACTCAGGTTTTGATCTAACAGGTTTTTCAGATTCTGATTATGCAGGCAGTAAAGTTGACCGAAAGAGTACTACTGGTAGTTGTCAATTGTTGGGTGGAAAGTTAGTCAGTTGGACTAGCAAGAAACAACATTCTGTGTCCACCTCAACAGCTGAAGCTGAGTATGTTGCTGCAGGTAGCTGTTGTGCACAAGTCTTGTGGATGAAAAATCAGTTAGCTGATTACGATCATTTGTTCACAGAAATTCCTATTTTCTGTGACAATTCAAGTGCCATTGCTATTGCCAACAATCCAGTTCTTCACTCTCGTACGAAGCATATTGATATTCGATATCACTTTATCAGAGACCATGTGATGAAAGGTGATGTTGAACATCATTTTATCCCCACAGACTATCAACTCGCTGACTTGTTTACCAAGCCTCTTGATGAAGCTCTGTTTAATTTTTTGATCAGTGAGTTGGGAATGTTAAATGTTGACAAATAATTTTTTTTGGAGTCTTCACTAATTCATTTGGGTTGTGTGTCTTCTCTAAAAATGTTGTGTGTCATTTGCTCAAAAATGGTCTCGTATCTGTGTGAATATGCTTCTCTCTTTCTAGCATATTGATTTTTTTGAAAATGATGGGTTTTACAGTCGTACATTTTTTCTTGATGATCAATTTATTTTTTTTCTCTCTAAAAAGTCTGTTTGTGAATTCTTTTTATGTCGCTTTAAAACAAATATATATATATATATATATATATTATTAGTATTTTTATAAATTTATTAAAAAAAAACAAAAAAACAAAAAGAAGAAAAAGATAAAAGTTTTTATTTTATTTTATATTTGTGTGTAGTGGTTTTAAATTGTTAATTCATTTTATCCTAGTTTTTTTTGTTACAAGTAGGTGGGCTTCTCTTTTTTTTTGGGCCGAACCCAAACACTAACCTCAAGCCGATTCCCCCCCTTCGGCCCACATCCTTCGGCCCACCCCCTCTCCTTTCTAAACCCTAGATCGGCCTCCTCTCCCTCTTTATAAACCGATCACCTCAAGCCGATTCCCTCTCTAAAATAGACGGATCACCACCCCCTCTCTTGTATTTGGCTCCAATTTTCTCCAAAACTTCATCAACCCGAATCTCCCCTCTCTCTATCGCCCCCCTTCCTCTCTTCTCTCTTCAAACCGAACTCACACCCTTTATCCTCAAGCCGACCTTAGTCCCCTCAATCTATCATAATCGGCTTCCTACCAAACTCCCTAGGCCGAATCTCTCCAATCGGTTCCTCAACACACGGATCCTTCCCTTTCTCGGTTCCTTATCATTCGGTTTCCCACACTACACCCACATACCTCACTTTTCACAAACCGATTCTGCACAATCGGCCTCTCACACACACCGATTCCTCCCTTCTCTTCTCTTCACACCGATTTCAATCGGTTTCCTTCACAAACCGATCGTTGCCCACCCATTCGGCCTCCCATCTTCGGCCATACCTTCACAAACCGATCCTTCCCATCTTCGGCCATACCCTCAAACCGGCTTTCTCTCTCCTTTCTTCTAATCGTTCTATCCTCCAAGTCGATTCCCCCTTTAAGCAAACCGAACCCTCCTAATCGGCTTCCTCCCAAACTTGTCCCCAAGCGATCCCCCTTCGGCCTCTCTCCTCCCAAGCCGAATCCCATCTCCACCTCACACCGATCTCATAAACCAAACAAGCCGAACCCCTTCTTGATCCCTAACCCACTCACCGATTGCTTCCTCTTAACCCTCTCTCCCTCATCGATAGCCCTTCCCCCCTCGCCTTGTAAACCGATCCCTAAGCCGACTCCAAACCGATCCAATCGGTCTCTTCCCTCTCTAAGCCGAAACCTACTTAAACCGAAACCAAACCTTAAGTCGATCCCCTCCCTTTGGGCCTCTTTCCTCTTTCCCACGCCGATTTCTTCTTCAAGCCTTTTCTAACTTTGGCTCCCTCCCCAACTCCTTAACTTTCTCCAACCGATTATACCCATTCGGCCTCACCCCAAACCAAATCCCTAGTCACAAACCGATTAGCAAACCCCCCCAAGTCGCTGCCGCCGCCAAGTCTTTTCTTTCTTTGTTTTTTGTCCCCCATTCACCAACCATATCTTTTCTCAAACCCTTTCCCCTTACCTACTCCTCTCCCCTACCTTCACACCCCATCTACTGTTTACTCCCCCAAGAACCATCTCCCACACCCCTATCTTCACCTTTTTACTTTCCCTAGATTTCACATATTTACCCACCATACTTTTACCATCTTCATTCTCTCTTTTTAAACTTTCAAAAACCTCTTCCATCTCTCATCTTCTTCACAAGTTTACTCTGTGTTTTCAAGTATTATCAACCATGGCTTCTCAAGTTCGAACTCCCTCTAAAGCTCCAAAGGTTAAGAAATCTATTTCCCTTACTGCTGATGATGTTACTTTCTCTCCGTTCAATTTTGTGGTATTGTTGGATCACAATGAGAAGTATCCAGATTTCTTTATCATCATCAAATTTCTACGTAAGTGCCCTCTTTTCAAAGCTCTTACTTATTCTCCAAAGCTGTGTATGCCACTGTATTATCTGCCAATGATATATCTTTTAATGCTGATGATTTGAGGAGGGTGTTAGAACTTCCTACTTATCCCTCTTATGATGAGCTAGTCTCTGTTGATAATCTGCATATTGTTGCTTCCACTATGAGCTATGTGCAAGACCCTGCTTTGATAAAACAAAACACTCTTTATAGGAAGAATATGGGTAGTATTTGGAACTTCTTCTTTTCACATCGTATTCAATGCTTGAGTTCCAAAACTGGAGGAATGGAGCAGTCATCCACTTCGGTTACCCAACTATCTCATGCACTGATTTTTCAAAGAAAATATGATTTTGCTGGTTATTTGTTTGTGGAGTTGGTAAAGAAGATGGGTAGTGCCAGAAGCTCTACTGTGCTTTTCATTAGATTTCTATCCATGATGATTGCTGACAAACTTGGGTCACGTATGCCGCCGATACTGATAATTTCTATGACCTCAAAGTGTCTCAAGTTGGCATTCAGACTTTGAAGAAGGCATCATTGTCTACAGATCTTCCTCTTCCTTCAGGTATGGTTTCTTTTGCCACCTCTTCTTACCCTATATGGGGAGAGTGCTCTGTGACCACAATAGCTGGGGACCTTCCTCATATTGCTCCGGTCACCCATCACTCCTCCATGTTAGTGTCCCCTCCCCTTTCTACTTCTTCAGCTACTCCCTCAAAAGAGGCCGCCTCCTCTGTCCAGAGACGGCTGGCAGATAGTTTTATTCCCCCATCCTCCGCATCTGTTTCTTAGGCTATGACTTCAAAAGCGCCTTCGAAGTCCCACCTCGCCTCTCACCCCTCACACTCAAAGCGGAGTCACTCTAGATTATCCACTCTTGGCTCTTTCTCTAAGAAGACCAAGAAGCCAAAAAGGGCTAAAAACACATCTCCAACCAAGGACTCTCAACAGTCCAAGGTTGTTGAAGTTTGTTCTCCTGAGCCCAGGACATCTGCTTTACACCCCCTAGCTCCTCAGTGCCCTCTCAACAGGACACTATTGTACCTACGGGGATCCCATATCACTCCACCTTGGCATCTCTACATGACCTTGGTGATGACTCGGATACCTCCCCTTTCCGAGGTCTCTCCTCTCCTCCACTTATTCACGGCCTATCACCCGAGATCGATGATCTTGATGATATTGCACGGATGGATGATTTATCAATATCGTATGATATTGACATCCCTTTTCTCCATTATTTTCTTATGGATGTAGGTGGTGAGCCTTACCAGCCTACTACCTCTACTAAAGTGGTAATCGGCGACCCGCCTCATGCAGGCGTCGATGATACAGACACCGAGCCTCTCGCAGGTGTTGGTGATACAGACACTGAGCCTCTCGCCAGTGTTGCTGATACATATATTGAGCCTCACGCCGATATCATTGATACAGATGTTGAGCCGCATTCCAGTATTAGTGATACTCCCATCGGTGACTCTCAGGGCGCCGATGGTACTGACAGTGTTGGTGTTTCTTCTCCACGTAGGTCAGCAAGCCCAATCAAAGCTTGCTCCCCTACTACAGCTGCTGTTTCTCCCTTAAGGCCCCCTTCTGCACCGGGCTTTCAGTTCTCCTCTCCCTCCCCTCCTGAGGTGATCTATGCCCTACCCACTAAGGTGGTGGACATGTTCAGAGGTTTCACATCTCAGTGTCAGCTGCTCATCTCTCAACAGGCCTCCCTCAGCACTGATTTATCTGGGAGATTGGACTGCTTTACCTCCAGCGTTACATCTGAACTGAGTCAACACAGTGCCGCCTTCACAGATCATGGCATTGCTTTCACTGCTATTAAAGCTACAGTTGATTCTCTTGATGCTTGTATGACTACTCTCTCCGATTCTCAATCTAGCATCTCTGAAGCTGTAGCTGATCATCGTGCTCGATCGGAAAGTCAAGCTGCCATAAATCAGGCAATTCTTCAATCTCTGACTGATCTTCACTCTAAGATGGATGCACAAACACAAATATCCAAGCTGTTCTTGGATAGAGATACAGAGTTATCTGTTGACTTGGGTCTCAGTCAGTTCATGAAAGAGGATAGGGTTATGTTAGCCAACGGCAGTCGACGTGTTGAGTCTGATTATGCTATTCTTGGTGGTCTTCATCGCGGTATATCACTTCTGTTACGTGCCACAGGTGCTCCCCTTACTCCCACTTCTCATGTTACTGCTTCTCTGCTGTTGGATCGATTAATTCTGTTTCTTGGTATTAATTACTTACTTGGATGATCTGTTTGACAGGGATAATGCAGCGGAAAAGATATCAATCAACCAAAGTAGAAATCAATAAGAACAC
>NC_037529.1:23865894-23866749 GCF_001531365.2 Cynara cardunculus var. scolymus
AGTTTACTTTTTCTATACTTTTACATTTAAGGAAATGAGAGCTAACAATCTCCCCCTAAGTAAGAAAAAGTAAAATTTGAAATTTAAGTGCATGTGTATGACTTAATTGAAATGAAAATACAATAAGTGATTAAACATCATCCTCTGAAAGAATTACAATGAAAAGAATTACAAAGCTTAAATGACAAAATTTAGAAGCTTAGGCCGGAATCTGGAACAGAAGATTCATACTTCAGACTTTAGGAAGTCGTCTACTGCATACACGAAATCGGACTTGACAGTTCCGTAGACGTTGAAGATGAACTCTCTGAAGTTAATTTGAACTTTAATCGCGTCCAAGAGAGGAGACACTTCGCCAACCCTGTAATGTCTGTTATCCACCTCTGCCAACAAACACTTGAAGATCCATTCCAGCGTCTCTGTTGCATACTTGTGAACTTCTGTGGGATCAAAGAATCTTAGTATCTCATCCTTGTCCAAATACACAAACCCAAAGACGGGATTGTGTAGAATGGTGTTTGGATAGTACTTAGATACCCAACTAGGCCTGCTGTAGGGAGGAGTAATCTTCAGATTCTTCTGTGCTAACCTCATGGCCAACTCAAAATCCTTCTGGCTATAATACATCACTTGCGCACGCATAACTTCAATCAGCCTTTTGAGAGATATTTGGTATGTTGACCTCCTCTCCATGTAGACGTTAAGGATCTTGTGCCTGTAAATTACGTCATACACGCAGAGGTTATGAAGATCTGCATCAGTGAACGTGTAAATGTTGCGGTCTTCTCTCCTTACTACGTACTGTGAGTAGAGAACTGTCTTCTTTAATAAAGTCCTTGGTGAGATTGACACCAA
>NC_037529.1:23868434-23869721 GCF_001531365.2 Cynara cardunculus var. scolymus
AGCCTTCTTCTTTTCTCTGTCGGCAGCTGTAGGTTCTCCAATCTTTATTCCTTTGGCAGGTGCTCTGGCTGTCTTCTTTTTGAGCCTTGAAGCTGGGGCCTTCTTTTTCATCTCCTGCTCCTTTTCCCCCTCATGACGATCACCATCATCGGCATGATCGTCATGGTTTGGTTTGGCAGAAGCCTTGCATGTGGTAAGGGGAGCCCTCCTCAAATGGCGTAGGATGCGAGTGGCTGCCTTGTACATCTTTTCAATTACCTTCTCCGCACCCGCAGAGGCGTTCATCACATCAAGCTCTGTAGCCCACTTGAGTTTGGAGACGGTTGATAGAACTTCTGCATGAAGGAGCTCACCTTCCTTGGCAAGCTTGGTCAAGCCTTCTGCGACTTTAAAGTTGGAAGAGAGAAGTTCCACTTTCAAAAAAGAAAAATGGCTGACCACAGAGTCCGCTAGCGCATCCACCATGGCGTCCAGTTCTCTGCGAGTGGCCAAGTGGTTGATGTTGGCAATTGAGGACTTGGACTGGATGCCATAGGTGACCGCAGATGAAAACATTTCTTTGATCTCGTCACAGAATGAAGAATAGTCTGTATAGCCCGCTGTGACAAAATCGCCTGCAAACTTTGCTGCCATTTTTGAAAGTTCGGTCTTTAGGGTTTGGACAGAGGAGGGGTTTAGAGAAATAGCTTGGATGGCCTCTGTCAGATCGTCCTTCTTAATGGCCGAGCTCTGAAGGGTCGCCAATGAATGCTTTAACTCTGTGGTGGTGGCGGAAAGCTCCTTCAGAGCCTCTGTAATATGTGAAAGATCTTGAGGCTTTTGCTGGGAGATGAACAAGCTTTTCAACTCGTCTATCTTTGAGAACAACTCTGTGGCAAAGGCGTTAAGCTCCCCCTTTGTCACAAATTCGCTCTTGGAACTCGGACCACCAACACATGGTGTTCCTTCTGCCTCGGAGTGTGAGGCGCCCTCAGCGGCTGGCATATCGTAGCCTGCTCGGGGACTTCGACCATATCCTCGAACATCTCCTTGAGGAGAGCCWAATGGTGTTCTGTAGATTTCATGCCCGATAGGTTCAGAGCCTAACCTGGCAGAGGTATCTAGTGGAGATGATGAATGTWCTAGATCCACCACCTCTGTGACCCTTACTTGTGCCTCTGAAGCACGTTTTGGCTGATCTCGCTCATGTGTAGAGGCAACACATKCCTCTTTGAGTTCTATCGAGTCCTTGGGCGAATGGACTCTTATATTAAAACCTTCATTCTTTTGAGAGAATGGAGGAGTTGT
>NC_037529.1:23869821-23884388 GCF_001531365.2 Cynara cardunculus var. scolymus
CCCAAATCTTAGAGGATCAAAAGAAAGCTTTGAGGAAGGAGAATTTGAAGAATGAGATTTTGCAGGGCATAGAGTCCAAATTTCAGATAAGGGCTGAAGGGGTTTATTATTTAGGAAATAGAGTTTGGATACCGAAGATTGGCAACCTTAGATCAATCATTTTGGACGAAGCCCATCGATCAAAATACTCGATTCACCCGTGAACACCGGAAACCTTCTAGTCTGCTCCAACAGCCCGAAATTCCTCAATGGAAATGGGAATATATATCGATGGACTTCATAACTAAGTTACCCCGATCAGGAAAAGGGCATGATGCTATCTGGGTGATTGTAGATCGATTGACAAAATCTGCTCATTTCTTGCCAATCYGAGAAGATTATAAGATGGAGAAGTTAGCTCAGATATATATATAAATGAAATCGTCGCTAGGCATGGGGTGCCTGTTTCCATTCTATCGGATAGGGACAGCCGTTTTAGGTCAAGGTTTTGGCAGTCGCTTCAGCAAGGGATGGGTACTCGCCTAGACCTAAGCACTTCTTATCACCCCCAGACTGATGGACAAACCGAAAGAACTATCCAGACCCTGGAAGACATGTTGCGCGCCTGTGTTATAGATTTTGGTGGAAGTTGGGACACGCATCTTCCGTTAGTGGAATTTGCCTCAACAACAGCTACCATACCAGCATCCAATGTGCGCCTTATGAAGCTTTGTATGGGCGCAAGTGCAGATGTCCACTGTGTTGGTCAGAAATTGGCGATAGGCAACTAACTGGACCTGACGTTATCCAAGAAACTACCGATAACATTATGGTAATCAAAAATCAACTCAGGGCTGGAAAGCTATGCCGACAATCGGAGGAGACCATTAGAGTTCCAAAAAGGTGATAAAGTTTTTTAAAGGTCTCACCATGGAAAGGAGTGATGCGTTTTGGAAAGAGAGGCAAGTTGGGTCCTCGTTATATAGGTCCCTTCGAAATAGCAGAAAGGATTGGGCTAGTGGCATACAAGCTAAATTTGCCCTCGGAATTAAGCGCTATCCATAATACATTCCATGTATCGAATCTTAAAAGATGTTTATCAGATGAAACTCAAGTGATGCCACTGGAAGACATACAAGTTAACGATCAACTGCATTATGTTGAAAAACCCATAGAGATCATGGATAAAGAAGTTAAGCAGTTGAGGCGTAGCAGTATCCCCATAGTAAAAGTTCATTGGAACTCGAGGTATGGACCGGAGTACACGTGGGAAAGGGAAGACTTCATGAAAAGTAAGTATCCCCACCTGTTCTCAAAAGGCCAACCATGATTTGAATTTTGACGCTTAAATTTCGGGACGAAATTTTTCTGGCTTGGGGAGACTGTGACAATTATGCATTTTTGGGATTTCAGGTTAGTACCTTATTTTAGGATCTTTATTGAAATCTAAGCCTTTCAAGGATTTAGCCTCGATAATCTGAGATCATCTTGCTTATCTCCCAAGATTAGTTTGTTAGATCAAGTTTTGGCGGGTAACTAACCAAGTTAGTTTATGCAAAGCCAAATAGTCTTGAAATGTTTCATAAAAATAAAGTTGATATTCAAGTCCAATCTTTTTATATTAAGCTGCCAATTAATTTAAAAGAGTGRAGTTTTAAAATCTTTTGTCAAATTGTTTTGTTTATTTAAAATTATTRGGGTCTAGTATTTAGAAAATAAAAGCRTCTTGGGCTTGGGCCTTTATTGGCTAGCCCATTCCTTCTCTAGAAGCCCCATATAAATACCCCTTTCCTTTTGAAAATTCTTCATTCTCCAAAACTCCAGCTATTCCGTTCTCTCTCTCTCTCTCTCTAACTCCATCACCTTCCAACCGATTCTAAACCTCCTTGCAAAACTCAAGACTTTTGCTGTTCTTGAGACTTGATCGTATCAATCTGTCAAGAAAAGGTATGTTTTAAAGTTGTCCTATTTTCTTTTAGATATCCGAAAGTCTTTATCCTTCTCTCTACTTAATTCTTTAAGTAAAATTTTGGGATTTGAAGAGGAGAGATTATTCATCCAAGACCTGCATGTGTCTTCGTTGGGATAATAATCTATGACCCATGTTCTTTAATATCTAAGAAAGAAGGAGAAAATCCTTGCATGTGAGGTCCGATCATATTTTCGGATGATAGAATCTGCATGCATCTTTAAATCGGATGTCTCTTCTTGAAATCTCGTTGAAATCAGAATCTTATTTGTTTTGTTTCTTTTCTGGAATTTATTTAAAGATGATGATTTCGTGTTAGAGTTTTGACTCTTGATAATGTTGAACTTGAGACCCCCACCCCATCATTGCTACCATTCTTGGGCATGCAACCGGTTTGGGAGGCGTGTGACTCAAGGTTGTAGAAATTTTGAAAAGAGTGTTAAACCCACTCAAAATCTCTTGATTTTGAGTTTGATTATGATAGTTGGCGGCTGTCATCATTGTTTTGGGATGACATTTAATGATGTCATTATTTGGATTTTTGGAAGGTTCCTTTTTATTAAATATTAAAATATCAACTTTATTTTATGAAAACACTTGATGGCTTTGCATTGGAAACAACTTTGCCCTATCCGAGTCAAGAAAACCGTTAAGTAATGTAGCGTTGGTTGGTTTGTAAGGAAGTTCGAGCGAGCCTAGGAAGCCTCTAAAGGAAACATTCGGATATTCGTCAAACTAGTGAGTTCTCATGGCCCCACTTTTAATGCTTTTTATATATTTTATGGGGGAAAAGCATGAGATTGAGCAAACTTTGCATGTTTATGTTATTTGAAATGTTGGGACTAAAGAACTGTTTAGTCGATGCTTTGCTCAAAACTTTGGACTAACGAACTACTTAGTCAAGCTCTGTTGAAACCTCTGGACTAAGTAACTGCTTAGTCGGATTTATTATGTTTTGTTTTGACAACTGTTTCTGCACTTAGAATAAATGCTAAATTGATGCGCTTGAGAGTCTATGTTTCCAAATAAAAGTCCCCGTCCGTATACGCTACTTGTTAACTCGGGTACATTCCTGGGCCGTGGTATTGTGGATAGCCGCTATTGTGTTGATAGTCCCACCCAGAAAGGGGTGCACAATTACCTACGTTTTCTAGTCTAATCATGTGGAATTTGGACCACCGCTGAATTAGTACTTTATCGAACTGTGGGACCTAAATAGTGAACGGGCTACTTCTGCTTGTTCGAAAATTAATGGGGCATATTGGTCAGGTAAGGCTCAGTAGCGTCTCAAGTGTTACATCGCGAAGGATTTACATTTATTAAGTGCAAAGAATTCGCATAAGTTTGCTATTACTTGGTTTATGCATTGAAATGTTTTATGCACGTGAAAATCCGTGAACTCACCAACTCTTTGTAGTTGACTTTGTTTTATTCCATGCTTTTCAGGTTCTAAGTAAAGTTGTTTGGATTTGGGGAGCATACTTGAGCATGGATCGATTAAGTCAAGATTTTGAAGTGTTTTGWGAWYGTTGTGTAAAATTCTAATTTTAGTTATGTCGATGAACTACTTTGTTTTTGAACAACTTGGTATGGTGTTATTTATAAACTGTTGCTATGACTCGCTTGCCTGTTACATCTCGTGTTTCCGCTTTAGCGGGGTGTGACAGGAAAACTTTGTGGTATATTGTGACGCATCACATCAAGGCTTAGGATGCGTACTAATGCAAAAAGATAATGTTATTGCATATGCCTTAAGGCCACTCAAAATGCATGAGAAGAACTATAGTACGCATGATCTAGAATTGGGAGCCGTAGTATTTGCACTTAAGATTTGGAGAGACTACCTTTATGGTACCAAGTGCACTGTGTTCACTGATCACAAAAGCCTTCAACACATTTTCAATAAAAAAATGTAAAATATGAGGCAAAGAAGATGGGTTGAACTGCTTAGTGATTACGACTGTGAAATCAAGTACCATCCCGGCAAAGCAAATGTGGTAGCCGATGCTCTGAGTAGGAAAGAAAGAGTGAAACCAACAAGGGTGAGGGCTTTGGGAGCAATAGTAAACACCAGATTGAAGGCACAAATTCTCGAGGATCAAAAGGAAGCATTAAAGAAGGAGAATTTGAAGAATGAGACCCTACACCACATAGAGACTAAGCTTCAGCTGAAATAAGATGGAGTGTATTACTTGCGAGACAAGGTTTGGATACCTAAGATTGGTAATCTTAAATCCATAATTTTGGATGAAGCCCATCGATCAAAATACTCAGTCCACCCGAGAGCGGATAAGATGTATAAGGATCTTAAGGAACACTATTGGTGGCCTGGAATGAAGAAAGACATTGCACTATATGTAAACAAGTGTTTAACTTGTGCAATGGTCAAGGCTGAACAACAAAAACCATCTGGTCTACTTCAACAACCCAAGATTCCCCAATGGAAGTGGGAACAAATATCAATGGATTTCATCACAAAGTTGCCTTGAACGGGGAAAAGACATGATACAATCTGGGTGATTATAAATCGATTGACAAAATCTGCTCATTTTCTATCGTTCCGAGAAGATTATAAGATGGAGAAGCTGGCTCAGATTTACATAAATGAAATCACTACTCGGCATGGAGTACCTATCACCATTATCTCGAATATGGACAGTCGATTTACGTCAAGATTTTGGCAATCACTTCAAGGAGGGTTGGGTATGCGTCTAGATCTAAGTACTTCATACCACCCTCAAACGGATGAACAGACGGAAAGAACAATCCAGACACTGGAAGACATGTTACTGCGCCATAGATTTTGGTGGAAGCTGGGATATGCACCTTCCACTAGTCGAATTTGCATACAACAACAGCTATCATGCCAGTATTCAGTGTGCACGTTATGAAGCATTATACGGACGTAAGTGCAGATCCCCACTAAGTTGGCTAGAAATTGGCGATCGGCAATTAACTAGGCCTGATGTTATCCAGGAGACTACTGACAAGATTGTAACTATCAAGGATCGACTCAAGGCTGCAAGAGATCGCCAGAAAAGTTATGCTGACAACCGAAGGAAACCATTAGAGTTTCAAAAAGGAGATAACGTACTCTTAAAAGCTTCACCATGGAAAGGAATAATGCGCTTTGGGAAAAAAGGGAAATTGGGTCCCCGATATATTGGTCCATTTGAAGTATTTGAGAGAATTGGACCAGTGGCATATAAGTTAAAACTACCACAAGAGTTGAGCGCTATTCATTATACATTTCATGTATCAAATCTCAAAAAGTTCTTAACCGATGAAACACTGGTCATACCGTTGGGAGATGTACAAATTAATGATCATCTGCACTTCGTTGAAAAACAATAGAAATCATGGATAGAGAAGTCAAGCAGTTGAGGCGTAGTAAAGTCTCAATTGTAAAATTTCATTGGACTTCGAGGCATGGACTGGAATATACGTGGGAAAGGGAGGATTTTATGAAAAGCAAGTATCCCCACTTGTTCCCAATCGAATACAAAGTTAAGAACTGACAAACGAAATTTCAGGACGAAATTTTTCAAGCATGAGGAGGCTGTGACATCCGTCATTTTTGGAGCGTCAGGTTAGCACCTTTAAAGGGGTTTCTATATTTAGAATTATATTTTATCTGGCTTAGTTCCCAAAATATAGTTCAGAAAACCTTGTTTCAACGAGTAACTGATAAAGTTAACTTATGTAATGCCAAATATATTAAAAATGCTCCAATATAATAAAGTTGATATTATAAAGTCCAAATTAAAATATAAAAGTCTCATTTGAATGTCCAAATAATTTTACCAAAAATGTGGAACTTTGATTTAATGATGATTATTTTATCAATATTTGACAAATTGTCTTTTGTTATAAATTACATGGGCTTTATTTTGTTTAATGGAAAAATAAATTTTTCTTTATGGACTTGGGCCTTAAGAGGCCGGCCCTTTTATCCACATTTAAAACCCACATATAAATATCCCACATTCTTTGAAAACTCTCATTTCCAATCCTCATTTTTGCATAAACCTTTCCTCTCCCTAAGCTCTTTGTCCCTCTAAATCAAACCCTCCAGCCGAGTTCATCTTCAAGCATCTTTAGAAATCTGTCAATCTTGAAGAATATTCAAGATTTCAAGCAAAAGGTATTATACTAGTTATCTTACCTTTATATTATAACAAAGATTCTCATTCTTCTACACCTACTTCTCGTTCTTGTAGTTAAAATTTCTGGAGAATTCAAAAGGGGAGATTATTCATCAAAGACATGAAAATGCCTTCAAAAGGATGATAATCTATGATCCACGATCTTCGAACTCTAAGAAAGTTGGAGATAACCACATTGCATGTGGAATTTAATCAAGAAAAGATGTATTTTGAAAACTGACAGATTCTGTTTGCACTTGTGTCGACTGTATCTTTCAAAATAAATGTCCAAACGTTCTGATTTTTCTTCTAAAACACACTTGGATGAGTTATCTTTCTAATGCAACTGGTCTCACTCAAAAATATTAAGTTTTGAGCCTTCAACTTCTTGATACAAGATTATGGTGCAAAAAGAGCATTGCTGACAGAATCTTGCATGCATCTTAAATCGGTCACATCTTCTTCAAAACTCATTTAAAATGGGTTATTCTTTTTCTGGAAGTTAACCTTATGTGTTAGCATTAGAATAAAGTTAAAATCACTGAAAAATGATGAGTTTAGACCCCTAAATGACCGTCGCTCGAATAGTGTGCAATCTGTCTTGGGGACTGTGTCACTCAAAGTGTAGGGTATTAATGAGTGCCTTAAACCCATACAATCCTTGATATTTGGGAAAAATTTGTTTAACTCATTATTATGGACGATAAAAAAATTTGGACACAAAATGACTTTTGGAAGACTCCTTTTAACAGTGATTTGTGATACCAAAAATTCCAGAGACAAAATCTGCATTATGTCCAAATATCAGCTTTTTGTGCAAAGGACTTTGATTTTAAAATATATAATTTCTTGGCTATTTTTAGAGCAGATAATATAAGAATCAACTTTAATTCATAAAATCTCATTGGCATTACAGAGGATATAATTTGACTTTATCTTTATCGAGACCCGTTAGGTGATCTAATTATTGGTTTTCGGATTGTTTAGGAAGGTTAGGGCGGACGTTTAGCGCTTCAAACGTCATCTCCTTAGATATTCATCGGCAAACTTGTGAGTTTTCACGGCCCCACTTTTAATGCTTTTTGTTTATTTAAACTGGGGGAAAAACATGAAGTTATGCAAACTATACTGTTTATTTATAAAACTATTGGACTAAATAACTGTTTAGTCAAGATTTTTTTAAAACTGTTGGACTAAAGAACTGTTTAGTCAAGATTTGTTTAAAACTGTTGGACTAAAGAACTGTTTAGTCAAGATTTGTTTATGTCATGAAATATTGACAGTTTTGCACTATGATATAAATGTTAAATTGATGTACTTGAGAGTATGTTTCCAAATAAAGTCCCCGTCCGTAAACGCTACTTGTTAACTCGGGCATGTCCCCGGGCCGTGATAATTGTGGCTAGCCGCTATTATGTTGACAGTCCCACCCAGAAAGGTGTACACATTACCTATAGTTTTATTAGTCTAATCATGTGGAATTTGGACCATCGCTGAATTAGTACTACTATGAACTGTGGGACCTAAGTGAGTGTACGGGGCTACTTATGGTCGTTCGTAAAATAATGGGGCACATTGGTCAGGAAAGGCTCAGTAGCGTCTCAAATTTTTAAACATCGTGCCAGATTTACATTTATTATGTGCAAAAGTTATGTATAGGTTTGCAAGAAATGATTTATGCATTGTAATGTTTTGTGCATATGAAAACACGTGAACTCACCAACTCTTTGTAGTTGACTTGTTTTATGTTTCATTCTTTTCAGGATTTAAGTAAGAAATGAAGTTTTTGAAGCATATATGTGGCGATACCGATTAAGTTCATTTTTGAAGTTTTTGTAAAAGAAGTATTCTATTCCACTTGCTTATGGATGTTAAATTCGAACTTTTGTAAAACTTGAGTGGTGTTATTTATTATCTGCTGCTGTGACTCGCTTACCTGTTACATCTCGTGTTTCCGCTTTAATGGGGTTTGACAGTTGGACATCCAGAAAACGAAATTTTTCTCAACATCTACAGCAAAAGCAGAATATGTTGTTGTTGCTAGTTGTTGTTCACAAGTGCTCTGGATGAAAACCCAATTGAAAGATTATGGGTTCCATTGTGAAAATATTCCCATCTTATGTGATTCCAAAAGTGCAATAGCCATTTCTGCAAATTCAATACATCACTCCAAGACAAAGCATATTAATGTCAGGTACCATTTTCTCAAAGACCATGTAGAAAAGGGAACTATAGAGATGTATTTTGTTCCTACAGATATCCAACTTGCTGACCTTTTCACGAAAGCCTTAGATGAGAAAAGATTTCTATTTCCTCTTAGCAAGATGGATATGTTGAATTTCACCACTTAAGGAATTCCTTAATCAACCAAAGATCCTTTATGGCTCTGGTACATGCAAAAGTGGAAAAATATGGAAAAGAAACCAAGTTTTCGATAACAAAGCCTCTGGTCTACAGGCCAGAGATTTTGGATGTGGAAACACTTGTATTTCACTTAGCCATACATTGCATGCACACAGAGCCTCTGATTCCATTATCTAGAGCCCCTGTTTCTCAAACTCTTTGGAACCAGAGCCCCTCTAGTCCAAATAAATCCTTTTCATTGAAGTCCAAATAAGCCTGTAGTATAACCATAACCTCTTGTTCTAAAAACCATAGCGTCTGAAGTCAGGGACTTAAGGAACAGAGCCCCTCTGGTCCTACTTGTTCCCCATACTCTTTTATCTATGCTTATACTTGATGTTTTCAATCCTTCATTGAAACCAAGTCTCTGGTTCAATAGACTAGAGCTTCTGGATCACAAGTCTTTGGAACCAGATCTTCTCTGTTCCAATAGCTATTGTTTCATTACAAGTCTTCAACCTCTAAAAGCAACCAGAGTCTCTGGTTCAATAGACCAGAGACTCTGGTCCACCAACTCCTTACAACCAGAGCCCATCTTGTTGTACTAAGAGTTCATATAAAACCACATGCACTATCAATGTAACCAGGACCTCTACTTTATAACACTATAGAACCAGAGTACTTCTGGTTGCACTAAGAGTTCTTTTCAAACCTTGGATGCTTTCAAAGAAACTACCTCTTTGCAACCAGAGGCCCTTCAGTTGATCTAAGAACTCTTATATAGACCAAATATGTGACATTCAAGTAACTAGAGCCTCTGGTTTAGAAGACTAGAGCCTCTATCTTGGTAACTATTTAAGACTAGAGCCCCTCTGGTTCCATTAGAGTGCTTTTTAGACCAAGTCTAATGCTCCAAGCACAACCAGAGCCTCTGTTTCTTAAGACCAAAGTCTCTGGACACCAAGTCCTTAGGACTAGAGCCCCTCTGGTTCTATGGGACAACCTAAACTCACCAAGTCCTTATCCATTTAACCTTCTATCACAATCAAAGCCTCTAGTTGTATAGACCAGAGCCTCTGGCTTCCCAATCAGAACCATATTCTTGGTTCAAGGGGGAGCTTTGCTATCCTAACCTACCCAGAGAATAGTTTTAAGGGGAGCATATGCCTTTTAGTTGGTCTTTTGTTGGTCATAGTTTAACCAGAGCCCTCTGGTTGAACATCATTCATAACCAGAGCCCCTCTGGTTCACCCACAGGAAATCCCAAGTATCATTTAGACCAACCAGAGCCTCTGGGAACCAAAATGCTTATACATTGGATTTTTGCCTTTCATGCCTGACCAGAGCCCCTCTGGTTGAACTACAAGACCAACCAGAGCCCCTCTGGTTCTTCTTCCATGGGTCAAGGAATTTTTTTTTCTATGGGTTAATATGTTAATCCATAGCCTCTGTCTCATCAAAACTCAATATTTGAAGGCATTCTCAAACTTTATAATCAACTAGAGCCCCTCTGATTCTTCATCCATGCAAACTAGAGCCCCTCTGGTTCCTCCCCATTTTTCATGACCAACCAGAGCCTATCTGGTTCAATGGTCATGAACAAAATCTTCATCAAAACCCATATTAATTGCAAACCATTTCAAGATTATGTAAAATTGCAGCTTTTGTGACTAAAAACTATACAACAAGAGTTTTTAGAAGAACAAAACATCGTAATTAGCATATATATAACAATGAATTGTGATTTTCAACTTTTTTATATATATCTTAATAATTTACCTTATAGATGATTACCATACCAAAGGTCAGCCATAAGGTCACCAGTCTGTGACCATGACCCTTCCCAATACAAAACCCTCCATATTACCATAATACTCAACCCCCTTTTACCACGTGTCCCTACTCATATGACATTCATCATAATCTTGAGCTGTTATTACAGCTCACAATCATAACCTTTCACCTTTTTCAAATGTCAGATACCTTTTCCCATTTTTGTATTTTTTTTCCTTTTTAAATCTTTTCACCTTCCCACCCTATATATACACCCCACCCACCACTTTTACCTTTTACGCTCACATTCTTCTTTGAACGAATAAATGGCAAGAAAACCTACAACTAAACTAAACTAATAACAATGGCTTCCTCTTCAGCTTCCCATGATTCTAACCAAAATGAAATCCATGTTCAATGCACTGGAGCCGACAACCACGAACTCGTCTTCCTCCTCATTAAACCGAACAACCACCAAATTGACCTCCGCCCTCAACTTTTCGAAGACAAATTTGCCACTCTCGTGGAATACTTCCGAAACTACCTTCTCCAACCTGCTCTGACACTTATGGACAACGAGGTCCTAGTCCAGTACGTATAACATTTTTGGAACACGTGTGACTTCTACTCGAAAAACTGTGGCATTCTCTATGACATCAATGTTCCGAATGACATGGTTTGCACCATCAAGATCTCATGAGCCAAAGTCTCCCGACTGGTGTTTATTGAGGGGTGTGAGTTACCAATTCGATTGTTCCCAATGCCGATGAAAGAGTTTGACGTAGTAGGAGGAATGGATTGGTTGGCAGAACATCAGGCAAGTATTGGTTGTAATAGGAAAATGATCAGAATCATCTTGCCAGACAGAGGGTCAGTTGTTATATATGGTGATCGTCAGAATCATTATACTAATCCCTTATCAGTATTAAATGCCCGAAAATGTATCCAAAAGAAGTGTCAGGGATCTTTGGCATATGTTATTGATGCAAAAAAAAAAAAGAAATGGAAGCAAGAATTGATTCCAATTGTTAGTGAATACCCAAAAGTCTTTCCAGAAGACTAGTCTGGTTTACCGCCATACAGAGTTATTGAATTCAAAATTGATCTCTTACCTGGGGCAGCACCAGTAGCTAAAGATCCGTTTCGACTAGCTCCATTAGAACTAAGTGAGTTGGTTACTCAGTTAAAAGATCTGCATCATAAAGAATTCATTCGACCCAGTACTTCACCTTGGGGTGCTCCGGTCCTTTTTGTTAAAAAGAAAGATGGGTCTATGCGGATGTGTATAGACTATCGAGAATTGAACAAGCTGACGATCAAGAATAAATATCCTTTGCCGAGAATTGATGACTTATTTGATCAACATTGGAGCAAGCTGTTGATCCCAGATCTATCAATAACACTAATAATCTAGTTATGAATAACCAAATTATAGTGATTTAATGAAGAAAGTTATGAAGTCTCAAGAAAAAAATAAGAAAGTTTAAGAACAACTTTGAGCTTCAAATGTTTTACTTTATAGATTCAGAAACGTAAAACAAAGAGTAAAAGCCTTATTTTTACAATAGACCTAATCATCTATTTATACTAAACGACTATTAATAATATAACTATCTAATGCTACTTTCTAGCAAATCGTCTAGCTAACAGATAGGGTTTATCTTTCACATGGATAAACATTAACAATAAGATAAACTTGAATTCCAGCTGTTGATTTGTCATCTCCAGCTGTCATTCATGATATGATGACTTCATCCTTATCTTCAAATCTTCATTGCATGCTTGGATGGAGTGCTGAAAAATCTTCTAAGTGTTGCTTGTCAAGAGGATCGATGAGAATGTTCTTTCCATTGCATCCTTGGACTTGTCTATTGATCCTCTGGTTGAACTTGTCCTTCGGTCCAATGGTTGAACTTGTCCATCAATCCAATGGTTGAACTATTCATTGGTCTTCTGGTTCTTCATCACTTGTTGTTTTTCATTACTTTTTACATTTTTCATTGTGGGGTTTAACAATCTCCCCTTAAGTAATGAAATAACAAACAAAGTCCAATCTAGACACATATGTGAAGAACAGACACTACTCTAGTAGAAAAACATCAAACTCCAATTTTTCATTGGATGATGAAATTTCTTTACAATACTGGAAACAAATTACATCAAGACAAAATAAGCAAAATTTTCATCTCATCATTAACTACTGAGTATATCTCTTTGAAGCGCAAGAGTAGTCTTCGATAAGCAATGATGGTTGATATCTCGTGTATGAGATGGCTTCCCTCTTCCCTTGGCACATGTTTTCTTCCTAGTCTTTCTCTAATGTTTTTCTGAAACCATTCAAGTGTATCTATTGAATACTTGAAGGCCTCAGTCAATCTAAAGAACTTTTTAGCCCCAAACTCATTCTTGTAAACAAGTCCGAGTTCAGGTTGAGTAAGAACTGAAGCAGAACGTATCTCCTGCAGACCCTAGAAATCTTCATTTGGAGGAGCGCAGGATAATCTCTCGATGCCTAGCCTAAAAGCGATTTAAAATTTGTTTTGGCTCTGAGTTTTACAAGGGACTCTATTGTTTTCACTATCGCTCGGTTTGCCATTCCAAACCTTATGCCATGATCTTGCCTTTGAGCTGTGTAGGCATATAACTCAATCAAGTCATATGGATTGAGGTTGATAAGATCATTTTCATTGAACACGCTAACGATCCCAGGGCTCTCTACATGCTGAACTCGATGTATCGAATAGCTCTGTTGGCAAAAGACTTTATCATCAAGTCAGCGACTCTCCTTATTCCTTCATTCGAAAAGACAGCTCGAGGTTCTTGAGTGGTTTGTCTGACAAATCGATGATGTAGGAGGTTCATTGACTCTGGCAATAGGATTGGAGGGTTGGTTGACAAACTTTCATCGCAATCTTGATACATGTACTGATGGATATTTTCCATCAAGATTGGTTCCCTGGGCGGAAATTGAGGATGTCTCCTCATCGACTCCATGTTCTGGATGATCTCATCTACCAGGCCTTGTGGAGGATGCCTCGAGGAAGAAGGGATGTCCGCATGCACCACAGGTTGTTGGTTTAAGGGTTGTGTTTCGTCTTGGGGTTGTGTTTCGGCTTCGGGTTGTGTATGGGTAGAGGGAGAGTTTTCTTTGGATGGTTTAGTTTCAAGTGGTTGAGAGGTTTCTGGTGGGGTTTGGGGTCGTTGAGGCGATGGTTGGGTTTTTATAGGTTCTGGTTGTGAGGAAAGGGTGAAGGGTCGAGGTGTTGGAGAAGGGAGTTAAGGGTAGGTGGTGTTTTTGGTTCTTCATCGGTTGATGAACTCAACACGATGGGGTCTGGTATTGTGGCTGAGGGAACTTGGATATTCTGTTCTTCATCAGAGGGCAAGGSCTCTGGTTCCCTTGCTTGGGTTTGTTGGGTTGATGGTGGTTGTTGTGGTGATGTTTGTTGTTGTGGTGATGGTTGCTGTGGTGTAGCGGATCCTATTTATTGTGTAGCCGCCGCCTCTGTCTCCCCCTCATGAGGTCCAAGACCTTGATCACCGGGGTCTTTGTCTTCATGCCTTGGTCGTCTGTGGGGGCGGCTGGAAGAGCAGGATACTCTTGATCTGTTCTTCTTTTTCCGCATTCAAATGTGGGAAGCGAGAGTGCACACCCGATCCTTATTGCGCCTTTGTTCCATTGTGCGGAGGAGAGTGTTTGTTCGTTCTTGCTGTTGTTGTAAACTCTTCCTCAACGCAGTGGTGGGTTCAACGGATCGAGCGGCAAATTTTGCACTTATCTTATTGAATGATGAGATTAGTGACTTTGATAGAGCCCGTAGATTGGCTCTTGTAGCAAAATCTGTGCCTGTAGAGGGTGGAGGTGGCACAGAGGTTGTAGCAGACGATGGAGGATGGGGAAGGTTGGCAAGAAGATTCCTCACCTCTGCAGTGAAGGATGAGAAGGCTGCTTTATAGGAAGGGCCTGCAGAGGGAGGTGATGTTTGAGTTTGTGGTGGGATTTGGGCAAGTATGGTGGAAGGTAATTGGGTGAGGGTTGTTTGTATGGTGGCCATTTGGGTGGTGAGGGTGGCAAGGGTTTCATCGATGGATGAGGTGGATGAAGGTTGAGGGTGAGGTATTTAGGAGGTGATGGAGGCTAGTAGTTGATGAAGATTGCGAAGGATGGTTTGGAGTTGGGTAATGATGTAGGTTAAGTTTTCATCGGCCTCAGTTGCCTGAGCCGTGAGGGTGGCTATGGATTGGATTAGGATTTGGTTTCGTTGTGTTGTTGGGTTACTGTTTGTTGGAGGATTTGGAGGCAGGATAAGTTTGTTTGGGTTTGGGTATCTATTTGGTTTAGGTGGCGTTGGAGGATG
>NC_037529.1:23884978-23886797 GCF_001531365.2 Cynara cardunculus var. scolymus
GCCCTTTGGGTAGTAGGGTGGGGAATATTTTGGTGAAGGCCGGGGGAAGCACTAGCATCATCATCATCTTCATCATCCAATGAAGATGACGCAGGTGCTCCCTCGCTTGGAGGGGGGACGGCTCTAAGTGCTCCGGGGTAACTGCCCTCGGTTCTTGGGACAACATGGAGCGTTCATAGGATTGGCGTATTTCACTTGTCGATGGTATGACAGTGAGCATAGCCCGTGACAGCGGTCGGTTTATGGTGTATCCTTCCTTTGATAGTGTTGGGCGATGTTATTGGATCTTGTAGTTTGAGGTGAAAGGCTCCACAACAGGTAGTTCGTGTTGCACCATCGCGTCCCCAATGAAAAGAGTGTTGGTCCCGAAAGGGTCTACAAGATAAGACAGTTTGTAGAAGGGGGGGGGATGAATACAAACACAGAGTTTTCAAATTTAAAATATATATTGATAGAGAAGATCAATACAGATTTTACAAGATTGTTTGTGGAAAGATAAGGTAAAGAAAACCTATCTAAACTACCTTTGGTTACACACAGATCTTTATCAAATACAAGAAAAGATAATGCTAGAAAATAAAGATCTTTTAATTAAGCAAGGAGAGGCTTGAAGTAAGAATAGGATAGTAGAGAGATGCGCGCGTACATGCTCTCTTGAATGGAGAAGAAAACACTTCTATTTATACCCAATGCATTAAATGAACATTTAATGCAATAAGGTAGGGTATAGAGTGTGTGTCAAACCTTAAGAGGAAGGCTTGTCCTTTGCAACAGTAAATAGTACAAAAGTACTATTTCGAAGCAGACATCCTTACCTAAAGTTGGTGGACAAAGAGTCGACTAATCGGCTCCGTACCGTACTAACTTTAGTAAGGGTATGGGGTTGTCCTTTGTGTGCAAAAGGACAAGACAACAACTGTCGTGCTAAGCAAGCTTCTTTTGATCGCTGAATGCTGCAATGACCGAAAGGTCTCATCATCATTCGCTGAAGCTAGAGCAGTCTTCACACATATGTAGAAAGGTTCGTAATCACTGAATACTGCTTCAGATCACGTACTCGCTAGTCTCTAATCTTCAGTTTCAGTCTTCGACATTCGCTGAAGGTTCTTTGGTGTAAGAGATGTCTTCTAGAAGTATTGTTTGTCTCTGAGATTTACAAAGCAAGTTCCTCAGCGATCACTAAACATACTCAGTGTCTGATCGCTGGAACTGAAAAATACAGAAACAAAATTACATCGATAGATTAAAAGGGATTATCGTCAAATCACTGAGAGAGAGGATCAACAATCTCCCCTATTTGATGATAACAAGATAACATAAAGAAAGTTATCTTATCAAATAATAGTAAGGAAAAGTTACATATAAAATACATGTCCCTTTTTACTATTTTGGGATCTTTTTCAGTTTGGTCAGTCTCAGCTTGAGAAGTTTTYYTAAGTTATATCTAAGAAAATTACAAGTACGGAAACTGAAACTGAAAGCTTATTCACTGACTTATAGACTGTCAACGAACGACAAAAGTAACACTGGAACTCATAGACTTGTGTCCCTATTACTTTTTTCAGGGATCTTTTTTAGTGAGACACATGGAATACTCATTTTATTAATCAATGGAAATAATACAAGTATTACAGTACATGTTCAAAATTTACAGAAATGTAAATACAGTCAATGAAAGAAGATATAGAAAAAGAATTACAAGGAAAAGTGGATTGAAGATACATAGAATTCCTTAATCTAAAACACTTAGACCTATGTACAAAGGTACATCTTCACCAAGTTTTCTTCGACGTTGGATTTCTCTTCGAATCTTCAGATC
>NC_037529.1:23888942-23890476 GCF_001531365.2 Cynara cardunculus var. scolymus
CTAAACCTACAAGCGCCCCACGAACTACCTCAGAGGTGGTAGCGAACCACATGTGTAGAACATACTTACGAACTACCTCAGCTGTGGGACTAAACCCCACATGTGTAGAACTCATGCCGAACTACCTCAGCGGTGACCACTTCGTGTCACATGTGTAGAACTCCTACCGGACTACCCCAGCGGTGACCACTTCGTGCCACATGTATAGAGAAATTTTTAATGACCAAGTGCACCCCTACTCGTCAGTAACAAGGTGGGTATAACAACCAAATAGTGCTATCCACAAGAATCATGGGTTCAAAAATGAATTAATAGTAGTGGAAATAAACGGGGACTTTCAATCTCAACATATCAATAGTGTATACAATTTAAATGCTCATAACAAGATTCATATATCRATATAAATCTATCAAATATTCATTAATCAAGCTTTTCACCCCAAAACGAGAAATTGGTAAAAAGGGCCGTGAAACTCACTTTTGATATAGAGCTTCGCAAGAAAAAGCAATACGATCCGAATACTGCGCTAGATCATCGATTCCCTATCAATAGGAATATCCAAAACCATCACTTATTGATTTATCTTTACCTATGGGGTTTAACAAATCCTAAGTCCTTATTTGTCTACTCATGTTCAATAATATTATCCATAGTCCAAATATACATAATGTCCATATGCTCACTAAAGAATTAATTTATACCGGAAATGATGCTATAGATAAAATTTTACAAATTCAACCAAATCCAGAATTCTTGATTCTGGACAGAAACTTATGATACATAAAATGATCAAATAAAGAGACTTAAAAAATGAGATAAATTCTCAACTTTTTATATGGTTTATAGAACTGAGTTATAGTCATTGTGACCAAATTTTTTGTATTTTGGGCATGAAATGATGATTCAAATATATTATGCAATGAAACTTATCATGATTGAAATGGCAGATTGCACCATGTTAGTAAAACACTCATTAAAAGAGTTCTAATAGGTGTTCTACAGAAACTCAAGTTGGAGTGAAAACCTAACACTTATATGAAACTTTAAAACTAAAAATCACTCATTTTGGATGAGTTGAGATGAAGATATGACACCTTAAAATCACATGCACACATCTGTCATTAGTTGGCAGATTGCACACTTGACTTAAATAAGTAGGTTCATACCTCAAAACATCATATTTTTTAGTGAAACTGGATTCAAATGAATCCTAACTCAAAAAACAACGTTTTAGAAAAAGAATCATACATTGAGAACAAGTAAAAAGGTATTAGCATTCAAAGTAAGAGTTACCTACTGGTGGTTTCACAGTTTGCACACCTATAGAGTTTTAGGTGCTTGGAGAACAAAACTTCATAATTTCATGTGATTCCACTTGCATGTAGGAGATAACCCATAAATTTAACTCGCAAAAGAAGAATCATCCTTTTTCATCGAGTTTTGAAAGAGATAAGGTCGATGGAACACACATATACAAATCTGTCAGAATCGGACAGATTGCATGTTCATCTTATTTTGAGTAATTAAAACCTCA
>NC_037529.1:23893669-23894403 GCF_001531365.2 Cynara cardunculus var. scolymus
AAGGTTTCGTCATAATCGATTCCTTCTTCTTGTCTATAACCCTGAGCAACAAGCCTAGCCTTATTGCGGGTTACCACACCATCTTCATCCAACTTGTTGCGATAGATCCATTTGGTGCCTATCACTTATTTGTCAGATGGACGTGGGACAAGGTACCAGACTTGGTTCCTATCAAACTCAATGAGCTCTTCTTGCATAGCAAGAACCCAACTGGAATCAGAGATAGCATCATTGATTTTCTTGGGTTCAACTTAAGAAAGAAAGTTGACAAAGAGACAGATATTACCTAGACCGTGACGTGTCTTGATACCTGCATCAAAATCACCAAAAATTTGATGAATTGGATGGCTTTTAGTCCATCGCTGAGCCGGTACAGGAGCTTCATCTGAATAAGGAATTTCAGGTAGAGAGGATGAGACTTCAACAACAGTTTCTTTAGCAATAGAGACTATCGCCAAAGGAGTCTCAGATTCAGCGACTGAAAGGCTCAGAAATTGAAGTTATTTCATTTACTGACGGATCAGTATTTGAAGTAGAAAGAGGTACACAACTAATGGGCATTGCATCGATCTCTAAAGAAGATACGTTGGAGTGACTAGCTGCAACTGGAATGATGAGTGGAYCATCDTCAGCWTCTGGAGATTCAGTGTTAAGAGGAGCACTGTAGGAAGCTTCAGGTTGTCCATAATGAGATATCATCCAGTTCTCTAATTCATCTTCTTCGTTTGAGATGG
>NC_037529.1:23898148-23900098 GCF_001531365.2 Cynara cardunculus var. scolymus
ATTTTACAAGATTGTTTGGGAAAGATAAGGTAAAGAAAACCTATCYAAACAACCTTTGGTTACACACAGATCTTTAGCAAATACAAGAAAAGATAATGCTAGAAAATAAAAATCTTTTACTTAAGCAATGAGAGGCTTGAAGTAAGAATAGGATATCAGAGAGATGCACGTGTACATGCTCTCTTGCATGGAGAAGAAAACACTTCTATTTATACCCAGTGCATTAAATGAACATTTAATGCAATAAGGTAGGGTATAGAGTGYGTGTCAAGCCTTAAGAGGAAGGCTTGTCCTTTGCAACAGTAAATAGTACAAAAGTACTATTTCGAAGCAGACATCCTTACATAAAGTTAGTGGACAAAGAGTCGACTAATCGTCTCTGTACTGTACTAACTTTAGTAAGGGTATGGGTTTGTCCTTTCTGTGCAAAAGGACAAGACAACAATTGTCATGCTAAGCAAGCTTCTTTTGATTGTTGAATGCTGGAATAACTTGAAGGTCTCATCATCATTCGCTGAAGCTAGAGCAGTCTTCACACATATGTAGAAAGGTTCGTAATCACTGAATACTACTTCAGATCATGTACTCGCCAGTCTCTAATCTTCAGTTTCAGTTTTGACATTCGCTGAAGGTTTTTTGGTGTGAGTGTTGTCTTCTTGAAGTATTGTATGTCTCTGCGATTTACAAAGCAAGTTCCTCAGCGATCACTGAACATACTCAGTGTCTGATCGCTGGAACTGAAAAATACAGAAACAAAATTACATCGATAGATTAAAAGGGATTATCATCAAATCACTGAGAGAGAGGATCAACAAAGAGCAAGAAAGTGGGAAAAGAGTACAGCATATAGTGGCTTTTCTGCGGCTTGAAGTTTGCACTTTTTGATCACGGCCGCATGAATCTCGTTGTAGATGTGGAAGGCGTAGTCGAGATTAAGGTTGAAGAAAAGCCTATACATAATTGTCATTATGTTTAGATTTCTTTGGTCGAGTGAACTGAGCTTGCAGGTGAGGGATCGGTTGAGAATGGAAAAGAACAAATTCCACATTGGCGGGAGGAATTGTCTTTTGAAGTCTGATACATTTTGCAGTTCACGATTGTACCCTAGCATCTTCACGAACCTTAGGATGTCGTCGGATGAAGGTAGTTCGTCATATTGCTCGATCCCTAGTTCCTTTCTTGTGGGAATACACAGAACCTTAGAAACTTTTGCTCGCAATATTTTTACCGAGCAAACCATGTCATTTGGGGCGTCTATGTCTCCCATTATTCCATGACTAGGAGGATCAAACTCGCAGGTCTACCAGTATTGTTGAACGTACTTGAAGGGTACGTTTGGGTTCACTAGAGTTAAGGCAGGGAGAAGGATACAGTTCTTGAAGAACTCAATCATTATCGTAAACCTGTCATCAAAAAGGGTGTTGCACAGTTCAATCATGTGGTTATTGGGTTTCATCGGCAAGAAGACGATTATGCGGCTGTCAGCGCCGGTGGATTGGATGCGGCTGTCATTGTTCTTGGATTCTTCAGAAGCAGAAGAGGCCATTTTTGTTGAAGTTGCAGGTCTTGAGTTTGTCGTAGTTTTGTTGTAAGTTTTGAAGGCGTAAAGAATGTAAGAATGGTGAAGACGGGTATTTATGGGGAAGACGGGTGGGGGGTGGAAAGGTAGGGTAGTAGTCGGGTGAAGTGGTAAGGGAAACGTTTCTTTGTTTATTATAATATAATAAACATGAAAATGGATTTTATTGGATGAACGTGAGCCGTCTGGATAGGACATGCCATTAATGTAGTGGACACGTGTCAGCCTGGGGTAAGGGAGGAAAAATATTGAAACGGCTCATGGGGAACATCCTGTATGGTGTCAGGCGCGTGGTTTGAGTGACGTCATGAAGTATTTGAAATGAAGAGTCATTCCAAATAATATCTTGGTGAAGACGTTTCCCAAAAAAA
>NC_037529.1:23900528-23902586 GCF_001531365.2 Cynara cardunculus var. scolymus
TAGAACCAGAGGCTCTGGATGGAAAATGCAAGTTTACAAAAGTAAACTTTTGCTCCCCCTCAAGTGTTGCATATGGATTAAAATGAAAGACTCCCCTTCACTTAGATAAAATATGAGAAGTTTAGGAGACAGAGGCTCTGGTCTATACAACTAGAGGCTCTATTTGAGAGAAGCATATGCCAAGTAAGGATTGCAAAGAGAACAAAGCCAGAGGCTCTGGTCTTTAGAACCAGAGGCTCTGGTTGAGAGGCATGGTTTGTGGGTTTATGGGTTTTGGAAAAACTCAAGGACATTGAAACCAGAGGCTCTGGTCTATGGAACCAGAGGCTCTGGTTGAGAAGGCAATGAGTGTTATGAACAAGGAAAAAGAATTGTCTTTGAGACTAGAGGGGCTCTGGTGACAAAGACTTTGAATCTAGAGACTCTGGTCTTTATAACCAGAGGCTCTGGTTGGAAAACTATGAAAAGGGAGTATGAGGGGAAATGGTTAAGACTTTCTTTTAAAGAATCTAAAGCCAGAGGCTCTGGTCTTTAGAACTAGAGGCTCTAGTTTTAAGAAAAGAATATATAGCAAGTAAAGGAGGAAACTAGAGGCTCTGGTCTTTGGAACAAGAGGCTCTGGGAGGTTAAGGAGAAAGAAATGAGAGAGAATGCAAAAATCCAAGGATTGAGACATTGATATCTCAAATTGTTGGAGTCCAGAGGTGCTGGTCTATATAACCAGGGGCTCTGGGTGGGAGAAAAAAAAAAGGACTTGGTTAAAAATACCAAGTATTTGGTTTGAACCAGAGGGGCTCTGGTTACAAAGATAAAATTTTGCCAATAAATCTAAGTCATTCTAAATGGCCAGAGGCTCTGGTCTTTATGACTAGAGGCTCTGGTTTAGGATACTTATATAATTTATGGCTATGTTATTGTATCACTTATGGGCATAACCATGAGATATTGAAGATCGCTGGTTGAAAGATAATTATTGCCTCTAAGTGGTGAGATTCAGCATACCCATCTTCCTGACTGGGAATAAAAATCGTTTTTCATCAAGAGCTTTTGTAAAAATGTCAGCAAGTTGAATCTTAGTTGGAACAAAGCACATTTCAATGTTACCTTTTTCAACATTGTCTTCCAGAAAATAGTACCTTACATTGATGTGCTTGGTCTTGGAATGTTGTACTGGGTTTGCAGAGATTGTTATGGCACTCTTGGAGTCACAGAGGATTGGGTCTTTGTCATAATGAAAACCATAATCCTTAAGTTAAGTCTTCATCCAGAGAACTTGTGAACAACAACTAGCAGCAGCAACATATTCTGCTTCTGCTGTAGATGTTGATACACAATTTTGTTTTCTGRWGGTCSAACTTACTAGCTTGTCCCCCAAGAGTTGACAGCTTCCAAACGTACTCTCTCTGTCAAGCTTGCATCCTGCATAATCTGTATCTGTGTAGGCTATTTGATCAAAGCCAGAGTCCTTTGGATACCAGAGACCCAATGAAGGAGTTCCCTTAAGGTATCTAAAGATCCTCTTGACCGCAGAAAGATGCGATTCTTTAGGATTTGCTTGATATCTTGCATAAAGACATGTGGCAAACATAATATCAGGTCTACTAGTAGTTAGGTACATGAGTAATCCAATCATGCCTCTATAGGTTGTGACAAAGAAATATTTGCCTGATGGATCAGCAAATAACTTAACTCCTATAGCCATGGGAGTTCTCATCGATGATGAATTAGAGAGAGAGTATTTTTTCAAAAGATCAGTCACATATTTGGACTGATTGATAAAAATTTCGTATGGAACTTGTTTTATTTAAAGGCCAAGGAAGAAACTAAGTTCTCCCATCATACTCATCTCAAATTTGCTTTTCATCAACTCTGAGAATTTTTCGCAATGTTTTGCATTTGTAGAGCAAAAAATGATGTCGTCCACATATATTTGAACAAGTAAGATGTTCCCTTTGTGCTTTTGAGAAAGAGAGTTGTATCGATTGTACCTTTTTCGAAACCATTTTCGATGAGAAAGGTAGATAGAGTTTCATACCAGGCCCTGGGTGCTTGCTTGAG
>NC_037529.1:23905929-23907278 GCF_001531365.2 Cynara cardunculus var. scolymus
TCTTTTCTTTTGCTAAGTCATCTTTTTCTGCGGTTAGAAGATCAGTTTCTCTTCTGTAGAAACTTGATTCTTTTTCCGCTTTTATTCTTTCAGATTTTTCAAAACTTAGTTTTTCTTTTAGTTTCAAGAAATCTTTTGAAAGCTGGATTACCCTTAACTCTAGTTCTGATGGAACAGAGTTGGTTTCATTTGAGTAAGACTCACATACCTGGTCATCAGAGTTTGAGGAGGATTCTGCATTGGACGTGGCCATTAGATAGATGAGCGCTTTATCTTCATCATCTGATGAAGAGTCGGACACCCAGTTTTCTTTTCGGCCATCAATCTTCGCTCTCTTGAATTATACTTGTATTTGTTCTTATAGTAATCAGCATCCTTGATCAAACGTCCTTTGCATTCCTTGGAAAAATGACCAAGTTTTCTGCATCTGAAGCATCGAATGTCATTTTTCTTTCCTTCCTTGTCCTCTCCTTTCTTCTCTTCTTTCTTCTCGTTCTTCTCTTCCATATCTTCTTTCTTCCCTTTGATAAAATTTGGATGGCTTTTTATCATAGGATGACTGGTACCTTTCCCTTCTGAACTCTTTTCGCTCGTAGGGTTTTCTGATGAACTTCTTTTGGAACTGTTTTGAAATCAAGGCCAAAGATTTGGCGAAAGCGTTAATTTCATCATATGATTCAAAAGTTTCTTCTTCAGGTTCTGATTCTACCACCAATGCTTTCTTGCTCTTCTTCTTGTGTTCTTTGGTRGGAGTCCTTGATTTTTCTTTTCCATCGGCAGCAAGAGCAAGGGGTCCTCCAATGGATACCTTTTTCTTCATAATGTCGCTCTCTCGTGCTGCAAGAGTTCCATACAAGTCATGAAGAGACCATTCATCTAAGTCCCGGTTTGTTTGTAGGGACATAGATAGTTGTGTCCATTCATCGCCTAAGCTTTTTAAGAATAAAACATTGTTTTATTTCTTTGTTTTGAGGATATCGTTTCTACGACATTGATTTATCAATGTGTTGAAGCGATCATAGGTCTTTTGTATCGGTTCATCAGGGAGGGCTTTGAAGTTTGTGTATTCRTTGAGGCATTGCGCTCTACGATTTTTCTTTGTTTKTGCTCCTCCTTCCAGTTGGCTTGCCAGTTCATCCCAAAGTTCCTTCGCAGTGGAGCATGTATCAAGGGATTGAAAGATTTCATTGGGTAGCGCCATGATTATCAATCTCTTAGCCTTTTTGTCTGTTTCGACTCTTTCTTTATCATCTTCATCCCAATTTCTTTCATCTTTCGGCATGTAGTAAGCTGGAATTTCAGCTGTGGTATTTGTTCCTGGTACTCTTGGAACTAGAGTTTGAGGAATG
>NC_037529.1:23907937-23919736 GCF_001531365.2 Cynara cardunculus var. scolymus
TGTTGATTTGTCATCTCCAGCTATCATTCATGATATGATGACTTCATCCTTATCTTCAAATCTTCATTGCATGCTTGGATGGAGTGCTGGAAAATCTTCTAAGTGTTGCTTGTCCAGAGGATTGATGAGGATGCTATTTCCATCGCATCCTTGGACTTCTCTATTGATCCTCTGGTTGAACTTGTCCATCGGTCCAATGGTTGAACTTGTCCATCAGTCCAATGGTTGAACTATCCATCGATCCAATGGTTGAATTCCAGACTTAGTCGATTCTGCCTTGATGTCTTCATTGGTCTTCTGGTTCTTCATCACTTGTTGTTTTTCGTTACTTTTTACATTTTGCATTGTGGGGTTTAACACAAGCTATATCTCAAAAATCGATTGAAGATCAGGATATCATCAGCTTAAATTCAGGGAGGAAGACATTGCCACGACAGCTTTCCGAACCAGGTATGGGCATCATGAGTTTTTAGTTATGCCATTTGGTGTAACTAATGCGCCCGCAACCTTTATGGATCTTATGAATAGGGTATATAAGAAATATTATGATAAATTCGTTATTGTATTTATCTATGATATTCTTATAAACTCTAAAACTAAAGAAAAGCACGCAGAACACCTCCGCCTGATACTTGAACTTTTAAAAAGAGAAAAGCTATATGCAAAGTTGTCAAAGTGTGAATTTTGGCTAAGGGAAGTTCAGTTCTTGGGTCATGTCATATCAGAAGCAGGGGTGAAAGTGGATCCAGCAATGATAGAAGCAATTGAAAAGTGGGAGGCCCCAAAGACTGCTTCTAAAATCTGAAGCTTTTTGGGATTAGCAGGCTATTACCGTAAATTCATTCAAGATTTTTCTAAAATAGTTGTGCCATTAACCAACTTGACTTGGAAGAATGTTAAGTTTCAGTGGGAGGAAGAGCAACAAAAAGCCTTCCAATTGTTGAAACATCATCTCTGCAGTGCCCTTGTGTTGTCTCTACCAGATGGACCAGAAGATTTTGTAGTTTTAGGTGATGCCTCAAAACTAGGGTTGGGCTGTGTATTGATGCAAAAAGGAAATGTGATTTCTTATGCATCTAGACAACTAAAGGATCATGAGAAGCAATATCTAAATCATGATATGGAATTGGCAGTAGTGGTGTTTGCTTTGAAAATATTGAGGCATTATCTTCTGGGAACAAAGTGCCAGGTCAACACTGACCATAGAAGTTTACAACACATATTCAACTAGAAGGAGCTGAATATGCGGCAACGTTGATGGATTGAACTTGTTAATGATTATGATTGTGAAATTCTCTACCACCCAGGAAAAGCTAACATGGTAGCTGACGCTTTGAGTAGAAAAGAAAAAGTGGAACTATTAAAACTATGATGATGAGAATAAACTTATCCCCTGACCTTCACAAAGAATTCTGAGATGTCAGAAAGAAGCTGTAAAAAAGGATTATATAGAGTCAGAAAGAATGGGTAAAATGATTTCTACTCTTGAACCGAATGACGAAGGAATTATGTGCTTTCAAGGACGATTTTCGGTACCGTGCTTTGGGGATATTCAGAAGGTTATTTTGAATGAAAGCCATAAGTCTCATTACTCTATACATCCAGGTACCAATAAGATGTACAGAGATTTGAAACCTTTCTATTGGTCGCCCAGATTAAAGAAGGATATAGCCAGGTATGTGGAACAATGTATAACGTGCCTACAAGTTAAGATTGAACATCAAAAGCTTTATGGAAATCTTTAATCTTTGGAGATTTCTGTATGGAAGTGGGATCACATTACAATGGATTTTGTCATGAAATTACCCGGAACTCCAAAAGGGTATGACGCAATCTGGGTAATTGTTGATCGCTTATCTAAATCCGCGCATTTTCTACCTATTAGAGTGGGCTATTCTTTAAAATAGTTAGCACAGATTTATATCAAAGAAATTGTAACTAGGCACGGTGTTCCACTATCCATCGTCTCTGATAGAGATAGCCGCTTCACCTCAAGGTTTTGGGAAGGTTTACAAAAAGCTCTGGGATATGAAATCCGATTAAGCACAGTCTATCATCCACAAACAGACAGGCAAAGTGAAAGAACCATCCATACTCTCGAAGACATGTTGAGAACTTATGTCATTGACTTCGGGGTATCGTGGGAGGATCATTTGCCATTGATATAGTTTGCTTATAATAATCGCTACCACTCCAGCATCCAAGCGGCACCATATGAAGTCTTGTATGGACGAAAATGTTGAACACCGTTACGTTGGAATGAGGTAGGTAAGAGGCAGTTGACGGGTCCTGAAATTGTTCAACAAACTTCCGAAAAGATTGAACAGATCCGTGAAAGAATCAAAACAGCATAGGACCGCCAGAAAAGCTATGCCGATAATCGGCGGAAGCCGATTGGATTTTGTGTGGGCGATTTTGTGATCTTGAAAGATTCTCCCTAGAAAGGTGTTATCAGATTTGGAAAAAAAGGTAAGCTCAGTCCGAGGTATGTTGGGACGTTAAGAATCTGTAAACAAATTGGGCCAGTGGCTTATCAGTTAGAACTACCACAAGAGCTCAGTCTAATCCACAACACTTTCCATGTGTCAAATTTGCGGAAATGTTTAGCAGAACCGAGTCTAGTTGTATCACTCCCAGAAATTAAACTGGACAGTAAACTGAAGTTTGTGGAAACACCAATAGCTGTGATTGACCGAAAGATCAGGGTGTTGCAGAACAAAAAGATCAGTTCAGTTAAATTATAGTGGCAGTTTTGTAAGGGATCAGAGGCAACTTGGGAATTAGAGTCAAATTTGAAAACAGAATATCCATGGCTTTTTGACTAAAGGAATTCCAGGAACAAATTCTTTTGAGGGGTGGATAATGTGATAACCGAGTCTTGGTTATCACCTGAGGTAATAAATACATGATTATTTGTTATATGATTGTGTGAAACCATGATAAATTGTTATATATGATCATGTGAATATGTGAATTTTATGCATAAATATGTATGCATAATGTAAATATGCATGAGTAAGATTTGTTATATACATGAAGTTAGTATGCATAAGTTTAATATGCATGGATTATTATATGCATTGTTTGAAAGGAATACATGGTATGAGGGTTATGCCATGTAGGGTCATGCATGTAAGTAGGCTTTTGAGTCGCCATACTATTTTTAGAAAGTATATAAGGAGGGTGAGACCTCCATTCATTCTTGTTGCCAATTTGAAAACTTGAGTGAAATTAAGGAGTGTGAGTTGACCGAATTGCCTATTTTGATGTTGGACCATCTAATTTCTGAAGAAAATTGATAAGGTGAGTAATTTCTATCATATTATTCCATTTTGAAAAGTAATCCATTTGATTAGAATACTAAATTGTGTTATGAACCTCTCACCCAGATTAGACTTTAAATTGGACGGTGTTGTCCGGATTAAGTCATAAGTCGGACATGTGTTTTCCAGACTAGAGGAAACCGATCATAGTGTAACCAGAATAAAGTGATGGGAGAATTTGAAATATGTAAACCAGATAAAGGTTTTGAACGGAGAATTAGTAATACGATCAAGGGTCACCCGGTTTAGATATAAACCGGCTAATGCTTGACCGGATTTATGTAAGTCCGACCATGAGTTGTCCGGATTTGAAAGTGTTGGAAAAATGTCTATATATGTAAACTGGATAAAGCTTGACCGGGTTCATCTTTATATGTTGGTCGGATATATCATCCGACCAAGGGTTAATCTTTCTTAAGTTGACCGGATTTGTAATCCGGCCAAGGCTTGATCGGAGATGAAGTCCGGCCAAGTCTGTATTGACCAAATTATTGATGAATTGATTGGGTTAATATTTTGACTGAATATTTTGATAATCAGTAGGTTTTATCATATTAATCCTTTAATATATAAAAGGATGAATTATTTTGATAAAATTACTTTGGAACTGTTTTGGATAAATCATGGATAATATTTCATAAGGACGGTTGTGACTTCGGTCTATCCTGATTGGAAATAATTTGTAAAACCTTGATGAGGAAATAAGGGTGACATATCAAGAAGAGATGTACCATGGGATAAAAGTGGCATATCAAAGAGAGGTGTACCATGGGATAAGGGTGACATACCAAGGAGAGGTGTTTCTTAGGATATAAGGTTGACATTTTTATGTGTGTGTTATACGATATAACTATTACTATTATATCCCTTAAGATTACGATGACCTTAAATCCTTATTTCTTTGTGATTTAAATATTTAGGATCATGGTTCTTATTGAAAATCGTAGTCTGGATGTTATTGAGAAGATGAAAACAGGTTTATGGCCTGAAACTTTGAATAAACCTTATTTCTGATTAAAAAGATTTAAAATGGTAGTATGTGAAACCTGGAAGGTTCTAACCTATTTGGTTTGGATATGTTGTTTATAAAGCTGAGTGATTGGCTTTGGAAATTGGTAAGGTATTGGTATTATTAATTATATGTTCATATATTTGTTATATATGAAAAGTTGATTTTAAATAAAGTTTTGGTGATCTTCACCCTGCAAGGACATAGAAAAAGCGTTCTCACTAGACCTTTCGGTCTAACACTCATTTTGTAGGTTTTAAATATGTATTGCAGGAATTGCTGATGGTAAAGGGAAGGGAAAATGTGATATTTTTCTTGTATGCATATCTATGTGAAGATTGATCATGATATATCTAGTTTTGGTAGTTGAATATGGATTAGAACAAGAAATATATTTTGAATTTTTGGACCATGTATTCAGTAATCTTGTATTTCTTGTACTTGGGAGCATTGTGATGTATAAACATGTATTTCTTGTGAATGGAGAATATGTTACATGTAATGTGTGTTATGGGGTATTACATCCTCCCTTGCCCAACATTGAAACAGGCGTCAACGGAGGTGCCTCTGGAACCGAGGCTCAATCCACGGCATCCATTACCATGGGGGTAACCCCCAATCCTGAGTTGGTCAGAAAGGTCGAGTTTCAAGCCTTTGCTGACTCAATTCAGCAGTCCTTGGAAGACCTTAAACTCACAATAGCGAGAGTTTCTGAATCCATCCCCGCCCATCATATCACCCAAATTCAACAATCCATTGCCTCTCTTGAAGCTCAATCAAGGGAAAACCACCACCCACCTTCACTCCCTCCACACCTTGGTGACTCAAAACCACAACTACCATCATAACCTTATGGTCACAAGGTTTAACTCCCTCTTCGCCCAAATAATAGCCACTGACGCATCAATCGCCTCTCTATCCACCACCATACAAAACCTCATCCCACCATCTATTCCCACCCCTTCCTCTACAGAACCACCAACACATGAGGCCTTTGCTTCCTTTGCTGAGAAAATGAGGGAACTTATATCTTCCTTCACCACTACCATCCCACCCATTATCACACCTGCCACAACAAGCTACTGCTCCATCTTTCTCGGAGTTGGTCTCTAAAGTCGATATCCAATCATTTCGAGCGGCAATGATCTAAACGTTCAACAAGATCAATGCTAAGTTTGTGAAGAAAGCCGCCGAACCTACTACCGCCCTTCAACTCTGGCTCTCTCAGCAACAGGAATACACAAATACACTCCTTCGCCAAGTAGAGGAAGATAGACGAAGAATGGTTGTGAGGCTCTATAGCTCATTGCTACGTAGGAAGAAGAGGGCCTCTGCCTCTTTCTCAACAAAGAGACCTGTCAAGCGTCAAAGGCATGACGACCAATACCCTGATGACCAGGGTCTAGGTCCTCACGAGGGGGAGATATCATCCATCACGCCTATGACCACAACTTTAGTTCCATCACAACAAGCATCTACTCTATCACCACCAAGAAACGCAGAACCAGAGGTGACGGAACTAGAGGCTCACCCCTCTAAGAATGTAGATAATGTAAATATTCTTAACTTTCCCTCTATTATTTTTGTAGTATCCATCTTTGATCCTGCTGCAAGAACTGTTACACTAGTTACCAGGGCAATCCCCTTGGGTGAATTACCCTTACCAACATCAAACCCATCATCCCCCAACCTATCACCACCAACCAATGAAGCCTCACCCATCATAGTGAGTTCTTCATCATCCTCAAAAACACAACCCACAACCCCACCAACTCCTAAACAACAAGAAACCCAACCACCATTTATTCCATCACCCTCACCACCTTCATCACCAATCCAACTAGAACCCTAACCAAAAACTGTATAAGCAGAAACCACCCAATATACTCAACCAAAAACAACCACCATCCAACTAGAACCATCACTCATCAACCCAATAAAACCAACAGTGCTTGCAGACATACCCTCTTCCTCAAGGTAGCCTTCATCCATTGATAGAGTACAGGAAGTCATCACTCAGATAGAAACATTAAGGAGATGCCCAAAGGTGCCACCTAGAGAACCCATTATGATGGAGAACATCCATTAGTATCTCTACCATGATCGCGATGAGCATATAGTTCTAAATCCTCCAAACCTATCCTCGGAATCCATGGACTTGATCAGACATCGGTCCTTGAGGCAGCACACTCAACCGCCACATGTCTTCTCAAATGAAGGAATAAAAATGGTCCATGATATCAAGCTTTAGACTTTTGCCACCAAATCCATCAAATATATCGAGTACACCATGGACTGGGCACATGGAATGATCTGTGTCTTCAATGACAATGACATGATCAACCTTAATCCATGGCACTTGATTGATTTGTATGGCCACACAACTCAGCGAGAGGACCATGGAATAAGGGATGGCACGAAGGGCGATCATAGAGATGATGGGGACTCTAGTCAAGTTCAGAGCAATGAATGATTTCCATATAACGTTGTTCTTCAAAATGAGTTTGGTACCAAGAAGTTCTTTCAGTTGACTGAGGCCTTCAAGTATTCAAACGATACACTTGAATGGTTTCAAAAAGTCATTCAAGAGAGACTAGGGAGAGACTATGCGCAAAGGAGAGCGGGAACAGAGCTAATTCATGGAATCTCCACAGTTATCAGGTATAGAAAGCTGATGATGCGCTTTTGGAAGATATTCAATGAATACCATGAATGAATTGTAATTTTTCTTTCTATCCCTTTATTTACTTTTGTACTGTATGAAATAATTCTTTCAATGAAAATGATTTTTTTTTGACAAAAAGGATGTTTCTCTTAGCTTAACCTATTGTACATATATAGTTATTTGTTTATCGTTCATAAATAGCTATTTTTTATTTTTCATTAATTAAGGGAGATTGTTAGGCCCCATAATTCTTATTTGTAGAAATAATGAAAAATGTACAGAGTATGGAAATCTGGAGACCTGATGGAAGAATGAGCTGAAAAGATTCTAAGTTGATGAGTCCAGATTTCATACAAACATGGTATGATCTTCATAGATTGTGATGAACATCAAAGTAGAAAGAAGATATTCAAGAAGATGATTAGATTGAGAGGAGAGAGAATATTACATCAGCAAATCTTGATTTTCAGATTAATGACCAAAAGCTTAATTACAATTACAAGGTAAATCCTATTTATACTAGGAAATGTAAAGACTAAGCTATTACAAGGAAACTATACTAARGAGAAACTTGAATACAACTTTAAGCACTAACTTGAACCCAACATTCTCCCCCTTTGGATTCAAGTTTGGACTCTTGTAAACTTCGTTTTCCGCAGTCCAAGTATTTTCTCCAACCTTCTCAGAGCATTTCTGTATTGAATCTTTTCCTCGAGCAAATTGATAGCGTTGACGAGCAAGTATCTTTCTTTGGAATTCATTCGTTCAGATCCAGTAGCCTTTTCGTCCATCACCCTCTTCGAGTCCAGCGCCCTTCTTACAAGCTTAATCGTATCGTCGAAATACTTGTTCAACTCGCTGAACCTCATGAACTTTTTAACTTGAAGTTGAGCATAGTAGATGACCCCGAACTCTGGATTTTCAAGAACCATTTGTAGACTGGATAGCCATCAATGTGTTCAAGATCTTGGTTTGGTCTTTTGAGGTTGATAATTCGTTGATTGTCTTCAAGACCCATTTGTACATCTATGACCATTGCCAGCTTTACATGACTTCGATTGAATCTTTTGATAGCCTCCAGAGCTACTAGTTCTCCTTCCTTTCTGATTGTCAAATTTTTTAGTTCGAAGAACATGTATTCAAGGTCATCCAAATACATGTTCGAGAAGTCAGCTTCACTAAACCTCCAAATATAGCCATCCTGTCTGGTAACAGTGAAGGCAGGATACCAAATTCTCAAAAGCTTCTGAGCATCTATCTATTTTATCGTTACAATTCGGTGCTTGGTACGGACTTCACTAACTGGTTGGCACTTGGCTTTCAGAACGTGACGATATTCAATTCGAAAATCTTTTGGCTTCTTATGGATTCCTAGAACTCTGTCAGCCCAAAGCACTTTTTTGTGACGAACAAAAATCCCAAAGTAGATATCTTCTAAATATGGCTCTCGAATTCTATCGCGATCATAACCAAAGAAATTTTCTCTGATATAGAAGGGAACGTAGTTCTTTGTGAAGATTTCTGTAGGATCAACAGTCTCTTTTGGAACATTGATTTCAGGCGCATCAGGTAGAACAACGGTTGATGATTCTGGAATAGACTGAGAATCACCTTGAATGGGAAAAGTTGGATCTTCTTTTTCTAAATCAGCTTCAAAGTCAAAGTACAATCCAGTTGACTCATCAATGTTATCAACGTCTTTTCCAAAATCCTGTTCTCCACCCGAAGTAGTAGATAATGCACTGTTGAACCCTACGTTGGCAGACAAGTCCATTAGCAACCTTGTTTCTACCGTGGAGTCCGCCGGCTTTTCAACCATTTGCTCGATCATTGGACTTGCGTCCACTTCTTCATCTTCAATAATCACAGCCTCAATTATTCTTTCCCGAACTGTTTCCGAGACAGAATCTTTAGTAGTAACGTCCTGAGGTAGTGAATCTTCACCCAAACTTCCACCTTGTAGAGATGTCTCAGCCAATATCAGCTTTTTCCTCTCCCCCTCATGACTATCAGGATCATCCTGATCGTCATGTCTTCGTTTAAGAGAGCTTGAGACTTGCAAGTTTCTTCAAGTATAGACACCCTTTCGACAAGAGCATCCATTGTACGTTTCAGATCAAGGGTATTAGATGTGATCAAGTGACTAACTTTAGAGAAATTAGCACTAATTACATCCTGAAAAGTCAAAAACTCTGAGGCTCGAATCATAGGGTTAGCATCTATTTGTTGACGGAGAAGACCAACCAAATCTGCATCTTTTGCATCTTCGCTTTAGGAAGCCATCAATTTAGCATATAGTAAAGATTTCAGCTCGTCCACCGACTGTTCTTGAACTGACGGTTCTGGTACAGGTGGTGGTGATGGCGCAGATGTTGGCTCTTCTACAACATGCTCTTTTCCCTTTATCAACCTCTTCAAGCTAGCGATTTGTGCTTCAAAGTTTTCTTGAACAGCCTTTAGGGCGCCGTACAAATATTCTCGTGAGACAAAGTCAGGTAAAATCACACTTGGATCACTTAGATTACCAGTTGAAACAACAGTTTAGTAAACTGATGTGCCTATGTTCAATGTTGGCGTAATGTTAGCATTGGTAGGACTTCCGACCTGTCTTCGTGAAATGTCAAATGACATCACTCCGGTCGTTCCGACTAGTTCACTAAGAACTGCACTTGGAACAACAAATGCTCCTGACTCTTGTGTACCTAAGTGTATCGGCTCTAGACTCGAGGTGCACAGAATCGAAGTCGTAGGCTGGGGCAGCGGCCTACTTGTTTCAATAACTACATTCTCCAAATGAGAAGTAGTTAGCGTATGTGCTAAATCCCCGTGAGAAATTGAAACAATTGGTTGTTGAAAACCAATTGAGTGGATAGGAGGGGCATGCAAATGCATAGCTGGGCTAGCTATGTCTGTTTCAATACTAACATTCAACACATGAATGTCAGTAGTAGATGTGGTTGCCCGGCTAACTGTTTCGGTTTGGGAAGGAGCTTGTACTTCTTTTTCTGCTCCGCTCACACCCTCTGCATGTTCTTTTGCTTCCCTTTCTCTCAAACTCTCTTGTTTTTCAACTTCAACTCCCTCATCTCCTCCTCTAGTAGATATATCTTGAAGAATGCGATCATAGTCATCAACATTAAACGATAGAGATCTTAGACTGGGACAAGGTTGTTAAGCTGCATATTCAGGGAATATCATAGCAATATGATCAGCAAATGTTCCAATATGCTGCGCATTTGTTGCATCATCATCATCATCATTGTTATCATCACCAGAATCTGCTCGTTTATCTGATTCAGTAGCTTCCGAAGAAGGAGAAGCTCTGGCAGTTAACGTGTGTTGCTGATCAAAAGCTCCCCGCACCAATTCACTCCTCTCAATTACATTTTCTCTCAGCTCACTACCCTGTTCAGGTACCCCTTGTGCCTAAACTCTCTCTTCTACTTCTATATCTCTCTCAGCTGAGGCATGAGGTGATCCTTGGGCAAGTTCAACCGGTTCTGGCTGAACTATCGGATCTATCACTCTCCTATAGTCTATAACGCACTGAGCGTTCTAATCAGCAAGAGCAATCAACTCTAGCGGAACAGGCATAATAGAATCCAAATCTTCAACTTCCTTATGTTGTCGAATTCTTGTCATAACGAATGCTGGCCCTTTTTCCAAAATCAGTCTGACCGGAATATCTTCATTCGCATCCATCATGGCTTTAATAAAGAGTTGCAGAAATCTTTGAAACGGCACAAACTTTCTGGCTTTGGACGGGAACCGTTTAGCATTCACCAACTCAAGCAATTCATTACAGATTATAAGTGCATAGTCATAGTGTCGTGAAAACACTATGCCATGAAAGAATTTTAGGAACGTGCTGCTGCATGTTTCAATTCCTTGGGTTTTTGACGTGAGGCATCGATTTAATATCGAGAAGAGCAGATGCCATATCGACGGTAGAAATCATCTCTTGAATTGTGTAGGATTATCTAATGTTACAGAATATCCTAATCTTTTGATATCAACGCATAACTGAACATCTGAGACGAAATCTTCAAACCCAGTCGGTCCAGGAGCAGGAAGATGAAGTATTCTTCTTAATCTTCTTAAAGTCAGACGACTGACGTATTCATCGACCTCTCCTTGAAGATATAAAGCATCTCCGTCCTTTTCAATAGTAAGGGTTCCCCAAAACTGTTGAAGATACACCATAGGAACTGGTGTATGAGCAGATAAATAATATGAAATGGGGTGGCCTTTCAAAATTTCTTATATAATTGGGTATTCGGTTGGCATATCGAAAGAGAAGTGATGGTTATTTGGTTTTATATCTAGATATTGAAACTGTGGGTAAACTGTTTCAGAAGCTATTGGTTGGTTAGGTAAATTTTGTGGTATATTTTCAGATCTGACCGAGGGAATAAGAGATTCCTCGTCAGACTGATGTCTAGGATCAGCCATTAACCTATAAAAAAAATCTAAAACATTAGTACCCATTTTATTCAAAAGAAAATTGAATTACAAAAATACACACACACACACAAAAATTCAAAGCAAATGAAAAAAAATAAAAATGAAAATAAAATTCACACACACAAAAACAAAAACTAAAAAATGAAATTTAAAAAAAAATCTAATCTAAAAAAAATAAACTAAAAAAATAGTAAAAAAAATAAAGTTCAAACACTTGGTAAAATTCAAAAAAAAAATTTGACCGGATTAGGAATCCGGACAACACACAAACTATACTAAACACTTAGACCAAAAGGAATTGTGTCCGGATTAGAAGTCCGGACAACACACAACACTTA
>NC_037529.1:23919836-23936389 GCF_001531365.2 Cynara cardunculus var. scolymus
TTACAAACAGTCACGTGATAAGCACGAGCAGCTAACTAACCTAAGTAAAACAGTAAAGAAGTTCTTCACAGAAGATAAAACTGCAGACCCTCTGTGAGCCATCYHAGAGGCTCTGCTGGATGTGACTTGAGAGCACTTGATTCCAGAGGATCATTTTCCAGAACCTTTGTGATAGATAACAGAGGTTATGTAATCTTTGACTTGTACGCTTTGATTACAGAGGACCAGTTTCCAGAACCTCTGTGATAGACAACAGAGGTTCTGTCACACTTCACTTGTACGATTGAACATCTTCTGTTGTTGGTCCTCTGTGGTCTTCTATGGTGGAACCTCTTCTGTCAACACTTGTAGTATTTACTTTTTCCATACTTTTACATTAAATGAAATGAGAGCTAACAGAAACCCCAAGAACCCTGACAGAAATTCGTCAATTTCTTGGTTTGGCAGGCTATTATCGGCGATTCATTGCAAATTTTTCAAAGATTGCGCAACCACTCACAGCATTAACTCAAAAAGACAAGAAGTTTGTTTGGGGAGAGAAACAAGTAGAGGCCTTCGAAACTCTTAAGCATAGGCTATATAATGCACCTATTCTATCATTACTAGAAGGTTCGGAAAACTTTGGGGTATATTGTGACGCATCACATCAAGGATTAGGATGCGTACTAATGCAAAAAGATAAGGTCATTGCATATGCCTCAAGACAACTCAAAGTGCATGAGAGGAACTATACTACGCATGACCTAGAATTAGGAGCCGTAGTATTTGCACTTGAGATTTGGAGACATTACCTATATGGTACCAACTGCACTGTGTTCACTGATCACAAAAGCTTTCAACACATCTTCAATCAGAAAATGTTCAACATGAGTCAAAGAAGATGGGTTGAACTGATCAGTGATTATGACTGTGAAATTAAGTACCATCCAGGCAAGGCTAATGTAGTAGTTGATGCTTTGAGCAGGATGGAAGGGGTGAAGCCAACAAGGGTGCGAGCTTTGGGAGCAGTAGTAACCATGAGTTTGAAAGCACAAATTCTCGAAGATCAAAAAGAGGCATTAAAGGAAGAGAATTTGAAAAATGAGACCCTACACCACATGGAAACTAAGTTTCAACTGAAGTTCGATGGAGTGAATTACTTGGGAAATAAGGTTTGAATTCCTATGATTGGCAATCTTAGATCTATAATTCTGAATGAAGCCCATCGATCAAAGTATTCAATTCACCCCGGAGCGGATAAGATGTATAAGGAATTGAGGGAACACTATTGGTGGCCTGGAATGAAGAAAGACATTGCCTTGTATGTGAATAAGTGTTTAACTTGCGCAATGGTCAAAACCGAACACCAAAAACCATCCGGCTTACTCCAGCAACCTGAGATTCCCCAGTGGAAGTGGGAACAAATATTAATGGACTTTATAACTAAGTTACCCAGGACTGGAAGAGGGCATGATACAATCTGGGTAATCGTAGATCAACTGACGAAATCTGCTCATTTCCTACCAATCCGAGAAGATTATAAGATGGAGAAGCTGGCACAAATTTACATCAATGAAATCATCATTCGGCATGGGGTACCTCTTTTCATCATATCGAATAGAGACAGTCGATTTACATCAAGATTTTGGCAGTCACTTCAAGAAGGGTTGGGTACACGTCTAGATTTAAGTACTTCATACCACCCTCAAACGGATGGGCAGACGGAAAGAACCACTCAGACATTGGAAGACATGTTGTGTGCATGCGCCATAGATTTTGGTGGAAGCTAGGATGTGCACCTTCCGTTAGTTGAATTTGCATACAATAACAGCTATCATGCCAGTATTCAGTGTGCGCCTTACGAAGAATTATATGGGCGCAAGTGCAGATCGCCACTCAGTTGGTTAGAAATTGGCGATCGACAATTAACTAGACTTGATGTAGTTCAGGAAACTACTGACAAAATTGTAATTATAAGGGATCGACTCAAGGCTGCAAGAGATCGCGAGAAAAGTTATGAGGACAATCGGAGGAGACCCTTAGAGTTTCAAAAAGGAGATAACGTACTCTTAAAAGTCTCACCCTGGAAAGGAATAATGCATTTTGGAAAAAGAGGCAAATTGGGTCCCCGATATATTGGTCCATTTGAAATAACTGAAAGAGTTGGACCAGTGGCATACAAGCTAAATTAGCCACAAGAGTTAAGCACCATTCATGATACATTTCACATATCAAACCTCAAAAAGTGTTTAACTGATGAAACACTGGTCATACCATTGGAAGAGGTGCAAATTAATGATCACTTGTGCTTCGTTGAAAAACCCATAGAAATCAAGGATAGAGAAGTCAAGCAGTTGAGGCGTAGTAAGATCCCGATTGTAAAAGTTCATTGGACTTCGAGGCATGGACCGGAGTACACATGGGAAAGAGAGGATTTTATGAACAAGTATCCTCATTTGTTCACAAATGGGTCCAAAGCTAAGAATTGATGAATCAAATTTCGGGACGAAATTTTTCTAACATGGGGAGACTGTGACATCCATCATTTTCGGATCAGGTTAGCATCTTTATAGGATTCCTATATTTATAATTATATTTACTAGGGTCTAGTCATATTGATTAGAAATCATTTGACTTAGTTCCCAAAATTACAGTTCAGGAAACCCTGTCCCGACGGGTAACTGATAAAGTAACTTATGTAATGCCAAATATATTAAAAATTCTCTTAAAATAAATAAAGTTGATATAATAAAATTCAAATTTAAAATAAAAAGTTTTATTTGAATGTACAAATGATTTTTACAAAATTAGGAATTTTGATTTAATAATGAATAACTTTATCGGTATTTGATAAAAATGTATTAAAATTAACATTTAGTTGGGCTGTAGTTTTATAAGAAAATAAAAACAAATATAAGGTAGTTTGGGCCATGACTGGGCCGGCACCTTTACCCACATATAAAAACTCCACTTCTCTTGAAAACTTTCATTTCATCTTCATTTTGTATCACTCCCTCTCTCTCTCTCTCTCAAAACTTTTCGTCTCCCCCACCAGCCAAACCCATTTTCAACATCTTCCTAGATTCTTTAAATCTTGAAGAACATTCAAGTCTTCAAGAAAAATCAAGCAAAAAGGTAATAAGATTGGTTTTATTATTTTTGAATCTTTTACAATAATGTTTCTCGTATCTTTATACTTCTTTCTCCTCTTTGAGCTCAAAGTTTTCTGGAGTGTCTAAAATGGGAGATTATTCATCAAGACATGAAAATGTTCCCAAAATGGTGATAATCTATGGTCTACAAAGTTAGAACTCAAGAAAATGGGGAAAATCACATTGCATGTAGTATTTAATCATTAAAAACGATGTTTCGAAAACCAACAGATTGTTGGTCAACATATTCGTTGTTTGTATTTTCTAAAAACAAAAGTCCAAAATATTTGAATCATCTTTTGGAATCATTGAAAAACATCAAGTCTAGACCTTCCATTTTGACCTGAGATTTGATAAAATGCAATCTGTCCAGATTGCTTGATATGAAGAAAATAAGTTGAACATATATAAATAGTAAAATATTTCTAAAAAGGTGTGAAATTTGGTTAGAAGTTGTTCAACACAGTAATATTTGAGGTATAAAAAGTTAAAAGTTAAATGATTTTTGGAAGGTTCCTTTTGACAATGATTGGTGAAACCAAGATTCCAAAATCGGAATTTGCATGTCTGTCCAAATATTAACTTTTGGTGCAAAAGCTTTAATCTTTAAATACATAAATATTGGACTATCGAAAAGATATCAGCTTTAATCTATAAAAACGCATTGGTATTACATAAGGTATAAATCTCACTTTATCTTTAGTAAAACCCAATAGATGATCTAACTATTGGATTTTGGGTGTTTAAGACTTAAGGGCGGACGTTTGGAGCTCTAAGCATCATCAAAACCTTGGATACTCATCTGCAAACTTATGAGTTTTCACGGCCCCACTTATACTGCCTTTAGTTATTTTTAGCTGGGGGAAAAGCATGAAAGAATGCAAACTATACTGTTTAGTTGTAAAACTAATGGACTAAAGACCTATTTAGTCAAAAGTTGTGAAAATCATGAAAAATTGATTGTTATTGCACTACCTATAAATGATAAATTGATGTGCTTGAGAGGAAATTTCAAAAAATCACCTTTCGTACACGCTACTAGTTAAATCGGGCACGTCCTCGGGCCGTGGTAATTGTGGATAGCCGTTATTGTGTTGACAGTCCCACCGAGAAAAGGGTGCACATTACCTATGTTTTTCATAGTCTACTCATGTGTGCAAATGGGCCACTGTTGAAGCAGTATTGATACAAACCGTGGTACCTAAGTGAGTGAACGGGCCACTTATGGTAGTTCGTAAACTAATGGGGCACATTGGTCAGGTAAGGCTCTGTAGCGTCTCAAGTTTTTAAGCATCGATGGAAAAATTTACATTTATATTGTGCATGTTATGTATAAGTTTGCAAGTTGAGATTTATGCATTGTAAATATTTTTTACATATGAAAACCCGTGAACTCACCAACTCTTTGTTGTTGACGTCGTTTTATGTTTTATGTTTTTCAAGAAATTAAGTAAGAATGGAAGTTTTGGAAGATCTTATGCGATAACACATGTTCACAAGTTTTAGAAATCTCTTCTTGTGAATGATCTTGTTTTCATCATGAACAGTAGAATTATGAATTTGTAAATTTTCATGGATTGTGTATTTAATGGTGTTATCTATCGATTGGAGCTATGAAATGCTTAACTGTTACGCCTCGTGTTTTCGCTTTAGCAGGGTGTGACACCTTTGGACCTTGTACGAATCTCCAGATCTTTAAGCGTTTAAACTGGTTCAGTTCCTCTTACATTGTCGAGATCCAATTTGGGTCTTCAAAAGCTTCGGAGACCTTTGAAGATTCAACCATGCTCAAGAAAGTTGTGAATAAGTATTCATTCCCAGACGCAAATCTCGTTCTCACACTGGATGTCTGGTCTCGTATGGTTTGATGCAGAAAATGATCCCTAGTCCATTTGACCATGTGAGGAAGAGTTGGAAAGTCATCTGATCAGCATTTGGGTCTACATACGAACTTAGAGGCTGATCTTGTACCATTTTCAAAAGTTGGAGCAGTCCCTGGATTTGAAGTAGTCTAGTTTACTTGAGGAGGATCAATGACCGGAACAAAGACATGAGATTGTTCAGATGAAGTCAGGATCTCTTCAATCACTTGGGGGGCTTAGTGTTCCAACTTGTGTCGGATATATCATTTGATGCAGACAGTTCAGAAGGCGAGTCTAATTCCTCCACATTGACAACTTAAACATTGTTTGAAACAAAAAGAATATCGTCATAATTAGATATTCCAAAATATTCAGTTTAAAATTTTTCAAACAAAAAATCCAAATCAGAAGTATGAGAGTTAGAAGTCACATTGGAGTGTGTCGCTGGATTTGGACTTTATTGATCTACTGCTCGGACTCCAGAGAGCACGGTTCTAAACTGATGTCTTAAGAAGCCAAGTCCTCTAATTCGTTGAATGAAATGTTGATACTTTCATTGACCGTCTTTGTCCTTATATTGTGCATTCTGTATATTGCTGACTCCTTAGAATACCCGATGAAGACCGCTTCGTCCGCCTCAGAGTGGAACTTCGACGATCACAGCATGGTTCTTTTTGAAAAGAAAACACATGTAATTATTACATATGCAAAATAATATCATAATTTAAGTTATTAGGACACAAATATTAGAAATGCTTGCTGCTTGCTAAACATGAAATTAAATATGATAAGAATTTTATCGAAAGGAGTATAGCATGTGAAAAGGGACAACACAATGCATAGTTTGGAATAATGTATAGTAACAAGACAAAATTTAAGCTCAAATTCTATTATAACCATGTCTGCTTATGTTTTATGTTGCCCACAATTCAAAAGATGTCATGTGTTACACAAAAGTACTCTTTACTTACTACAACAATAATAATAGTATAGGTTCAGGCCACAACAACTAAGTCGTAGGATTGTTTATGCAAATGCCAATCATCTTACTTATACGTATTTGACTTTCTTGACTTGCTCTTTTCAATGAATTGAATCTAGATGATTATAACATTAATAATGGTTGTCCATTTTTATAATCGTATTTCAGAAGAAGTTCATCAGTTTTCTTTCCTGGGATGCCTTCTAATGTAGTCCAACCATTGTTTGGATTTCCGTCTTTTGGTATGTGATTTTGTTACTTAATACACATTTAAATTTCTTGCAAACGGTTTACATGGACTGTTTATCATAAAGTGTAGTCTAATGTTTTGAATTATCAGGACTGTAAGGATTGTTGAGCTTCAGATGTATTTAGAGAAGCTAAATGAGAGGCTAATTGCAGCCCTACTCAAAGGGTATGTTTTTTAAAGTGTAGAAAGATGCCTAAGATACACCTCCTGTTTATATTGCATTGCAGATTTTCCGCTTACTTGGCTACTATTCATTTTGCTTATACAAAGGAACTTAGGATAAAAATCAGTCTCAAGCTAGCATCTATTGGTGATAGGATATTGCCTCCTCTTTGGGTAAATGGGTATCAGTTTTGTTTATCGACTTGTTAGTATACCTTCTAACTGCTCATTTTGCTTTTGTAGCTCAAGTACCATGACACAGGCCATGAAAAAGACTGCCTCAACTAGGTCAATGGAATATGATGAACAAGGTAGTTGTACTTCTCAATGTATTGCTTTACGTGTTGTAGGAACATATCTGCCTTCTGTATCTATGTCATCCCAAAATGTCAAGTTGTGTCACTTTGTTTCTTTAGTTGTCTCAATTTGTTACCTTCTCTTGATCTATGCAAATCCAAGAAGCAACACTTTTAATTGTAAAACATTGAAGATTACTCATTAATCATTATTTGGGATTAGATGACAGAATTTGAAAATACGGAACTGGTTGCCATCATTACATAATATTAGAAAATTTGGAGAAAAATTTGTCTCCATCATCAGTGAAAACAAGGCTTAACTTTTTTGACCAGATATGGATAGTAGAGGAAAACCCATGATATTTAAGATATATGTATATACATTAACCGTCATTGCTAAGATATGACTGCACAAATCTTCGTCGCTCCTCCAAATCTGCAATTTTTGTTTCAACAGTTAATTGCAGTTTCCATAGATTGAATAGATAATAAATATTCTATTGTGTGTGTGGGGGGGAGGGGGGGTACTTTTTCAATAAAGAAGAAATTCATCCCTACACATATAACCTGTTGAGCTAGGTGATGTTCTGCTGTTAGGATTTACATAACAAACAGTTATGTTAGGATTTACATAACAAACAATCATAGCTTGAAATATCAACAGTTTGGTAGAAAAGCTAAAGGGAATTAATGTACCCATATTGACCTCCACTTGTAGTTGTTACTACCCATGTATTAGTTATGTACATTGAGATTGTTTTGAGAGAAGCAATGTAGTGTAGCCTGGTCAAGCTCTTTGCTGCAGATAACTTTTTCCACCACAAAATACTTGCTTAGCTAATCTCTTATAACCAATTATATAACCTAATTTTTTGCTTTTCATCTTTGAACTTGTAGTAATTATGACTCAGAAAGGGAAACACTTACCATTTTGATTTCTTTTTGACAGAGCCATTGTTTTAGACCACCCATCTACAAAGAACCATACGAAGGCCGTAGATGCCGCTGAAGGTATGATACTTATTCAGTCATCATAATAGTGAATGCGTTCATTAGAGAATTTGGGGAAGTTTCATATAAACTTTAGTTTATTATTGGATAGTTTCCGAGTTTCTTAAATGGAAGCATTTCATCACACTTGTTGAAATGGTGGTTTAGCAGATTTAAGGTACAAGTTTTTTATGCAAGGGTTTTAAACCCACAACTCCAAAACCTAATCGGAAGCTTTCTACCGTGCTTTCTCCCTTGCAGTCTTCTGCACATTCTTATTTCAGTATCCCATCTGCGGTCAAACAAATTTGAGTATAATAGAGATGCTTTCTTCCTTGACTCACCTCGTGCAAAGATATATTTCAGTTGCAATTTCATGAAAAGAAAACGAAGTGGGTTCTGAGTTCTAACCAAGGAAAAAAAGCAAAGAAAAACGTTACCCTTTTATTTACTTTGATGAACTTTGTTGAAGTGTTATTCAAAAATGAACTTAATGGATGGACATATGTTGGTATCATCATCTATTCGATCTATATAACCAATATATATATATATATATACACACACACACACAAACACATATGTGTATTTGTGTGTGTGCGCACACACACACTCTCCTTGTGCAGGTTGATCAGGAAATAAACAAGGTATGGCTTCTTGAATTTAAGCTAATTGGATGTCCATTTCAGTGTATGCGTTTGATTTTTATGAATTGGTACACACTGAATACGTTGCAATGTCATTTTTATATATGTGTTTTATGATGCAAGTTATGAGTTCAGTCAATTATCAAGTATTTAGATTGTTTTATTTGCAAAGAATGTGTGTGTGTGTTTAAAAACTATCCAACCATCTATAATTGTGTGTATGTGTATATGTTATCACCTGCTATCATTTGCAATGACGGAGCCACGAAAGTTTTTCTGAAGGTAAGATCAAGACTTTCATGGCAGCTGTCAGCTGCTGTCCAGCAGCTCTTTTCCGTCTTAAACGTCAATTTCATCTTAGAAGTAGTCCAAATCTGCAGAAACTCAAAACTTAAAAGTTGTGGGGCTGTTTGTTAGCTTTCCAGATCATCTTGAATAACTTAAATCCAAGCTCCGACGAGTTAGATATGCCTGAAATACCATAGTCTCGTAAAGTTGTCAAAAATCTTCTTTTTGTCCCTTTTTATCTCCAAAGTGTTCCGAACCTATCGACATCTAAAAAAGCATCAATGTTGTTCAGTTTTACCATTTTAGTGTGTTAAAGAGGGATGCTTGATGTGAAAATAAGGTAGCATTTAGCGACGGATCACCTATTGTTGGTATTTTTTTGGTTGATATGAATGATGAACAAAATATTGGTTTATGCTTTACCCACAATATTATTTCCAGTTCTGGTTTATAAGATTTACTTTCTTCTTACAAGCTGAATATATCCAATCATTTGACTGTCAAGCTACTTGATTCACTTCATTATGTCATAGGATTTATATTTCTGATTTATATAGCTTATGCCATAATCTCAGAATTCATATTGGTGAACAGCTACGTATTATATGTATGTATGTATGTGTGTGTGTGTGTGTGTATATATATATATATTATGCCCTTGTATTATCCCTTGAATTTTTTTTTGGTTCATCAGCAAGTGGTTACTTGCCTCAAAGTAGCTGAATCTTTCAACAAGCATTACCTATTATTTTGGTTAAGCCAGTGCAGGAGTACTTCTTTCATTGTCATATGAACTAGGTTTATGTTAAAGTTGATGTCCTTTTATCACTTGCAACAGGTAACTAAGGTGATGCCCAGGATGGCTTCTGCTGATATTATGTGTGTTGGTTCGAAAATTGTGCGAGAAAAGTTCTCTAGCATCATCAGGTAATCATCTTTTTAAGATTTTTGTTTGTTAAGAAGGTTGTAAGCATTGCATTCAACTTATTTTTGGAGTAATTTACCGGTTCAGATATGCACAAGTTGAAAAATTCTAAACAAGTCGTGTACATGCTAATTGAATCAAATATGGGTAGACTACTTATTTGATGTGTATGTATGCATATATACACTCTCTTTGAGGCGTATATATATGATCCCTCACACAGACACATAGACACAAAATTAGTGTTCAATGAGAAAACCTGCATACCTGAGGAAACTTTCTTCATAAAACTCATCTTCATTTATGTATGTGTTTGTATATATATGTAAAGTACTTATTTGATGTGTATGTGTGTGTATATATACACACACTATACTTGAGGCATATTTATGTACGATTCCTCACTGTCACACATAAACATAAGTCTATATTTACAGTAGTTGTTACATGTTCATATTTTTAAAACATTTGACTTGTTCAAAACAGCAAACTGCTCCTTATTTGTGTGTGCGTAGATACAGCAGCTCTTACATGTTCATGTAATAATACTACTGTTTAAATCTTGCTTACATACTTCATGGTTGCCTGTTTACATTAAGCTTAAGTATAACCTGTTTACATTAAGCTTAAGTATAACCTGTTTACATGCCTATTTTGATTTAAACTACATGAACATGCCTATGGAGTTATGCACACACATAATGGTGATGGCATTATGGTCAGCTGCTGTTTTGGGTCTGTTTTAGTTTGGAGTTATGCACACACACAGAAACATTTGTTTCCATTTCATCTTATATACACACAGAAACAGAATGCTCTTTCCATTTCATCTTATGTGTGTGTGTATGCATAGAAAATTATATTATCCCTGCTTTGTTCAAAACCAATGTTCATCTTATGTGTGTGTGTTTAGATACTGCAACAACATTAATTATTTTTAAAACATTAGACTTGTTCAAAACAGCAAACTGCTCGTATGATCAACAGTTATATTATTACACATTTGTTATCATATGTTTCTATTCAAACCATTGCGTCATTTTTTGCATGAAATATTTACGGATGAGTTCATCACAAAAAACAAACAATAGTTTGGATATACAGATGAACGTTATTAACAAGCAATTATATTTTTTTGTTCAGTCAAGAATTTTTCAAGTTTTGTAATGAGCTCTGGGTAGATGGTTTCATAAAACCGACATGTATGTAATTTTTTTTCATTGCTATTACACTCTATTAACCTTCAACTTTATATATTAGTTGACTTGTAAATGGACAACACAAATATGATTCCAGGCCAAACTAATGTTTCCGGATTGCGATCTACCCGCGCTGCATCGCGCGGGTACACCACTAGTATATATATAGTACCTTATAAATCAGATTTGATAAATGTCTTAAAAACAACCTTCAATGCATAAGGTACTATTTTTTTAGGCATTGTGAGTCCACAATATGATCAATCTTCAGATATCTTCATACAATTCATGGCAGATTCATAGAATCTTCAAGAACACATTGAAAGGAGATGAGAGGAAAAGTCAACAAGTCAAACCTTCTATTAACTCTCAAATAAACGTATATTTTTACAATGAAAGCTCTTCTACCAATTACACTAAAGACAAAAGCTTATATAGGGTCAAACATTAACCCTTATAGACAAAGTCAACCTTACAAGGAAAGTCAAACATGTTATATTTACAATTATAGAAATTTATTAACTTTCAAGACGAATACAATTTAACACTGAAATTCAGACCCAASATTCTCCCCCTTTGTATTCAGACTTGAAAGAATTTGCGCACTTTGAATCTCATTTGAACTTTGTCGCTTTAAGTACTTTTTGACTTTTTCAAAAACTTCAAAATCAATCTTTACTTTGAGATCTTTAGACGATCTTTTGTTGAGAAAATCTTCTAACTTTCTCCCCCTCGAATGTAGAACAGAAACGATCTTCCCTTTTGACAATGAAGAACAATATCAACAACAATCTTCAGAAATGATCTTCAATGAATCTTCTTCAGACAAACAAATTACTAACATTCTTCCCATAAATGAATTTCTTCCGATAAAATTTCACAAACATTCTCTTCCAAAATTAAACATTCTCTTCGCTGAGAAAAATCTTTATCAGTAAACTTTTATAAAGATGATCTTCACATTCAAAAACTCTCAAATAGTATAGCACATGAATAATCTTCAGTAATAATATCTAGTCACACTTCTTTGAGTCTTTTGCCGACCATTGATGTTACTCCCCCTTGATTTTATGTCATACTCCCCTTATATCATCCAGAATTGATCATTTCATTCATTATTTCATACTCCCTCTCATGTGAAATGAGAATCATTAACATCATACATATGAATGAAATCTTCAGCGATAGCCGTCAATTCATAAAACTGTAAGCAGATCTTGTTAGGACTAAAAATCAGTGTTAAATTGTATTCGTCTTGAAAGATAAAATTGTCTATAATGGTATAAAAGTCATCGTGTTTGACTTTTTTAGAGAGTTTGACTTTGACTTTGTCTAAGTTGTTTGACCCTATATAAAGGGTGTTTCCTTGTAATTTTGGAAAGGATGCTTATTATAAAATTAGTATACGAAATAATAGTTTGACTAAGATTTGGATACTTTGACTTTCTCTCTCATCTCCTTCTAAATGTTCTTACATGAATATCATTTCTGCCATTGATGTTCTTGAAGATTTACAAGAAGATTGATCATATTTTGGACTTATAATTGGTATCAGAGAAAATTTGCAAAGATTTTGATTGAAGATATCATCATGAGTTGCACAAATTTCTGGAAATTCATGAAATTGTTCTTAAAGTTCATATTTGTTCTTGAATATTCATCTTGTTCTTGATTGTTCATCCTTATTCTACATCTCAAATTTCTCATTTTTGGATGTTTAGTTGTTAAAATTGTGATCGTTGTTTACGTTTTTACATCGTGAATCGTTGTTATTCTTTTGATTTTGTGATTTGATCATCGATATTAAAATCTGAACAGATTTGTATTTTTTTTAAAAACTTTGTGTTCTTGGTCAAAACTCATCAAATCTTGAATTTGATCCATTTTTTGTATGAGTTTATGTATTTTTTGTGTTTGTCTCTTCACACTTCATTGAGCGATTTAGCTTGGTTCTTCTCATCTTGTTGACCAGATTCAGACACAGCTTTGAGCTACTTAGTGTCTTCATCTTTCACATATTGAGCGATTTAGATTTCATCACATATTTCTTGAGCGGTTTAAAGAACTATGGTGAGCGATTTAGAGCAGGATAGGTGAGCGACTTAGGCTGTGTGTTGAGCAACTTAAGTTGTGTGTTGAGCGACTTAAGCATAGTGGTAAGCAGATTAAGGCTGTATGGTGAACAATTTAGACTTCATGCAGTGAGCGATTAAATCTAAGTCTTGAGCGGATTAAAGATCAATGTTTTGAGCGGATTGATAAGCGACTTAAGATCTATGCAGTAAGCGATTTAGATCTTTGCAGTGAGCGATTTATTTCATAGCCTTGAGCGGATTCATGCAGACTTCTTGAGCGATATCACCTATGCTTTGAGCGGACTTGAGCGGTTTAAGGAACTGTGGTGAGCGATTTAGAGCTTCTCTTTTAAACAGCCTTGACCGATTTGAAACTGTCTTGAGCGGATTTACATCATGTGGTGTGCGATTTAAGTACATAGGTTGAGCGACTTAGAGCATGTGAGGTGAGCGATTTATGTTGTGAGGTGAGCGATTTAACTAGTGTTTTGAGCGATTTAGACTTGGTGTTAAACATTGTTTTGACCGGATTTAGAAATACTCCTTGAGCGGTTTTGATTGGTTTCATGCAGTGAGCGGTTTAGGAAGTGAGATGAGCAATTAAGGAACACTTCTTGAGAAAGTTGTCGATAGTGTGTTTTTTTTGAACAAATTTGTTTGGACATTGATATTTTTGCATGCTAACCAAGTCCAGCCACTATTATTGCATGTGCATGGTTTTTCTTATTCGGACGACCATTATTAAAAACTTTGCTTGGATTGTTGTTGGTATTGATTCATACTGACTTTTCATCTGTTTGTGAATTTGAGTATTGAAATTTGTTTGTGAAATTTTCATCTATTTGAGAAAGTGTGTGATGTGTGAATTTTTTTAGAGTGATTGTGTAATATTTTTTTAGTGTATTTCTTTTATCAAATTCTTGAACTGCATAGATTTTTTATTTGATCAATCTTGATTTTCTTAATGGCAGCTGTTCTTGAGAAGGAGAATAAGGAGTTGAAAGAGAGAATTTCAAAGCTAGAGAATAGCATAGTGGACTATAAAGACAAATACATAAATATATTTTATGAAAATCATGCGAATGTGGAGTTTATTAAAGATTTGAAACGGGAGCATAAAGAACAATGTGAACGCATTGAAGAAGATTTCATGAATAAGATTAATAAACTTGAGAAAAATTTGGATTCTGAAAGGAGAGAGTTAGATGATGAAATTAGAAATTCAAACAAGATAAAACAAAATTTGGTCAATAAACTTCAAAAAGCTGAGTCTGAACTGAATGCTGTAATGAATTTTCCAGAAAAGAAAATTAAAGAGACTGAAGAGCTTACAGAGAAACTTCATGAAGCTGAAAAGAAAATTTTTGATGAAAGGAAGTTATTGGAACGAGAAAAGAAAAGGTTTTAGAAGCGGAAAAGGATTTGAATGCTGAAAGGAAAGTTTTGGAGAAAGAGACGAAAAAGATAATAGAAATTTAGAAAAGATTTTGTACTGAACGGATATCTTATGAAAATAAGATAAACTCTCTTGAGATGAACGCTAAATTACTATTGAATCAAATCTCGGATTTTGAGCAGCTGATCATCTTAGAACGTGCCAAGAATGATAAAGAGAAGAAAGACATCACAGAAGAGTGTCAGAGCCAAATACAGAAATCATTAGACAGCATTGCTCTAATGCAGAAGGCTTTAGATGAAGTTATGAAGCAATTTGCTCTTGATAAGAAGAATACTATAAAGAAACATACAACTATTGCTAAAGAGCTTGCTAATAAGATAAAGTGTTGACATCGCTTCTGAGAATGAAAAGAGCAGCTCAGATGAAGAGAAAAGAGAGTTAATAAATCAGAAGAGAAATTTTGAAATGCTTTAGAAGGAGTTAGAAGGTAAACTCCTGGATACTACAAACAAATTGTCTCATCTGAAGACAGACCTTGAAACTGAGCTGAAAATGAGAACAAAACTTAAAATTAAATTTGATTTAGTTACTGTTGAAAGAGACCAGCTTTTACAAAAAGTCAAAGACTTTTCTGGTACTCAAAGCTCAATCGGTTCTCCTTCTCAGTGTAAAACCAGCTTCTATAACTGTTCCAAATCGAACAGTTATTCAAGCAACCGTAAATCAACTGTTTCTAAGAACTATTCTCGGTCTTCTAATCAGTATTATCAAGGGTATGTATTGGATCACCCAATAAATCTTCTAAGACTAAAAGCATTTGGGTTAATAAAGCTGATTTTGTTTCATCTCATACATCTGTTGTTACTAACTCTGTTCTTCCTTGCATTGTGAGATCCAATAATGATTTGATTAATCTCAGCAAGAGAGGAATTATGTGCTCAACATGCAAAACCAATGATTTTATCAATAAGAAAAGGTTCAATAGGTGGCATGGAGAACATGTATGATTATAATAACTGGTATGGATCATATTATGTATATAATCATCCTGTTAATAGTACTGAAAAGAAAATATCTAATAGAAATAAATGGTTTGGAAGTTACAACATACCCCAACCCAATACTAACAAAATAGGACCCAAATTCAATTGGGTACCATAATCTATTTAATCTGGTTTTGCAGGTGTGTCAAGTTTGTGTTGATCATAATATCATTTCTTTGATACACTAATACAGGGGGAGTTGTACACTGTCCAACAAAGGCTTCTGAACAATTCAGTTCAGGACTCGTGCTTTACCGAGTGTGGTTTCTAAACACCCAGTTTAGAACCCGTGTTTAAAATGTTTCCTTTTTTTTAAAAAAATTTTTGAGCTTAACTGAAACATTACTATAATTTACTTTCTAGGGGAGTCTCTAGAAGTTCAATAAATGTTTTCGGGAAGTGATTTTTTTTAATGAGTACATTTTCTGAACAGGTATTTCCTGAGATTTTACTTGCGTAATTTTTCATCGTACATAACTCCAACACCTGTTTCAGCTATTCTTCAAATTGTTATTATCACGTCTCTTAAAATGAAAATCATTTTCGGTGATAATACGCTCGTTTGTATTCAATGTTTGTTGTCTGATATTTTTTTTACTTTGATTGATATACATTCAATAATTTTTTTTAATATCAGATTCTGTAAACTTGTTCTTACAGATTTTCATTCACTGCTCTCCCATATCGAATAATCTGATCATTGTCGCATCATTCTTTTTTTGATTGTGCTTAAAGCCAAATTTCTTCATCAATAATTTTTATCTGATCATTGTGCTTATTTGCAATAATATTCTTGATCAACTTTTTGTGATCAACTAAGCATATTGTTAAATTTTAGGAGGGACTGAGTGCTTATAAAAAATACCTCAATGGAATGTCAGAACCGACAAACCTACCCATGAGGACAACCATATCTGAGTGAGCTTTATATACAAAAGGGTTTGTGTGCTGAGACTAAAATGAAAAAGAGATGGGTAATTGTTGTGAGCTAAAAGAAATGACGAGCGTTGTCTCAGGATTAAAAGAACATAAGAATCCTGTTTCAAGCTTCTAAAATTCGGGCATACCACACAATCTATTAGTTCTCAATTCTTTCGAGACTAATATTGAAAAAGGTAAAGCCCAGGCCAATTCTTGTCACAACCCCACCAATTACTCATTTATCTCTCAACAGATAAGTGTTTCAATAACACTTGTGGCACGCAGCTCATCATCTATCAATTTCTCATTCGAAGAAAGTTGATATTGAATCAGAAGGATATATGTCCCCCCTTCAAGTCTTTTTGATCACTAATCGAGTC
>NC_037529.1:23936609-23944299 GCF_001531365.2 Cynara cardunculus var. scolymus
ATAAGATTGAAAACAATTTCATACGTTGAAATTGGTTGTTAACTTCTCATTCCCTTTAATCTGAAAATATTAAACAAGTGGATTTGAAAAGATCTACTTATAAATTCATGAATTGACGGCTTTCGTGGAAAATTTCATTCATTTTTGTGTATGATATAATGATTCTTATTTCATCATAAGGGGGATTATGTAATAATGAATGAAATGTACGAACTTTATAATGGGAATTTGATGTAAAGATCAAGGGGGAGTAACTTCAATGATGGCAAAAGACTCAAAAGGAGTGCGACTGGAAATTATTACCAATGATTATTCTTGTGCTACAATGTCTGAGAGTTGTTGAATGTGAAGATTAATTTTCCAACAGTTTGCTGATAAAGATTGCCTTCGAAGAGAAAGTGTGTTAAAGATCAATTCTGAAGATCGTTATTGTTTTTGATCTATATTGTCAAAAGAGAATATCATCGTTGTTCTACATTCGAGGGGGAGAATGTTAGAAGATCTTTCTCAACAAACGATTGTTTGAAGTTTCAAGTTGAAGATTTTTCTGAAGAGGACATAGTGTGCTTAAAGCTTCAAAGTTCAAACAAGACTCAAAGCGCGGAAATTCTTTCAAGTCTGAATACAAACGGGGAGAATGTTAGGACTGAAAATCAGTGTTAAATTGTATTCGTCTTGAAAGAAAAATTGTCTATAATTGTATAAAAGTCATCGTGTTTGACTTTTCTTAGAGAGTTTGACTTTGACTTTGTCTAAGTTGTTTGACCCTATATAAAGGGTGTTTCCTTGTAATTTTGGAAAGGATGCTTATTGTAAAATCAGTATATGTAATAATAGTTTGACTAAGATTTGGATACTTTGACTTTCTCTCTCATCTTCTTCTAAATGTTCTTACATGAATATCATTTCTACCATTGATGTTCTTGAAGATTTACAAGAAGATTGATCATATTTGTTCTTGAAGATTTACAAGAAGATTGATCATATTTGGGACTTATAGATCTTTTCAAATCCACTTGTATAATCTTTTCAGATTAAGGAAATGGAAAAATAACAACCAATTTCAACTTATGAAATTGTTTTCAATCTTATAAAATGTAACACCCCATACCACACATTGCATGTAACACATACTTCATACATAAGAAATACATGTTTATACACCACATTGGTCCCTCAATACAAGATTCTACCAATACTGAATACATGGTCAAAAAATTCAAAATACAATTCTTGTACTATTCGACATTCTTCTAACAAAACTATACATAGCATAGTCAAATCTTCATGTAGATATGTATATAGAGAAATATCACATTTTCCCCTTTCCCTTATCGTCTGCACTTCCTGCAATACATATTTAAAATCCCAAAAAGAGGGTTAGACCGGAAGGTCTAGTGAGATCCCTTTTATATCATTGCAGGATGAAAATCACCAAAACTTTATGTAAAACAACTTTTCATATATACAACAAATATATGAACAAGTACGAACATAATTACCAGTACTTTTCCCACTTTTCAAGCCAAACTCTGAGCTTTCAATTAACATATCTAAAACCCGAACAGGTTTATCATAATGCCACTCTAAACCTTTTCAATGAACACAAGGTTTATTTAAAGCTTCAGGCCAAACCTGTATTTCCTTCTCAATAACATCCAGACTATGATTTCCAATAAGAACTCTGATTCTAAATCCTTAAATCACAAAAAAATAAAGATTCCAAATCACAATAATCTTAAAGGATATAGTATTAAGAGTTATATTATACATCACACATACAAATGTCACCCTTATATCCAAAGGTACATCTTTCCTTGATATGCCACCCTTATCCCATGGTACACCTTTCCTTGATATGCCACCCTTATCCCATGGTACACCTCTCCTTGATATGCCACCCTTATCCCATGGTACACCTCTCCTTGATATGCCACCCTTATTGCCTCATCAAAACATTTTTCACAAAACAATTCCAATTAGAACAAACCGTAGCCATAAATATTCTAATGGAATATCATCAGTTCAGAATCATTTTTATCAAAATTCCCATTCTTTATACAAGAATATTAAAAATGACAATTTGTATAAATAATACATAGGTTAATGCACAAATCCGGTCAACACAGACTTGACCGGACTTCATCTCCGGTCAAGCCTTAGCCGGTTTATTAATTTGGATAACACTATACAACTTGTCCGATTTAACAATGGACAACATTTCCTTGAAGCCTTGTCCGATTTACTAATCCGGACAACTTTCAAAACCTTGTACGATTTATCAATCCAGGCAACACATACTCAAGACTTTGTTTAATTAAAATAAATCGGTCACCTCTTGGTCGTATTCCTCCTACTTCTCCGTTCAATATTCTTAACCAATTTATATTTCTCAAATCTCACTAACACTTAACTCGCTTGACTCTATGTTCGTTTTAAAACTACACCGGATAACAAGTGTCTGTTTTAAGCTTAAATCGCTCAACCCTTTGTCCGATTTAAGTCTAAACCGGTTAACCCTTTGTCCGATTTACACATTAACCGGGTAAACAAGTTTCTAAAACAAAACATTAATCAAATTAAAGGAATTATTTTGTGACAATTCTGCATTTTTGGGATTTCAGGTTAGTACCTTATTTTAGGATCTTTATTGAAAACTAAGTCTTTCTAGGATTTAGCCTCGATGATCTGAGATCATCTTGCTTATCTCCCAAGATTAGTTTGTTAGACCATGTTTCGGCGGGTAGCTAACCAAGTTAGTTTATGCAACGCCAAATAGTCTTGAAATGTTTCATAAAAATAAAGTTGATATTTAAGTCCAATCTTTTTATATTAAGCTGCCAACTAATTTAAAAGAATGGAGTTTTAAAATCTTTTGTCAAATTGTTTTGTTTATTTAAAATTATTGGGGTCTAGTATTTAGAAAATAAAAGCATCTTGGGCTTGGGCCTTTAAAGGCCAGCCCATTCCTTCTCTAGAAGCCCCATATAAATACCCCTTTCCTTTTGAAAATTCTTTATTTTCCAAAACTCCAGCTATTCCGTTCTCTCTCTCTCTCTCTAACCCCATAACCTTTCAACCGATTCTAAACCTCCTTGCAAAACTCAAGACTTTTGCTGTTCTTGAGACTCGTTCGTATCAACCTGTCAAGAAAAGGTATGTTTTAAAGTTGTCCTATTTTCTTTAGATGTCCGAAAGTCTTTATCCTTCTCCCAACTTGATTCTTTAAGTAAAATTTTGGGATTGAAGAGGAGAGATTATTCATCCAAGACCTGCATGTGTTTTCGTGGGGATGATAATCAGTGACCCATGATTCTTTAATCTCTAAGAAAGAAAGAGAGAATCCTTGCATGTGAAAGTCCGATCATAATCTCGGATGATAGAATCTTGCATGCATCTTTAAATAAGTTTTCTCATCTTGTAAACTCGCTGGAATCGGAATTTTATTTGTTTTATTTTTCTGTAATTTCTTTGATGATGTTTTGTGTTTGAGTTTTGATTTTCGAAAATGTTGAACCTGAGACCCCTTCCCATCATTGCTACCATTCTTGGGCATGCAACCGGTTTGGAGGCGTGTGACTCAAGGTTGTAGAATTTTTGAAAAGAGTGTTAAACCCACTCAAAATCTCTTGTTGTAGAATTTTTGAAAAGAGTGTTAAACCCACTCAAAATCTCTTGATTTTGATATTTGGCGGCTGTCATCATTATTTTGGGATGACATTTAATGATGTCATTATTAGGATTATGGAAGGTTCCTTTTTATTTAATAATAAAATATCGCCTTCATTTTATGAAAACACTTAATGGCTTTGCATTGGAAACAACTTTGACCTATCTGAGTCAAGAAAACCGTTAAGTAATGTAGCGTTGGTTTGTCTGTCAGGAAGTTCGAGCGAGCCTAGGAAGCCTCTAAAGGAAACATTCGGATATTCGTCAAACTTGTGAGTTCTTACGGCCCCACTTTTACTGCTTTTGTATATTTTATGGGGGAAAAGCATGAGATTGAGCAAACTTTGCATGTTATGATATATGAAATTTTGGACTAAAGAACTGTTTAGTCGATGTTTTGCTCAAAACTTTTGGACTAAGGAACTGCTTAGTCAAGCTTTGTTGAAACCTCTGGACTAAGGAACTGCTTAGTCGGGTTTATTTTGTTTTGTTTTGACAATTGATATTGGACTTAGAATAAATGCTAAATTGATGTGCTTGGAAGTATATGTTTCCAAGTAAAAGTCCCCGTCCGTAAACGCTACTTGTTAACTCGGATACATTCCCGGGCCGTGGTATTGTGGATAGCCCCTATTGTGTTGACAGTCCCACCCAGAAAGGGGTGCACAATTACCTACGTTTTCTAGTCTAATCATGTGGAATTTGGACCACCGCTGAATTAGTACTCTATCGAACTGTGGGACCTAAGTAGTGAACGGGCTACTTCTGGTTGTTCGAAACTTAATGGCGCAAGTTGGTCAGTTAAGGCTCAGTAGCGTCTCAAGTTTTACATCGTGTGAGATTTACATTTATTAAGTGCAAAGAATTCGCATAAGTTTGCTANAACTCTTTGTAGTTGACTTTGTTTTATTCCATGCTTTTCAGGTTCTAAGTAAAGTTATTTGGATTTTGGGAGCATACTTGAGCATGGATCGATTAAGTCAWGATTTTGAAGTGTTTTGAGAACGTTGTGTAAAATTCAAATTTTAGTTATGTCGATGAACTACTTTGTTTTTGGAAACAACTTGGTATGGTGTTATTTATAAATTGTTGCTATGACTCGCTTACCTGTTACATCTCGTGTTTCTGCTTTAGCGGGGTGTGACATATTTCACAATTGAAATGAAATGGTAAACCACTGACCTTGAAAACTTTTGAAAACAAGGCTGAGTCCAACTTCAAAAATCCAATCAAAACAAGTAATCCGATCAAATATTCCTTCTCTTAAATCGCTCACTCTTCTTTTAAAATGGTAAGATGAACATAAGAAAACTCTTCACTCATATATATACCCTTTCCTAAAATAGAAAGGTGGTTAAACCGCCTCTTTATGCATGACCATACGTATGCATACTACTTCATGGATACAAACATATATTACATTCATTCATGCATATATATATATATATATATATTACATATGCATTTCATTTATTCATGCATACTTACATATATGCATGCATCCATATTATGCATATATTTCTTATGCATAAAAATTCACATACTCGCATGATCAAATATAACAATTTATAATGCTTTCACACAATCATATAACAAATAATCACGTATTAATTACCTCAGGTGATAACCATGATCTGGTTATCACATAAAAAGATTGACCTGTGAATATAACAAATATACTCAGTACAACAGATGTACTTCATATATGAAACTTTTTAAGGTTCATCTCACCAGGTCTTCCATTCAATCATCAATATCTTACAAAAGTATATTTATGAATGTTACGGCAAATTAACATATAAATTGCAAAATCTGTGTAGTGTAGAAAGATAAAACAACATATGCTTCTGTTTTGGCTCAAAATGATAAACCGTATGGACTACACAAATTTATCTGAATCAATTTGTGATCCAAAAGACTTGAAGGAGGGGGGACATATATTCTTCTGTTTCAATATCAACTTTCTCTGAATGAGAAACTGATAGATTGTGAGCTGCGTGTCCTAAGTGTTATTGAAACACTTATCTGTTGAGAGATAAATGAGTAGCTGGTGGGGTTGTGACAAGAATCGGCTTCGGCTTTGCCTTTTTCAATATTAGTCTCCAAAGAATTGAGAACTAATAGATTACGTGGTATGACCAGTATTTTGAAGTTTAGAGCAGGAATCTTGTAATCTTTTAATCATGACACTACTCTCATCAATTCTTTTGGCTCACAACAACTACCCCTCTCTTTTTCATTTTAATCTCTGCACACAAACCCTTTTTGAGTTTAAGCTCACTCAGATATGGTTGTCCTCGTGGATAGGTTTGTCGGTTCTAACATTCCATAGAGGTATTTCTGTTAAGCACTCAATCCCTCCTAAAATAACAGTATGCTCAGTTGATCACAATGGTTGATCAAAATGTTATTATAATGAAACACAATGATCAGATAAAATTTGATCAAGATGTGACTTTTAAGCACAATCAAATAAGGAATGATACGCAAAATCAGATTATTCAGAATGTGAGAGAAATGAATGAAGATCTGTAAGTACAAGTTTACAGGTTCTGATATTCAAAGAATTATCGAATGTGTATCAATCAAAGTAAAAAAATATCATAAAAAATAAACTTTGATTACAAACGAGCGTATTATCAACGAAAATGATTTTCATTTTAAGAGACATGATAATAACAGTTTGAAGAATAGCTGAAACATGTGTTGGAATTATGTATGATGAGAAATTACGCAAGTAAACTCTCAGAAAATACCTGCTCAGAAAATGTACTCATTTTCACAAAAACAAGCAGTTCACTTTCAAAAACTTTTATTGAAAATTTCTAGAGACTCCACCTAGAAAATAGATTTGAGTAATGTTTCAGTTCTGCTCAAAATAAAAATAATAAAAAAAATGAAAACATTTTTAGCACGGGTCCTGAACTGTTGTGTTCATAAGCCATAATTCATTTAATTGCGGGTCATGAACAGATATATTCAGAAGCCTCATTTGGACAGATTACAAACTCCCCCTGAATTTGTGCATCATAATCATGTTATTCTGATCAGCACTTGTAATGATGCACCTGCAAAATCAGATCAAACGGATTTTGGTACCCAAACGAACTTGGATCCTTCTTTGTTAGTATCAGGTTATGAGATATTGTAACTGCCAAACCATCTATTCTTGTTAGATGTTTTCTTTTTCGAACTTTTAATAGGTTGATCATATACGCAATGAGATCCATACCAGTTACTATTATCATACCTGTTATTACTTTTCCAGCTCTTTTGATATCTGTTGTCTCCAGTCCACCTGTTGTACCATTTCCTGTTTACAAAATCAGTTGTCTTGCTTGTGGAGCACATGATCCTTCTCTTGCTAAGATTTATCAAATCATTAGTAGATCTCACAAAACAAGGAAGAACATTGTTAGTAACAACATAGTTACGAGACGAAACAGATTCAGATTTATTAACCCACATACTTTTAACTTTTGAATAATGATAACTGGATGATCCAATGACGTACCCTTGATAGTACTGATTAGATGAACGAGATAGTTGTTATAACCGGGTTTTTCTGCGAACCTGGGTCAAGGTAACCTTATGTGTATATATGTGGTAATTTGATATTATACATACATATGGAAGCAGTACATAAATGTAGGCGGTTATGTGTTAGGAAAGTATTATATATTTATATATATATATATATATATATATATATAACCCAATACCTCATAGTTAAGAAAGGTTAGTTTTAAATTAGTATCTTCCAAACCGCCTAAGGAATTTTATATTGAAAATTTCTTCCACCGCCTATGAATTTTATATTAAAAAAGACTTCACCGCCTTGTTTAAAACATATATATATATATATATATATATGTTAGGATCAAGCGCTTACCCACTACACCAAAAGCAATTGCCTTGGTGAAGGCGCGACCTTATTTCCTTTATAGCGTAGCAGCCAGCGCCACGTTTCGATTTAGGAAGATGCTGGAACCGTGACCAACAATCCCCCCCCCCAGCATCT
>NC_037529.1:23944524-23948836 GCF_001531365.2 Cynara cardunculus var. scolymus
TTATAGCGTAGCAGCCAGCGCCACGTTTCGATTTAGGAAGATGCTGGAACCGTGACCAACAATTGGTATCAGAGCTGGAATGCAAGAAATCAGAGGTTAAAGAAATCAGATAAGTGATTTTTTTTTAAATTTTTTTCTGAATTGTTTTGTCTTCTTGAGTGTTCTTGATATTTTTTTTGTTTTTGATCCGATTTTTCCATAAAATCTTGTGTTTTCATGTTATAAAATGATCAAAATGCTCGAAATTGTATTGTGAATCTTTGTTATTCACAAACTTTCCTGATTTGATCAATTTTTATCAAGATTTAATCGGATTTTTGTGTTTTTAAATTTTCTTCGTGTTCTTGATTTTTTTTTAAAATGTCAGTGTTTTTGATCCATTTTGTTCTAAATTTTTTTTCAGTTTTTGTGTTTTTGTTTGTTTTGATCTGATTTTAATTTTTTTTGTTTGGTTTAGTTTGTTAAACCGCCCAATCTTTAAGCCCATCTCCCAGGCCCATTTTTTTTGAACGGTATATCTTCTTCACGTTGCTTCTCAAACTTGAACGGATAAGAGGAACACCGCACATCTCTTGATCGGAGAAGAGATAAACCTGAGAAGGCTTGACCGGATTTCTTGAGCGGAGAGGTACACCGGACGATTTCAGGACTTGAACATCGAAGAATTTTGAGCGGGTTTTACATAAACCGGACAACTCTTGTCCGGTGTTCATGTAAACCGGTCACCACTTGACCGGATTAGTGCTCTGATTCGTTCAGCAGGTAAGATTTCTTGAGCGGTTTAAGTCTTAGAATTTTTTCAATCACAGTGTTCTATCCGGTTTAGGTCTTCTAAATCGAAGTGTTTGTTATTGTATACCGATTATTTCTTGAGCAGATTTTATTTGATCAATTTTAGACTTTATTTGAGCGGATTCTGAGTTTGTCTTGAGCGGTTTAGACTAAACCGCACACTATATCTTTGAATTCACATCTATCCCAGTTAAATCATCTTATGTTTAGAGTTGATTTTTGATCGAACTTAGATTTTACTTGAGTGGTTTAGCTTTGAGCGGATTTTTTCGAACTCTGCTTCAATTTGTTCATATGAGTTTTTGCTATTTGTTCGAAAATCTCATCATCTAATATTCTTGATTTTGCGAATCTATCTGATTTGTTACTGTTGGTGTATGAAATTGCTGTTTGTTTGTTGTTTGTTTGTGTTAACAAGTTTAACATTTAAAGTGTCCGGTTTAACATTCATAGAGCTGTCAGGTTTACCTTCTTGTGCTATCCGGATTAGTTGACAGGATTGAGATTTACTTGTTGTCCGGTTAACATTCAAGCTGTCTGGTTTATCTTCAAGAATTGACTGATTTGAAGCACAAGGTTCTAGTAACAGCAAACGCATTAAGAACCACAACAAGAAGTCACAGCAGCAAGTTGTGCAATAAGGTAACAGGTTTTGTAAAAGAATCTGAAGTGTGTTATTTCTTTTGATTTGGGTACAACCAGACTTCTTTTCAACATATTTGGAAGTTCTGATTTGTGTTTTTGGTTGCAAACTCTTTCTTTAGAAGGTCATATGCCAAACAGAATGGGTTATATTGTTAATTGGGGAATTTGGTTTTGATTGCTAATCACATTACTCTGGTTTTATTTTAAGGATTTGTTATCAAGGCTCAAATTTCATCAGTAAGCAGCCTGTTGCAGACCTGTTATCAAGGATTTGTGCAGACTTATCATGGTCTTGACAGCTTCAATTTGTTTTTGTTAACATCTGCTATTTGCATATAGAAGCTTTTGTGACTTTTTTGTTTGGAAAGTAGTAAACAGCAGATGGACTATATTCATTTGTTTGTTGAAACAACAACAACAGTTAACAGTGTGCAGGTTCTTAGCTAGTTCTTTGCAGACAGCAGATCGATTTGAAACAGTGCGGCAACAGATTCATAGCAGTGTTGGTGTAGAGAAGCAACAAGACAGCAACAACAGTGTTATTTGTGATCTTGACATCAGGTTTAAATAGTTAATAGCAAGTCTTGCTGTTGTGTTTGGAAGAAAGGATTGCATCTGTTTTTGGACTGTCTTTGATCTATTTTTGAATTTGTTTAGCAAATCTGTTTGTTTGTTGCTGTTAAACAGATTTGTGAAAGCTTACAGCTTCACAGTAGTAGCAGTGAGCAGTTTGCAGGTCCTGACAGAAGAAAAGAAGAAAGAAGCAGAGGGTGCAAGTGACAAGTTCTTAACAGATTTTAGCAACAAGGAAATCTGCAACAGCAGCAGTAAATTTGAAACAGCAGTGTGCAGGACTTGACAGCAACTCCACAGCAGTCCTGACTTGATCATAGCTTATGAGGAACTAAAGCAGGTTATCGTTAGAGCAATGAGCAACTAGTTGTAAACCTGAATGGAAACTTGAGCATGATTAGAACTCACAATCTAAAATTGCACAACTTTGCAATTTCAACTTGAGATCACAGCAGTAGGTGCATGTTTTTGTTGTTGTTTTGACTTTTAACTGTTTTGCTTAAACTATTTGGCTTGAGTTTGCGATCTGTTTTGAAACAGATTGCTATTTACAGTTTGCTGTTTTGAGCTGTTTCCATGCAGTAACAGCAACAAGTGTCTCAAGCAAGGTTTGATAAACAACAGGATTTAGTGTGCAGCTGGTGGTCTTTTTGTTGTATTGTTATTTTGCTGTTATTTTGGTGAAACAGAAAGTTTACACAGGTTTAAGAAGCAGCAGTTTTTGACAGCTCAGTTTTCTATTCATAACTTTTGACAGCAGCTTTCTTGACTGAGTTAGTGTGTAGTATTGACATGCTTTAAACAGATTTGAAGCAATTTTGGAGCTAAATGTTGAGCAGATTTTGTTAAACAAGTTGCTGTGTGTTTGTAGATTTGAGGACTGTCAAGACTGAAACAGCAACTCATTTTTGTTTTGAAACAGCAACAACATTGTGACAGCAATAACATTGTGACAGCAGCAACAACGTTTGTGTTTGGACAGTTTAAGCAGTTTGTAGTGTGTAGTTTGTGTTTGAGTGATTTAGCTGCAGTAACAAGCGTCACAGGTCTGTTTTGAGTGGTTTGCTCTTAACAGGTTTGTTGTGGCTGTTGGTTAACAGCTGTTTGGTGGCTGTTTTGATTTTGAACTGTCTCCAATTCTCAGTTCTAAGTTGCTGTTTTGTTTAAACTCAAGACAGGTTGCTGCTGCGGAATTCTTTAAAGTTTAAGCAGCAGGTTTAAGCAGCAGGATTAGTGACAGATACATCAAAGGCTATTTGGGTACATTGTGACAGTATGAAACAGCAGCTACTTTAAGGCATAGCAAAGCTTGGGCAGTGAGGCGACTTAGCAATACACAGCAGGTTTAAGCTTACAGTGTGAAAAGTCCTGTTCTTGGAAGAGAGAAGCAGATTGAAGAGTTTTACACTACTTGCTGCTGGTTGCTGTTTTTGAACATTTGTTGCATCATACAGTATCAAGGACATCTCAAGCTAATTTGGAATTGATAATTGTTCACTGTTTACAGCATAGATTGTATTGTATTTGGGCTTGTATCAAGTTTTTGGACTTGGATAATTTTTTTGGACTGTTTTTAGTTTCTTAGTTCATTTGTGTTTAGATTTGTTTTGGATCATTGTATATTTGTTTTTGTGTGGGTTTTTCAGTGTTTGTGTTTTTCTATTATTTTTTTTGAGCTTAACTGTTCATATTTCTTTTATCTGATTTCACTGCATAGATCCTTAACTGATCAATTTTTCTTGTTTAAATGGCAGATATTGTAAAAGAGTTGAGAGAGAAGATTGTTGAGTCAGAAAAGAGCCTTGTAACACTTAAAGAGCATTACCAAAATTTATACCTTAAAAATTGTGCTGATGAGGATATTATAAACAACTTAAAGAAAACTCATAAAAATGAGTGTGAACGAATTGAGAAGGAATTTGATTATAAAGTTGAACAGATTCAAAAACTTCGGAGTTTGGATCGGAAAAACTATAATGCTGATTTAAATCGGTTGACTCAATCTAATACAGATTTGTCAAATACACTTAAAACAATTCGACTTGCAATAACTGCTGAGAGAAACTCTTCAAGGAACAATTCAGATTTAAAGGTTTTAACTGAGAACTTTCACAAGACTGAGAATGAGCTGACTGAGTTAAGGAAATTATTGGGATTAGAAAAGGAAAAGTTTTTAAAGTCTGAAAAGATTTTAAATGATGAAAGGAAAGAGATGGAGATAGAAAAGAAGAGAATCATTGAAGTTGAAAGAAAGTTTGGAGCTGAACGAGAATCTTACGAGAAGAAGATTAACTCTCTCGAG
>NC_037529.1:23948934-23950388 GCF_001531365.2 Cynara cardunculus var. scolymus
TTAAAGCAAAAGGCTTTAAACGAAGAGAAAAAGCAATTTGCTATTGAGAAAAGAAATACTTCAAAGAAGTATACAGCAATTRYAAAAGAGCTTACTGAGAAAAGGAAGTGGCTTGATATCGCTTCGGAGAATGACAAAAGCGGCTCAGATGAAGAGAAGAGAGAGTTGGTTAATCAGAAGAAAAGCCTTGAAATGATTCAGAAGGAGTTAGAAGGTAAACTCCTGGATACTTCAAAAAAATTGTCTGGTCTAAAGACAGACCTTGAAACTGAATTGAACATGAGAATTGAACTGAAAATTAAATATGATTTAGTTATCGTAGAACGAGACCAGCTTTTACAAAAAGTTAAAGACTTTTCGTGTACTCAAAGCTCAACTGGTTCTCCTTCTCAGTGTAAAACCAGCTTTTATAATTGTTCTTATTCGAACAGTTATTCAAGCAGTCCTAAATCTAATGTTTCTAAGAACTTTTCTCGTTCTAATCAGTACTATCAAGGGTATGTTATTGGATCACCCAATTATTCTTCCAAGATTAAGAGCATATAGTAAGTCTGATTCTGTTTTATCTCATACACCTGTTGGTACTAACAATCTTCCTTGCATTGTGAAGTCTACTAATGATTTGGTTAATCTTAGCAAGAGAAGGATTTTGTGCTCAACATGCAGAACCAACAATTTTGTCAATAATAAAAGGTTCAACAGGTGGCATGGAGATAACAGTTATCAAAATAACTGGAAAGGTAAGAACAGGTATGATCACAATTACTCATACGATTCATATTTTAATCCTGGTTATCCTGTTCATAGTGCTGAAAAGAATACATCTTATCGAAAGAAATGGTTTGGAAGTTACAACATACCCCAACCAAATACTAACATATTAGGACCCAAGTTCGTTTGGGTACCAAAATCTACTTGATTTGGTTTTGCAGGTGTGTCAAGTTTATGTTGATCAGAATATCATTCCATTGATACATCGATGCATGGGGAGTTATGAATTATTCCAACTATGGTTTCTAAACACCCAGTTTAGAACCCGTGCTTCAAAGTTTCATTACTTAAATCTGCTTTCTAGGGGGAGTTTCTCTAGAAAGTTCAATAATTGGTTTTTTGGAAATTGATTTTTTTTGGGGAAAACGAGTACATTTTCTGAACAGGTATTTCCTGAGATTTTACTTGCGTAACTTCTCATCGTACATAATTCCAATACCTGTTTCAGCTATTCTTCAAACTGTTATTATCACGTCTCTTATACGAAAATCATTTTCGGTGATAATACACTCGTTTGTATTCAACTTTGTTTTCTGATATTTTTTTTTCTTTGACTGATTCACATATTTTTTTAATATCAGAATCTGTAAACTTGTTCTTACAGATCTTCATTCATTTCTCTCATACATTTCAAATAATCGTTGTCGCTTCATTCTTTATTGATCGTGCTTAAAGCCAAATTA
>NC_037529.1:23950941-23963499 GCF_001531365.2 Cynara cardunculus var. scolymus
ACCGAGATTCTACATTCGAGGGGGAGAATGCTAGAAGATCTATCTCAACAGTTGATCGATTGAAGATTATAAGTTGAAGATTCTTTTGAACAAGAAATTTTTGTGCATAATGTTTCAAAGTTCAAACAAGTGCTCAAAGCGCAAAATTTTCTTTCAAGTCTGAATACAAAGGGGGAGAATGTTAGGACTGAGAAATCAATATTAATTGTATTCGTCTTGAAAGTTTATAAATAGTCTATAATTGTAAAAAGTCAGCGTGTTTGACTTTTCTTATAGGTTTGACTTTGACTTGTCTTTGTAGTTTGACCGTATAAATAGGTAGCTAATCTTTGTAATTAGAAAAGAGGGGCTCAATTGTAAGATTACGTATACATAATAGAGAGTTGACTGAGCTTAGAGTTGTTGACTTTTTCTCTCAAGAATCATATGAATGTTCTTATTGTTAAATCTTAATCTGCCATGATGACTATGAAGATGAAATGAAGATTGATCAGTGATTTCGGACTCTCAATATATATATAAAGAAGAAAAAGATAGGATGCTATCTTATCATTTTTTAGAAAAAGGAGTCTGTTTTGAGAAAGAAGGGTTTGAGGCGGTGAAGAACATTTCTTGAGGAAAATTGTTGTTTAAAGATTATACTAATTACTGTGTGATAACCTACAGGATCTGTAATTTCAAGGTGAGTTTTTATTAAACTTTTGATTATAACTGTAAGTTTGTAATATGATGTCTGATCCTGTAATTTAGTAGTTACAGATGATTAAGAATTGGAAAGAATCTGGTGAAACTAATTTTAAACAGTTTTGAAAGAAATGTTTTATGATTCAAAGGGTGGAACCTGTTTTGAAAAAATTAAACAGAAACTGTTCCTTAGAAAAAGTTTTGAAATAATACCCCGTTGAGAAGAACTAGATGAGTTGAGCAATCATACCTAGAACAGAGTGTTCTTATGATTTGGAAGGTTTGAATATAAACCTATTTTGAGATTATGATTGGTTAAAAACTATGAACGATGTTCACTCTGACAGAAAGGTCTGCAGCCTGTCTTTGGATGAAATAGTTCATATGAATTTCAAGGGAAATAAGGGTGGTCGTTGTGTGTGATGGATAACTATTGTTATAAACAGAGGATTGACGGGTGTAATAAGGATGGTCGTTGTGTGTGTGCATGGTATAACTATTACTATTATATCTTCTAAGATTACAACAGATTGGAGTTCTCACTTCTTTGTGATTTGAGGATTTAGAGATGTTGTTCTTATTAGAAATAATAGTATTGATGTTATGGTTACGGGAAAATATGAGCTATGGTCATTAATTTTGGTCAAATACATTTTGGAACAGAATGTTCATATTTATGAGGAACCAGAGGAGCTCTAGTTGGTCCTCATTATTGGACCAGAGGATTCTGGTTATTTAATTTAAGAAGTATGCTTGTTCTTAATAAATTAATTGGACCAGAGGCTCTGTATCTATTGATAAGAGCTTATCGGTCAAAATTTGTATTTTAAGAAGTTTTAAGATAAAGGAGTTTATACTTAGTATTTTGTACTAAAAATATACCAGAGGGGCTCTGGTCGACATACACGTTGAACTAGAGGCTCTGGTTGATCATAACTATTGAACCAGAAGCTCTGGTTAGTACAACCAGAGGCTTTAGTCAAATAAGAACTCTTTATAAACATTCTTTTGTAAAAAAGACTATCTTATTGGTTGGAAGCTTAACTCAAGAACACTACAAGAAATTATATGAGCCAGAAGCTCTGGTTAGTACAACCAGAGGCTCTAGTCGAAGAAATAAAAGCTCTGATAGAAAGACCAGAGGGGCTCTGGTCCTATTTCTTCAAATATATTCCAAGTATAGTTTGGAACCAGAGGCCTGATGAACGAAAACTGAAAGGGAACCTCACTAGACATTCATGTCTAACCCTCATTTTGTGTTTTCAGAAATATGTGTGCAGGTTATGATAATAAGGGAAAGAGTATTTTGTGAACTACTTCCCTATGTGCTTTGCTATGTTTCGAAGCTTGGATGCGAGGATACAAGAGCATGTACTTTTGGAATTTTTTTGAACTATGTATTGTACATTATAGACTTTTGTATTATGGACCTATGTGGGGAAAATATGTATTCTATGTATAAAATATGTGTTATATGCAATGAATGGATTTGGGGGTGTTGCATAGATGGTGTAAGAGCGTGAGTTTAAGGGATTTAGGTATTTACATGCATGATGCCTAGACTTAAATTGCTTCGTTGCATATTAGGGTCCCAGACATAGTTAGCACCTTTAGAATAAATATGATAAGTTAAGAGATCAGTGTGTAAGGTATTTTCGGATTACATCTGGCCAATGTAATTTTGAATCTACAGGTACATAACTGAACTTGGAAACTTTATTATATTTGGGAATGTGAAAATATGTTTATTAAATTTTAAAATCAACAGATGACGAGCAGATCTACAAGGTCAGAAAGAATCACCCGCCCCAACCCCACTAATGAAGAAGAAGATTTCCTATCATTGCTCCTGTTGGTACCGCTGAGGGCAGAGGCAAAAGAAGAGGAAGGACAGAGCCAGAGGGCAAGGCAGAGGACAAACGAAAGGAAGGATTAATCAAATAGAAAATAATGCAGATCAAGCAGAATCCAACTCTGAAAGTATGAATCAAGAACAGATACCACAACTAGAATATGTGACCAGAGATATGCTTGCTGAAGAAATGGGAAAGCTAAGGGAAACCTTGACTTCCATTATGGGGGTTCCTGCCAGAATTGAGACTGACAGAGTTGAAATTTCCAGTTATCAATAATCGGGAAGGAGATATAAAGATGTTCTTAACCTGCAAGCCACCAACTTTCTCGGGAGACAGAGATCCAGTTAAAGCCATGTGTTGGATCAAAGAGATAGAGTGTGTATTCAACACTATTCGATGTGTAGAATCAGATAAAGTTAGATTTGTAGTTTCTATTTTGAAGTCAAATGCCTTGTTTTGGTGGGAGGTAGAATCATTGGCCAAAACAGATATTCTACAAACTATGACATGGACAGAGTTTGTAAGTAGATTCAAAGAGCAATTCTGTCCTAAAACAGCAGTCAGACAGATGGAAGAGGATTTCTTAAAACTAGAACAGAGCTCTGGGTCAGTCAGAGAATACACGGAGAAATTTATAGAATATTCAAGGGTTGCTGAGCATTACATCTCAACAGAGGCGAGAAAAGTAGAACGATACATTTTGGGACTAAAACCATCCATCAGGGAATTTGTTATAACAATGAATCCTGCTACCTTTCCAATGGTAGTAGATGCAACAGAGATCACCGAGAGGAATAAGAATAGAAGTGAAGAAGGGAAACAGATGGAGAAAAGAAAATGGAAAGGATCTTCGGCCAATTATTGAGAATCAAAAACTGCCAAGTTTAATAATAAGGCAATATAGAGACCGATGGAAAGAGCCTGTCCCCAATGTCGACAGTATCACCGAGGAGAATGTCGAACATAATCCATAAAATGTTTTAACTGCGGTGAAATTGGGCATACTTCGATTTTCTGTCGACAAAACAGAAAATGTTTTCATTGTAATTCCCCAGATCATTTCAAAAATAATTGCCCACAATTGAAAGCTCCACATCTCACTATGGGAAGCAATACATCGACCGGTCGTGGGAGACAAAGTATAGGCAGAGGATCGGGTGGGGCGCGGGGTCGATCTTTTCAGATGACCAAACACGAAGCAGAAACTACACCCGATGTAGTAACAAGTACTTTTCTCGTGAACTCTTTACATGCTAAAGTGTTATTTGACTCGGGTGCAAATTTCTCGTTTGTATCCCCATCATTTGCTTTATGTGCTCATATGAATTTTGTGCCCCTTGATTATAAGTTAGTAATTGATACTACTAACGGTCAAGTATCAGTGGATTATGTGTTCAAAAACTGCACTATCATAATTAAGGAAAGTGAGCTACCCATCAGATTATTTCCCATGCTTATGAAAGAGTTTGACGTAATAGTGGGAATGGATTGGTTAGCCGAGAATCAGGCCAGCATTATTTGTGATAAGAAGATGGTTAGAATAACATTACCAAATAGAAGGACAGTCAATATTCATAGTGATAGTCAAAGTCATTCACACAGATTGTTATCAATAATGAAGGCTAGAAGATGCATGCAGAAAAAGTGCCAAGGATTTTTGGCCTATGTAATCAATGCCAAAAAGAGAAAAGAAGAGCAGAGATTGATCCCAGTGGTCAGTGATTTTCCAAAGGTATTCCCGGAGGATTTGTCTGGTCTTCCACCAGATAGAGATATAGAATTCAGAATTGACCTCTTACACGGGGCAACGCCTATAGCCAAAGCACCATACATATTAGCCCCACCAGAGTTAAAAGAGTTAGTATCGCAGTTAAAAGATCTACTTGATAAAGGCTTTATCCAACCAAGTACATCACCTTGGGAGCTCCAGTTCTATTTGTTAAGAAGAAAGATGGATCTATGCGAATGTGCATAGATTACCGAGAACTCAACAAATTAACGATTAAAAGTAAATATCCATTACCCAGGATAGACGATCTGTTTGATCAGTTAGTAGGGGCTAGCAACTTTTCCAAGATTGATCTGCGATCTGGATACCATCAACTAAAGGTAAGAAATGAAAACATTCCTAAGACTGTTTTCAGGACAAGGTACGAGGATCATGAATTTTTGGTTATGCCTTTTGGATTAACCAATGCACCTGCAGCCTTCATGGACTTAATGAATGAGTATGTCGAGAATATCTTAATAAGTTTGTGATTGTTTTCATTGACGACATTCTAATTTACTCGAAGACAGAGGAAGAACATGCAGAGCACCTCCGCCTGGTCCTGAGTTTCTTAAGGAAAGAAAGGTTATATGCAAAGTTGTCAAAATGCGAGTTCTGGTTGTGAGAAGTTCAGTTTTTGGGACACGTGATATCAGAAAAAGGAATACAAGTAGATCCAGCAAAAATTGAAACGGTTGCAAAGTGGGAAACACCAAAATCCCCATCTGAAGTCCGAAGCTTTTTTGGATTGGCAGGCTATTACCATAAGTTCATACAGAACTTTTCCAAAATAGTCGTACCATTAACCAAGTTAACCCGTAAAAATGTCAAGTTCCAATGGGAGACAGAGCAACAGAAGGCTTTTCAGTTTTTAAAAGATCTTCTCTGCAGCGCTCCAATTCTATCTCTACCCGATGGAACAAAAGATTTCATAGTATACAGCGATGCATCAAAGCTGGGATTGGGCTGTGTATTGATGTAGAGAGGAAAAGTCATATCTTATGCATCTCGCCAACTAAGGCATCATGAAAAACAATACCCCACCCATGACATGGAATTAGCAGTCATGGTTTTCGCACTAAAGATATGGAGGCACTATCTTTTAGGAACCAAATGCCAAATTGTTAGCTCCAGTATTCCTATTTTGTAAAAGTATAGAAAAAATATATTGCAAATCTTGACAGAAGGTTAACTCCACAGAAGACAACAGAGGATTAGCGACAGAAGCCGTTTGATCGAGCAAGTAAAGAGTGGCAGAACCTCTGATGCGTCTCTCAGAGGTTCTGGAAAATAGTCCTCTGATCAAAAGAACACGCAAGTCATTTACAGCAGAACCTCTGAGATGGCTCACAGAGGGTCTGCGATTTTCGTCTTCTGTGAAGTTTCTGTTCTAACAGTTTTCAAAGGTTGTTAGCCGCATGTGCTTCTCACGTGACTAGGACTTAATCGACTTTCTTTGGACGACCCAGATGAAGACACTTGTCAAGATCTAGTCTCTAAGGTCGTTAGGAACTAGTATAAATAGCGGATAGGGCCTTTGTAAACAGTGTGCTTCCAGTATTGTAATTGTCAAAATTTTCAATTGAATGAATTGAAAAAACTTTGGAGTAATATTCTTGCATTCATCTTCTTCGTTGAGACTGTGTGTTCTTGGTGTGTTTAGAACTTCTAATCACTTACTCACTCTGTTTTGCTCTTATTAATACTTCCGCTGCACTTCAATTGTTTTAGAGCTTGTTTAGAGTGTTAGATCAATATCAAAGTTGAATTCAGATCCCACACAAATCTTTATAGATCACAAAAGCTTACAACACTTGTTCAACCAGAAGGATCTGAATGTAAGGAAGAGGTGATGGATTGAACTCGTTAACGACTATAATTGTGAGATTCTCTACCACCCAGGAAAGGCAAAGGTAGTGGCCGATGCTTTAAGCTGAAAGGAAAGAAGTTTCACGATCAGAGCAATGAAAATCTGCTTAAGTCCAGACTTTCACCAAGCAATTTTGAAAAACCAGAAAGAAGCTGTTAAAGAAGAGAACCAAAAATTTGAAAAGGTGGGAAAAATGATTTCTACCATGGAAACCAACAACGAAGGAATTTTATGCTTCTAAGGCCGGATTTGGGTACCAATTTATGGGAATATACGGGAAACTATTCTAAATGAAAGCCACAAGTCCCGTTACTCAGTACATCCAGGCACCAACAAAATGTATAAAGATTTGAAGGTATTTTTATTGGTGGCCAGGTCTCAAGAAAGACATAGCAAGGTATGTGGAACGATGCTTAACTTGCCTACAAATTAAAAATTGAACATCAGAGAACTTATGAAAACCTGCAATCATTAGAAATACCAGTCTAGAAATGGGATCACATTACAATGGACTTCATCATGAAATTACCCCGAACACCAAAAGGTTATGATGTAATATGGGTAATAGTGGACCGTCTATCAAAGTCTGCATATTTCCTACCAATAAAAGAGACTTATTCATTGGAAATATTGGCTCAATTATCCATCAAGAAAATCGTGACTAGACATGGTGTTCCATTGTCCATTATTTCTGACCGAGACAGTTGCTTTACCTCAAAGTTCTGGGAAAGTCTACAAAAACTTTGGGATCTCAAATAAAATTGAGTACAGCTTATCACCCACAAACGAATGGACAAAGTGAAAGAACCACCCAGACTCTCGAGAACATGTTGAGATCTTGTGTCATCGACTTCGGAGGATAATGGGAGGAACATTTACCATTGATAGAATTTGCCTACAATAACAGTTATCACTCCAGCATTCAAGCGGCACCTTATGAAGTCTTGTATGGAAGAAAATGCCGAACACCGTTATGTTGGAATGAGGTAGGTGAAAAAGCAGTTAACAGGTCCTAAAATTGTGCAAACAACATCTGAAAAGATTGAACAGATTCAGGCAAGAATTAAGATTGCCCAAGATCGACAGAAAAGTTATGTTGACAAAAGGAGAAAACCAATTGAGTTCAACATAGGTGACTTTGTAATGTTGAAGGTTTCTCCATGGAAGGGTGTTATGAGGTTTGGGAAGAAAGGAAAGCTTAGTCCAAGGTATATCGGACCATTCAAAATCTGCAAACGGGTTGGGCCGGTAGCCTATCAATTGAAACTACCAGAAGAACTCAGTCAGATTCATAGTACCTTTCATGTATCGAATCTACGCAAATGTTTGGCAGACCCAAATCTAGTTATACCATTTCCCGAGATCAAACTTGACAACAAGTTGAATTTCATCGAAGTACCAGAGGCATTGACTGACAGGAAGACCAAAGTATTAAGAAATAAAGAGATCAGTCTGATAAAAGCGCAGTGGCGTTTTTATAAGGGATCAGAAGCAACATGGGAACTAGAATATGATATGAAAACCCAATATCCTTGGTTATTTGAATGAATTCCAGGACATAATTCTTTTAAGAGGGAGAGAATGTTATAACCAGGTTTTTCTGCGAACTTGGGTCAAGGTAACCTTGTGTGTATATATGTGGTAATTTGATATTATGCATACATATGGAAGCAGTACAAAAATATAGGCGGTTATGTGTTAGGAAAGTATTATATATATATATATATATATAACCCAATACTTCATAGTTAAGAAAGGTTAGTGTTAAATTAGTATCTTCCAAACCGCCTAAGGACTTTTATATTGAAAATATCTGCCACCGCCTATGAATTTTATATTAAAAAAGACTTCACCGCCTTGTTGAAAACATATATATATATATATATACATATATATATATATATAAAGAAGAAAAAGATAAGATGTTATCTTATCATTTTTTAGAAAAAGGAGTATGTTTTGAGAAAGAAGAGTTTGAGGCGGTGAAGAACATTTCCTGAGGAAAATTGTTGTTTAAAGATTCTGCTAATTACTGTGTGGTAACCTACAGGATCTGTAATTTCAAGGTGAGTTTTTATTAAACTTTTGATTATAATCGTAAGTTTGTAATCTGCTGTTTGATCCTGTAATTTAGTAGTTACAAATGATTGAGATTTGGAAAGAATCTGGTGAAACTATATTTAAACAGTTTTGAAAGAAATGTTTTATGATTCAAAGGTTGGAACTTGTTTTGAAAAGATTAAACATAAACTGTTCCATAGAAAAAGTTTTGAAATAATACCCCGTTGAGAAGAACTAGATGAGTTGAGCAATCATACCTAGAACAAAGTGTTCTTATGATTTGGAAGGTTTGAATATAAACCTATTTTGAGATTATGATTGGTTAGAAAACTATAAACGAGGTTCACTCTGATAGAAAGGTCTGCAGCCTGTCATTGGATGAAATAGTTCATACGAATTTCAGGGGAAATAAGGGTGGTCGTTGTGTGTGATGGATAACAATTGCTATAAACAGGGGATTGATGGATGTAATAAGGATGGTCGTTGTATGTGTGCGTGGTATAACTATTACTATTATATCTTCTAAGATTACAACAGATTGGAGTTCTCACTTCTTTGTGATTTGAGGATTCAGAGATGTTGTTCTTATTAGAAATAATAGTATTGATGTTATGGTTACGGGAAAATATGACCTATGGTCATTAATTTTGGTTAAATACATTTTGAAACAGAATGTTCATATTTATGAGGAACCAGAGGAGCTCTAGTTGGTCCTCATTATTGGACCAGAGGATTCTGGTTATTTAATTTAAGAAGTATGCTTGTTCTTAATAAATTAATTGGACCAGAGGCTCTGTATCTATTGATAAGAGCTTGTGTGTCAAAATTTGTATTTTAAGAATTTTTAAGAGAAAGGAGTTTATACTTGGTATTTTCTACTAAAAATAGACCAGAGGGGCTCTGGTCGACATACACGTTGAACTAGAGGCTCTGGTTGATCATAACTATTGAACCAGAAGCTCTGGATAGTACAACCAGAGGCTCTTGTCAAATAAGAACTCTGTATAAACATTCTCTTGTGAAAAAGACTATCTTATTGGTTGGAAGCTTAACTCAAGAACATTACAAGAAATTATATGAGCAAGAAGCTCTGGTTAGTACAACCAGAGGCTCTGGTCGAAGAAACAAAAGCTCAAGTAGAAAGACCAGAGGGGCTCTAGTCCTGTTTCTTGAAATATATTACAAGTATGGTTTGGAACCAGAGGCCCGATGGACCAAAACATAATATGGTTTTTAGTCTTTGCTACATGAGATGGATTATTTGAAATAAATGTTTTGGTGATCTTCACCCTGCATTACATAAAAGGGAACCTCACTAGACATTCATGTCTAACCCTCATTTTGTGTTTTCAAAAATATGTGTGCAAGTAATGATAATAAGGGAAAGAGTATTTTGTGAACTACTTCCCTATGTGCTTTGCTATGTTTTGAAGCTTGGATGCTAGGATACAAGAGCATGTACTTTTGGAATTTTTTAAACTATGTGTTGTACATTATAGACTCTTGTATTATGGACCTACATGGGGAAAACATGTATTCTATGTATAAAATATGTGTTATATGCAATGAATGGATTTAGGGGTGTTACAATAGTTTTTAGAAACAGTTGATTTAGGGCTGCTTGAATAATTTTAGATTTAGAACAATAATAAAAGCTTATTTACACTGTGAAGGTGAACCAGTTGAGCTTTGAGCACAAGAAAAGTCTTTAACTTTCTTTAATAGTTAGTCTCGTTCATCAGCAACTAAATCATACTTCTCTTTAAGTTCAATTCTCATTTTTAGTTCAGTTTCAAATTATATCTTCAGATCAGACAATTTCTTAGAAGTATGAAGGAGTTTAACTTCTAACTCCTTCTTCAGCTTCTCAAACATTTTTTTTTATTTTTATCAAACTCTCTTCTCTCTTCATCTGAGCTGCTCTTTTCATTCTCAAAAGCAATGTCGAGCCATTTTTCTTTTCTACAAGCTCTTTGGCAATAGGTGCATATTTCTTAGCAGTATTTCTCTTTTCAAGAGCAAACAACTTTTTCTCTTCGTCCAAAGCCTTATGCTTTTGAGCAATGCAGTTAGATAAATCCATATTCTTGCTCAGACATTCTTCTGTAATTTCTTTCTTCCCTTAATCAATCTTGGCTTGTTCCAATATAATTAGCTGCTCAAAATTCGAAAATCTGATTCAATAGCATTTTAGCGTTCAGCTCTAGAGAGTTGATTTTATTCTCATAAGATATGTGTTCAGTACCAAATCTTCTTTCTACTTCAATCATTCTCTTCTTCTCTTTCTCAAACGCTATCGTTTCAGAACTTAAACTCTTTTCAACTTCCAAAACTTTTTCCTGTTCTAATTCTAGTAACTTCCTTATCTCAACCAAATCTCTCTCAAATTTGTGAAATTTATCTGTGAAGTCCTCATTCTTTGTAAGTTTCCTGTCTAGAGAGTTCCTCTCAGTTTGCAGTTCAGATTCAGATTTATTAAGTTTATTGACTAAATCTTGTTTTATCTTATTGGAACTGCTTATCTCATCCTCTAATTCTTTGCTTGCTGCATCCAAGGTTTTCTCAAGTTTGCTTATCTTATGCGAGAAACCTTCTTCAGAATTTTCTCTTAATGCTTTATTCTCTCTTTGCAGATCTTTAATAAATTCTTTATCTGCATGATTTTCATCAAACATGCTTATGTATTTATCCTGATAATCTTTTATGCTCTTTTCCAACTTAGAAATCTGAACTCTCAATTCCTTATTCTCCTTCTCAAGATAAACCGTCATTTCCAAAAATTTAAGATTGATCAAAGAATCTAATGCAGTAAACGAAATCAGTTAAAGAAATATCACAAAACAACAAAAACTTTCAAATACAATTCGTAAGCTCAAAAAATTCACAGAAAAGTTCAAAAACTGTTCAGAAATAAGAAAATCAACGAAAACAATTAAAAATCAGTAAAACCAGCCAAAAACTGTTGAAAACTGTTAAAAACAGTCAAGAATGGTTAAAACTAATCAAAAACAGTTTACGCGACACAAATCAGTTCAAAAAAAATATCAAAATAGTTCAGAACAGATCAAAATAGTTAAATCTTCAAAAATCAACGAATCTTATGCAGTTCAAGAAAATCGATCAAAGAAATACAATCTAAAAATATCGCACAATCACATTCAAGATTTTCTTTTGCAACCAAAAACTCACAAAAACAAACTTATCAGGACAACAAACAATGTCAAATCCGGACAAAATTATCACCGATTTACAATAATATCAGACGAGGAATCAAACACACGGTCACTTTGAAACACTTCAAAATCCGGAAAAAAAAAATGGTAGCCGAATTATGATAAATCCGGTCAAGAGAATAAAATCACCAAAGAGATGAATAATGAAGGGGCCGGATAAAGGATGAACTCCGATCAAGGCAATGACTGAGCAAGACTTAGCCACAAACACAGGTTATAAATCAATTAAAGAAGCAGTCGTATTATGTGAAATCTGGACAAGGAGTCAAGCAGAAATCAAAGAAATCCGATCAAGATTAGCTTCGGATTAGATGAGCTTGGACATGGTGGTGTACGATTTCACACTTGAACCACTCACCCAAGTAACAAATCGAACAAGGTAGGTGTGTGATTTAGGTGAAATCCGGATGAAGGGATGATCGAGCAAGACTGTTGATCCCAGATCTCTCAATAACACTTATAATCTAGTTATGAATAACCAAATTATAATGATTTCACGAAGAAAGTTAAGAGGACTCAAAAGTAATATATGAATATTCAAGAACAGTTTGAGCTTCAAACGTTTTACTTTATTGATAATAAAACGTGAAACACAAAGAGGACTTCTCACGTATGCACGCTTTTTACAATAGACCTAGTCGTCTATTTATACTAGTTAGCTAATGCTAAGATAACTAACTATTGCTACTTTCTAGAAAATAATCTAGCTAAATAATGATGTTTATCTTTCACATGGACAATCACTATTTACAAGATAAACTATAGTTCCAGCTGTTGATTCGTCATCTCCAGCTGTCATTATTGATGTGGCGCTTTCATCCTTATCTTCAAGTCTTCAATGCATGCTTAGATGAATACTTAGAAAATCTTCTAAGTGTTAGTCTGTTCACCGTATCAATGAATACACTTTCCGTTGCATCATCCATCGATCCGCTGGTTGTACTTGGTCCATCGGTTCGATGGTTGGTCTTTCCGTCGATGCTCTGGTTAGTCTTTCCATCGATCCAGACTTAGTCTTTCCATCGATCCAGACTTAGTCTTTCCATCGATCCAGACTTAGTCTTTTCTGCCTTGATGTCTTCATCG
>NC_037529.1:23963784-23967212 GCF_001531365.2 Cynara cardunculus var. scolymus
CGGTTGAGTACTTGAAGGCTTCAGACATTCTAAAGAACTTTTTCACCCCAAACTCATTCTTGTAAACAAGTCCGAATTCGGGTTGAGACAAGACAGAGGCAGAGCATATCTCCCGTAGGCCCTGGAATTCTTTGTTTGGTGGAGCGCAGGATAGCCTCTCAATGCCCAGCCTTAGCGCAATCTCGAAGTCTGTTTTTGCTCTTAGCTTTACCAGGGACTCCATTGTCTTTACTATCGCTCGATTTGCCATTCCAAACCATATCCCGTGATCCTGCCTCTGAGCTGTATAGGCGTATAATTTGATTAAGTCGTACGGGTTGAGATTAATGAGATCATTTTACTTGAACACGCTAATGATCCCATGGGCTCTCTCCACGGTGAACTCAATGTATCTGATAGCTCGGTTAGCGAAGGATTTTACCTTTAAGTCCATGACTCTCCTTATTCCTTCATTCGAGAAGACAACTCGAGGATCTTGAGTAGTTTGTCTGACGAAACGATGGTGTAGGAGATCCATTGATTCGGATGATAGGATTGGAGGATTTGTTGACAAACTTTCATCGCGATCATGGTACATATATTGATAGATATTTTCCATCATTCCTGGTTCCCTGGGTGGCTCTTGAGGTCTTCTCCTCATCGACTCCATCTGCTGAATAATTTCGTCCACTAGGCCTGTTGGAGGATGCCTTGAGGAAGAGGGAACATCCGCTTGCATCATTGGTTGTGTTTGGGTTGGTTGGGTTGGGGTTATTATAGGTTCTGGTTGTTGGGGTGATGAAGGTTGGGTTGTAGTAGGCTTTGGTTGTATGGGTGAAGAAGGTTGGGTTATAGTAGGCTCTGGTTGTATGGGTGAAGAAGGTTAGGTTATAGTAGGCTCTGGTTGTATGGGTGAAGAAGGTTGGGTTATTATGGGCTCTGGCTGTAGAGAAATGATGAAAGGTTGAGTTGTGCGGGGTGTTGGTGAGGGGGTTAAGGGTAGGTTTATATTTGGTGTAGGAGAAAAAGGTTGATGTGTTTGTGGAGTGGTTGGTTCTTCATCGGTTGAGGAACTCAACACGATGGGTTCTGGGGTTGTAGCCAAGGCAACCTGGATATGCGGTTGATCATCAGAGGGCAAGGCCTCTGGTTCCTTTGCTTGGGTTTCTTGAGGTGAAGGTTGGTGTGGTGCTGGTTGCTGTGGTGCAGAGGATGTTGAAGTGTATGCAGCCGCCGCCTCTTTCTCCCCCTCACGAGGGCCAAGGCCTTGATCCTCGGGATCTTGGTCGTTGTGGCGCCTTCTTTTGCTCGGGCGGCTGCTTGAGCAAGAGGCTTAAGACCTCTTCTTCTTCTTGTCCTTCCTGAGGGATGTAAGATACTCCCTCAGGGCTGCCTTTCTGGTGGTCTCCTTCATTGAATGAAAGAGAGTTGATGTACGTCGTTGTTCATCGACCATCGTTTTAGTGAGAGCCCTTGTTGGTTGGATGGCTCGATGAACAAACTTTGCACTGATCTCGTTGAAAGAGGAGACCAGTGCTCTTGATAGTGCTTGCATGTCTGCCTTTGTGGCAAACTCGATGGTGGAGGTGGAGGTGGAGGTTGTAGGTTGTGATGGGATGGTGGAGGTTGAAGTTGGTGGGGGGAATAGGGAGGTTGGCGATTAAATCTTTCACCTCTGTAGTGAAGGAAGAGAAGGCTTCATCGAATGAGGGGCCTGAAGAGGGAGGAGGTGGTTGAGGGGTGGGTTGGGGTATTTGGGCAAGGATGGCAGCGGGTAGTTGGGTGAGAGTGTCTTGGATGGTTGTCATTTGGTGGGTGAGGGTGTTGAGGGTTTCATCGATTGAAGAGGTGGAAGGTTGAGAAGGTTGGGGAATTTGAGAGATGATGGAGGATGGTAGTTGATGAAGGTGGCGTGTGATGGTTTGTAGTTGGGAAATAATGTATGTGAGGTTCTCATCGGTCTTAGTTGCCTGAGCCGTGAGGGTGACAATGGATTTGATGAGGACTTGGTTGCGTTGGGTGGCTAGGGATGAGATGGTGTTATGATGTTGGGTGATGGTTTGTTGGAGAATTTGGAGGCGGGAAGAGTTGGTTTGGGTTTGGGTTTGGGTATCGATCTGGTTTAGATGTCGTTGAAGGATGGCAAGGGATTGGTGGTGGTCAGAGGTATCGGGTGAGGGTGGTTTTTCCACCAGCCCTTGTATTAGGAGTTTAAGGTCATCCAAGGACCACGTCACTTTGTCAACATAGGCATGGAACTCAGCCTTAGTGACCAGATCTGCTATTTGGGTAACCCCTACAGCAACAGATGCTACAGGTTGGGCCTCTGTTTCTGAGGCGCCTTCTTGGCTTTGTGTGAAGGTAGGCCTTGAAGGACTTCCATCATGTCCTTGATAGCCTTCAAGAGAAGAGCTATCTCGTGATGTTGGGACATCCACTTGCTCTTCCTCAGCTTCAGAAGCTAAGTAAGTGAATCGGATGTGTGTTCCCTTCGATAAATCAAATATCAAGGGAAGGGGTGCACAAAACGAAGATCGCTTTGAATGATCTATGGGTTCAACATCAGAAGCAACGAATGCTTATGTGTGTGTGAGGGGTTGTAGCGAGCCCTGAGGCGAAGATGCTCTTATTTCTTCATCACCTCTCTGTTGAGAGAGGGGTGATGGATGATGGGGTTCCTCGGCTKGWTCATCTCCAGAGGCCCGAAGGATGGCCTCTGGATGGCTAGCTTGGGTTGTGATTGGACTGGGTCATCCTGTTTCAATATCCCTTTGCCTTTGATCGCCAGGGATAGTGGATGTGGTTGCCCTTTGGGTAGTGGGTTTAGAAATATGTTGGTGAGAGCCGGGGGAGTCACTAGCATCATCATCATCATCTTCATCATCCGATGAAGACGATGCTTGTGCTCCCTCGCTTGGAGGGGGGGACGGCTCTAAGTGCTTCGAGGTAGCTGCCCTTGGTTCTTGGGACAACATGGAGCATTCATAGGCTTGGCGTATCTCGCTTGTCGATGGAATGACAGTGAGCATAGCCCTTGAGAGTGGTCTGTTGATGCTATATCCTTCCTTGGAAAGAGTTGGGCGATGTCCGTGCATCTTGTAGACCGGTGTGTATGGCTCTGTTGCGGGGATAGCATTTTTCCTCATCGCATCCCCAATTATGAGAGCAAGGAAGCAAGGGAAGAGGACAGCTGTCAGTGGCTTTCCAGCAGCTTGAAGTTTACACTTCTTTAGCACAGCTGCGTGGATCTGTGTAGATGAGGAGGGCTTAATCGATGTTGAGGTTGAAGTAGAGGCCATACATGATCGTCATTATGTTCAAATTCCCTTGGTCGAGGGAGCCTAACTTGCATGTCAGGGACCGGTTCAGGATTGAAAAGAACAAATTCCACATTGGTGGGAGGAATTGTCTTTTGAAATCCGAGATGTTTCGTATCTCTTTGTTGTAGC
>NC_037529.1:23967312-23977862 GCF_001531365.2 Cynara cardunculus var. scolymus
TTCTACAAACTGTTTAGTATTCTTGTAGACCCTTTTGGGACCAACAGATACCACTCTTGTCGTTTCGGCGAGTTCACTAAGAACCGCAATGGGAGCAACATATGCTCAAGACTTTTGTGTACCTAAGTGTATAGGCTCTAAACTCGAGGTGCACAGAATCGAAGTCATAGGCTGGGGCAGTGGCCTACTTATTTCAATATCTACATTCTCTGAGTGAGAAGCAGATTATGTATGTGCTATATCTCCTTGATGAAATGAAACAACTAGTTGTTGAGAACCAGTTGAGTGGTCAGGTTGGGTGTGAAAGTGAATAGCTGGGCTAGCTATGTCTTCTTCAATACCAACATTCAACGGATGAATGTGATAGCAGATGTGGGTGCCCGACTATGTGTATCCGCTGGGATAGGAGCTTGATCTTGATTTTGTGCTCCACTCACACACTCACCATATTCTTCTACTTCCCTTTCACTCAACCTCTCAACATTTTCTACTTAAGCTTCCTCATCTCCTTCTTCTACTGGAATATCTGACAAGTCTTCCAGCATACGATCATAGTCATCAGGTCTGGTTCCAAAATCGTCAACATTAAACGATAGAGAATGCAGACTTGGACAAGTTTGTGGAGGTTCAAATTCTGGAAAGATCTCATCAATATTATCAACCAATGCTCCTATTTGAATATTCTGTGAAAGAATTGGTTGAGCATGGTTGTCAGTATCATCATCATCATTGTCATTGTCATCATCATCATCCGCCAGAGCTGCCTAATTGTCGGATATTGTATCTTCCGAACTTGATGAAGTTAAGGAAGTACTATCAGATGAAGTACTATGCTGATCAGAGGCTTTGCGCTCCTGTTCACCCCTCTCAATTACATTTTCCCTCAACTCACAGCCCTGTTCAGGTAACCCGTGTTCCTGAATGCTCTCACCTACAGCTAAACCCTCTCTCTCAACTGAGGCATGGGGTGATCTCGGGGTAAGTTCAACCGGTTCTAGCTGAACTATAGGATCTATCACTGGCCTATAATCTATAACGCACTAAGCCCTCTGATCAACGAAGGCAAATAGCTCGAGTGGAATATCCATGATTGAGTCCAGATCTTCAACCTCGGTATGTTTCCGAATTCTAGACATGACGAATGTCGGCCCCATTTCACTGTTAGCTCTGGTTGGGATGTCTTCATTTGAGTTCATCATTGCTTTTATGAACAGTTGCAGAAACCGTTGAAAAGGCACGAACTTTCTGGCTTTGGACAGAAATCTCTTTGCATTAACGAGCTCGACCAGTTCATTCCATATGATGAGGGCATAATCATATTTGCGCGTAAAGACTATCCCATGGAAGAACTTCAGGAATGAACTACTTCACGTGTCGATTCCCGTAGTTTTTGCAGTCAGGCATCTGTTCAGAATTGAAAATAGTAGATGCCAGATCGGCGGTAGGAAACGCTGTTTGAATTGACACGGGTTAGTCAACTCTTGCGAGTATTCTAACTGTTTGATGTCACGGCAAAGTTCGTCGTCAGTAATAAGAGTTTCAAACCCTGTGGAGCCTGGTCCATGAAGACGTATAATTCTTCTAAGTCTTTTTAATGTCAATCGGTTGACATATTCATCTACGGCTCCTTCGAAGTAGTATGTTTCTCCGTCTTTGGCTAATGTTAGGGTATTCCAAAACTGTTGTAAATACGCCATTGGAACTGGTGTGTGGGCAAAAAGAAAATAGGCAATAGGGTGTCCGTGCAGTATTTTTGGAATTATTTGGTACTCGACAAGTATATCAAAGCTGAAAGAATGGTTGTTTGGTTTAATTTCTAGGTATTGGCATTGAGGGAATAGCGTTTCTGCGGGTATATGTAGGTTAAATGGCTAAGGAGGGTTAGGTATGTTGTCAGACCTGACAGAGGGAATGTGGGATTCCTCGTCAAACTGATGTTGAATATCCGCCATTTACATGTAAAATATCTAAAAAGTTAGATTCCGAATTAATGATACAATGCGAATTTCTCAAAAAAAATTGAAAATCTTAAAAAAAATTGAAGACTAAAAACAAATTTAAGACTAAAAATAAAATAAAAAAAAATTAACAAATTTTTTTAATAAAAAAACAAATTTACTAAAAAAATAAAACTAAACAAAAATAATTTCTAAAAGAAATAACACTAAAAAAAAATTTAAAAAATAAAAGAAATCTAATAAAACTAAAAACTAAAAAAAATTTACTTAAAAGAAAAAAAAACTTTAAAAAAATTAAAAAACAAAAAATTCAACAGGATTAGAAATCCGGTCAACAAAAGAAAACCATAAAAAATCTAAGTCAAAAAACTTAAACCGGACAAGTATCAACCGGATTAAGGTTGATCGGAGTAAACTCCGGTCACCTTCTTCGGCCAATAATCCGTTTAAAACACGAAAAAACCCTAAAACAACCAAAACTAATCTAAACAAAAACCAAATCAATCAAAACTAAAAACTAAACTAAACCTAAGATAAAATCGGACAAAAATTAACTTCTTCAACTCTTTTTATTAGAATAGATTCATTAGGTTTTGACCCTTTTTTTTGTTTCAATCAATTTACAGTCCAAATTAGTTCGATTCAGATTCAAAGTATATTAGATTCACAAGTTATAGATGATAACAGTCCAAACAGTCGACATAGTCCAAGATTATGAAGTCAAGGAATGATATTCGAGTTAAAATGAAATAAATGTAAACCTTAGAAGTAGATTAGGGAAGAAACAAATTGGATTGAGTTCAATGTGAAGATCTTGAGCGATTTGCTAGCCGGAGACGATGATGAATAGTGACAACGATTTAAGGTAAAAGTAAAAAATGAAGTGTAAAAATCGATCGAATATTTATAGTCAAAGTCAAAAACCGTTCAAATTCTAAACCGCTCAAAGCTTATCCGGATTAGAATAAATCAGACAAGAGGTGTCAGATTTAGAGAATAAGAATCAGCTAAGTGTTAATCCGGACAATAAATCGCTCAAGGCACAGGGGATTTAGAAGAACACCGGTCAAGAGCCATCCGATTTAAGAATAAACTGCTCAAGAGTCAATCAATTTAACAATAAATCGCTCAATGAAAGAGTTAAATCGGTCAATACACAAGCGATTTAAAGACTTGAAAAACACAAATGAGTTAAGCGATTTAACAATCCGCTCAAAGTCAACCAAGCGATAGAAATCCGCTCAACTCCTTGTAAACATATCTAACCTTATCCGGATAAGAGTTTATCATATAGTCTTTTGTCCGGATTAGTCTAAATCGGACACTACGTTGTCCGGATTTGCAATAAATCGGACAAGTGTTGTCCGGATTAGTCTAAATCAGCGAAACACTTATATTTTTAAGCTCTACGTCTTTAAAAAATTAGATAATGTTTAAATACCTGTAAGAAAATTTTAAACTGTTAGTCCAAAACAGATAAAGTCACTCCCCCTCAAAATATGATCAGATAAACAAAATATAGATAAAAAATCCACACTCCCCCTCAAATATAGATTTCCACGATCAAAAAATTTAAAATCAGATAGAAAAAATGAAACACTGACTTGTATTTAAAAAATACAGATATTTGATCAAATGAATTTGAAATAAATACAATTCAATAAATTGAACTGTTTTTAATAAAAATTTAAATTTTCAAATTAAACATACTTAACTTAGATACAAGAAAACTAAAGCGTTTTTCTTCTAAAGCTTTCGTAAATAAATCAGCTAATTGAAATTCTGTATTTACAAAATACAGTTAAATGGTTCCTTTTTCTATATGATATTTAATAAAATGACAATGGATATCTATATGTTTGGTCTTTGTGTGTTGAACAGGATTATATGAAATAGCAATTGCACTTTTAGAATCACAGTAAATGGGAATTTTGTTAAAATAAAACCCGTAGTCTCTGAGCTGTGTCTGCATCCATAAAACCTGAGAACAGCAGCTCGCAGCAGCTACATATTCTGCTTCGGCAGTAGATATGGATACGCAGTTTTGTTTCTTTGACGCCCAGCTAACTAACTTGTCTCCCAAAAACTGTAGATGTCCCGAAGTGCTTTTCCTATCCAACATACAACCTGCATAGTCTATATCTGAGTAAGTTGTCAGTTCAAAACTAGTACCTTTGGGATATCAGAGTCCAAGATTAGCAGTCCCTTTGAGATAACTGAAAATGTGCTTAACGGCAATTAAATAGGACTCCTTTGGATTAGCCTGATATATGGCACAAAGTTGTATTGAAAACATAATATCAGGTCTACAAGACGTCAAATACATTAAAGAACCTATCATGCCTGGATATGTTTTCTGATCTACAGCTTTTCTAGACGGATCAACATGTATTTTCGTTCCATGAGCCATAGGTGTTTTTATAGATGAACAGTTTTCCAAATCAAATTTTTTCAGGATATCAAAAATATATTTTGTTTGACAGATAAAGATACCCAAAGATAATTGTTTTACTTGAAGACCTAAAAAGAAGTTCATCTCACCCATCATGCTCATTTTAAAACGTGAAACCATTAAGGCAGAAAGTTTTTGCAGTATTTTGGGTTCGTAGATCCAAATATTATGTCGTCTACATAAATTTGTATCAAAATAATATCAGAATTTTCCTTTTTAATGAAAAGGGTTGTGTCAATATTATCTTTCGAGAAGCCTGACTTTACCAGAAAATCTGATAAGATGTCATACCAGGCTCTCGGAGCTTGTTTAAGACCATAAAGAGCTCGGTCGAGGATGTAAACATGATCCGGCTTCGACTAATCCACAAAACCCTCCGGTGCAGCAACGTAGACTTATTCCTTGAGAAGACCGTACAAAATGCTGTCTTGACGTCCATCTGGTACACTGTAAAGTTTTTGTGTGCCGTGTACACCAGAAACATTCATATTGCTTCGATCCTTGCTACTGAAGCAAAAGTTTCATCATAGTCAACGCTTTCTTGTTGATTGTACCCTTTAGCAACGAGCAGGGCCTTATTTCTGACAACAATGCCGTCTTCATCCTTTTTGTTTTTGAATACCCATTTTCTACCGATAATCGTCTTATTGTTGGGACGAGGTACCAATCTCCAGACTTTAAGTGTTTCAAACTGGTTCAACTCCTCTTACATTGCGAGTATCCAATCCGGATCTGCTAAGGCTTCAGATAGTGGGTTCAATATTACTCAAGAACATTAAGTATAGACACTCTTTAGCTGTCATAGACCATGTACAAATAGGTGTTGATGGATCACCAATAACTTGATGTACTGGGTGATTTCTGGTCCACCTCTTGCTATGAGGTAGGGGAATGCAGGAAAGTTTTGATCAGTGTAAGTACTTGGGGATTTCATCGGAAAAGGTTCAGGTGAAGGTTCAATATTTGGAACTGGTATAGGTTGAATATCTGGCTGAGGTAGGATATTTTCATCTTGTACGACCGATACCTCTTGCACTTCAGAATTTTCACCCTCTTCACGCTGAACTGGACCTTCAGGAGTTTCCATCTCTATTTCTTCATCAACAACTTTCGTTTCTTCTTTTGTTTTAGTTACTGGCACATCAGGAGATGAGCCAGATAACTGTTGTTCGGTCTGAATATTCCTGGACAGATCATTAGGCTGATTAGATTTATTTTCAAAAAATTCTTCATAAAAATTCTCAAACAATGAATCTAAATCAACTTTATTAGAATTAGAAGATTCTGGTTGATCAGCTTTCCGCGTAGTATTAATTATCAGCCCCGGTCCTGAACTGAATTGTTTAGAAGCCACATCAATGACTTCATCAAAGGAGACATTCATGCTTTCATTGATGATTTTGGTCCTCTTGTTGTAGACCCTATATGCAGCAGATGTCTTGGAATAACCAACAAAAACCGCTTCATTAGCTTTAGCAGCGAACTTCCCTCTGTCCTCTTCGTCATTTAAAATAAAGCACCTGCAACCAAAAACTCAGAAGAATTTGATATTAGGTATTCTTTTGTTTATTATTTCATACGGAGTTTTACCAAACCTTTTGTGAATGAGGGATCGGTTCTGGGTAAAACAAGCAGTCGCTACTGCTTCAGCCCATAGGAATAATGGAAGCTTTGAACATGTAAGTAATGTCCGCGCCGCTTCCACCAATGTTATGTTCTTTCGCTCAACGACACCATTCTGTTGTGGTGTCCGAGCTGCCGAAAACGTATGTGTAATACCTATGGATTCGAGGAATGAGCCGAGTGTATTGTTCTTGAATTCAGTTCCGTTGTCAGTTCTGATTTTTTGAACTTGCAGTTGCAGATTATTTTGGACTGTATTCAAGAATGAGATTATTGTTTCAGCCACTTCATCCTTTGACCGCAGAAAATGAACCTAGGTATATCTCGAATAGTCATCGACTATGACCAACACATACTTCTTTCCATTGATGTTTTGGACTCGCATAGGACCACAGAGATCCATATGGAGTAAGTGTAGAGGACATTCAGTGTTGAACTCTGTCTTCAACTTATGTGAAGCTTTCTTCAGTTTGCTTATTTCACATGCACCGCATACATGGTCTTTATGAAACTTTAGGTCTAGGATGCCTTTAACCAAGTTGTCACAAACCAAATTGTTCAGATATTTGAAGTTTAAATGAGAAAGACGCCGATGCCATAGCAGATTCTGCTTCAAGGAAGCCTTAGATATCAAGCAGACATCAGTATCTAATTGTGTGTTGGATAGGTCAATTGTGTAGAGATTAGATCTTCTGATTCTAGCTAGAAGCTCCTTACCATCAGTAGTTCGGATGCTGCACTGGTTAGCTTTTAAAACAGACATCTAAATTCTTATCACAAAATTGACCTATGCTAAAAAGATTATRTCCAAGTCCTTCGACATACGACACTTTCTTTATCATTAAATTCCCAAAAATTACGTCACCATGTCCAAGGATAGGCATGTATTGATCGTTTCCGAACCTTGTCGTACCTCCAAAAGATTCAATATAGTTAGACAATAATTATTTTCTACCAGTCATGTGCTTAGAATATCCGGAGTCTAAGAACCACACATGCCGGTTAACCTGCAAAAGTGAATCAATTGGGTTTTGGTACCCATTTTAGTTTGGGTCCTTTAAGCTCAGATCCCGTTGGTGGTATACTGTATGTACCAAACCAACGTTCTTTAATATGAAATTTCTTAGATAAAGTAGTTAAAGCAAAATGCATGAAATGATAAGGCTTAAAAGAAGTAAAATACTTAAGTAATTCGTTCAATCCACACGGAGAACAATTATTTTTTCCATTTCTAATATCAAACAATTCATCAACTGAATATCTTTTTATATAATTACTCAATGTAGAATTATTTAATACAGACTTAGTAAAATTATTCTTCTTCTGTCGAGTCGAAGATTTTTCTTCTTCTTTTACCCTCCAAACCTTCTTAAACTTCAACACGTTATATGAAACAGGAAAAATAAAGTCATCAGATTCAAATGAATGATGAACTTTTTGTTTAATTTTCTTTGTAAGCTTCTTCTATTTCCTCGAATTCTTTTTGGTTTTATTCTTTTTATAATACAAATCCTCGGAAACAGGTTTTTCAATAAAATTCTTTTCTATATCTGAAGCTAAATCAAAATCCTCAGTCATATTATTTTAAACAATAAAATCTTCATGACTAGGTAATTTCTTCGAAAACTCGAACTGATCAATCTTATTGTCCAAACAAACTTCTGAATTCAAGATTTCGGAAAAATTAATTTCTTCATTTGAAATATTTATTTGTTCTAAATCAGAAGCTTCACTTAAAGATTTATTACACGAGAAATACTCAGACTCAACATGTTCCGTTTTTATTTTAGAATTTTGTAAATCTTCAATTTTATTTAAAAATTCTTCTTTTTGTTGATTAAATGAAAGTCGTTCTTTATTTAAAATCTTTTCCAACTGAACCACTTGTTTTTCTAAAATTAAGGTAGGAGTTTAAAACTTTGGTTCATCAGGTTTTGATTCAAGCTCTGCTTTAGAATAACTATGAAAATAATCAGTTGAAAGTACAGAGTCTTGATTTTTATAGCTATCATTTAAGTTTGTATAGTCAAACGGAACCTGCATTTTGTCTTTTCTTTGACGATTAAAATATTCTCGTTGTTCTACCTCATCAGAAGATTTTGTAAATTTTATTGAAAACTCGGGTCCACAATCAAGATAGTCAAATTTGTATAGAGTCGGGGTATAATATAAAGCTTTTCCTAAAAATTTTGGATTTTCGTACCCCAACCCTTCCCGAGGGTTTAAAAATCTTGTTTCAGAAGGTTTGTTCAGAAAAATTGTTTGACCAGTCTGCACTCTCTTATATAAAACTTCTTCCTTAGACTTCAGTTTTTCATTTAATTAAATTATATAAAAATCAAGCTTACTTATTTTAACCACTAGTTCTTCATTAACCAATTCTAACGATTTATATCGTTCCTTGGAATCAGATAATTCGGCTTTTAAGATATTGGATTTTTTTATTAAATATTTTAGATTCAGATAACAAAGATTTAGCCCAATCCAAGTTTTCAGCATTTTTATCAAATAATTTGATGTATTTTTCTTTTTGCGTTTTTAATTCTTTTTCAAAATTATTTGAACACATTTTTTCTATTTTTAATTGTTGCTGGAAAGATTGGAGTTTAAGCATCATCTTTTGCATCTGTTTTTATGCATGAGTTCTCCAATACCTCTTCTTCCACTTCAGCACTCTGTTCTTCTTCTTCATCTGAAGAATAGCTTTCAGTTTTAGCCATCAAGCAAATGTGAGCAACAACTTAAGCTTCTTCCTCTTCATCGGTTAACTTTAACCAATGATCGTCTTCTGCCATCAGTGCTTTACCCGCATCTCTTTGTTTCGAGAGAAGAAATTTGTTTTTGTACTAGTCGGTATTTCGCGTAACCGGCTTTTTGCAGTTTACAGCAAAAGGGCCTAGCTTGCCACAGTTGTAGCACTTTGTGTGCTCATCTGCTACGCCTTTAACAAACTTCTTCTTCTCTTCCGGTTTCTTCTCGTACTTATTCTCGAATCTATTTTCTTCATATTTCTTCTTCTTGCCGAATTTATCTTTAAATTCGTATTTTGAGCCAGACGAGAATCTTTGATTGTTCGAGTGCGGTCGTTTCTGAAACTTGTTAGGAATGAAATTCTGTGTAAAATTGTATTCGTCTTGAAAGATAAAATTGTCTATAATTGTAGAAAAGTCATTGTGTTTGACTTTTCGTCGATAGTTCGACTTTGACCATTTGTGCAATGTTTGACCCTATAAATAGAGTGAAATCCTGTAATCTTTGATATGATGCTTATTGTAAATCAGTATACGTAATAGAGAGTTTGATTAGACTTTGCATGTTGACTATTTCTCTCTTCTCCATCTCTATGATATACATACAGATATTATCAGATCTGCCATTGTTATGAAGTTTACATGAAGATTGATCATAACAATGACTCACAGTTGGTATCAGAGCAGATTTGCAGGATATTTGATTGAAGAAATTATCAAGAGTTGCACGATTTTCTGGAATTTTCATAAAATTGTTCTTGAAGTTCATCTTGTTCTTGAATGTTTATTTTTGTTTTTCATAAATTTCTCTCAAATCTTTCATTTTTGGATGACTGATTGTTAAAATCGTGTTCATTATGTACAGATTTAAATCGTGAATCTGTTTCATTCTTTTATTTTCATGATTTTATCTTTGAAAGTAAAGATTTGGAGAGTTTTTGAAATATTGATGTTCTTCGTGTTCAAGTAAAAACTCATCAAAAAGGTAAAGTTTGATCCAAAGTTTGTATAAATTTTTGTAATGTTTGTGTTTGTGGGCTGTTTTGATCTAATCTTGATTGTCGTTTACGATTGATTCTTGTTAGTTGAGCGGATTATAGACTGCAGTAAGTGTTTTGATCAGAATATTGGCTGGATATAAGCTTGTTTAGACTAAGTATTTGTGCGGTTTAAGAAAATTCTGACATCCCTTGAGCGAGGAATGACCGTATTCGGTCATAATGTGAACGGATTTATGAGTGCATAGTGAGGGATTTATTTAGTGTTGAGCTTTTTAGAAAGTGCTGAGTGGTTTACAGCTGGAGCATATATGAAGCATAACTTGAGCGATGTTCATACAGTGGTGATCAGACTAGACACTAGCTTGACAGGTTTGACTATTTAGAATATGTTTTAACCAAGAGTAGATATTCTTTGTAGTGACCAGAGAAGAATCTTTTATTGAGCGGATAAGGATCTAGACTTGAGCGATTTAAGACTTTTCTTGACCGGATTAAGAACACTTCTTGAGCGGACTGTGAGCGGACTTGTGAGCGATTTAGCACCACATTGAAGAGGATTCTGATTGTATTTTGTGTTGATCCCAGATCTCTCAATAACACTAATAATCTAGTTATAAATAACCAAATTATAGTGATTTAATGAAGAAATTTATGAAGTCTCAAGAATAAAATAAGAAAGCTTAAGAACAATTTTGAGCTTCAAAGGTTTTACTTTATAGATTCATAAACGTAAAACAAAGAGTAAAAGCCTTATTTTTACAATAGA
>NC_037529.1:23978437-23981257 GCF_001531365.2 Cynara cardunculus var. scolymus
AAAATAAGCATAAATTTCATCCCATCACTAGCTACCTGAGTATATCTCTTTGAAGCGCAAGAGTAGTCTTCGATAAGCAATGATGGTTGATATCTCATGTATGAGATGACTCCCCTCTTCCCTTGGCACATGGTTTCTGTCCAGTCTTTCTCTAATGTTTTTCTGAAACCATTCAAGTGTATCTGTTGAATACTTGAAGGCTTCAGTCAATCTGAAGAACTTTTTAACCCCAAACTCATTCTTGTAAACAAGTCCGAGTTCAGGTTGAGTAAGAACTGAAGCAGAACGTATCTCCTGCGAGCCCTGGAAATCTTCATTTGGAGGAGTGCAGGATAACCTCTCAATGCCTAGCCTAAGAGCAATTTCAAAATCGCTTTTGGCTCGATGCTTCACCAGAGACTCCATTGTCTTGACAATAGCTCTGTTCGCCATTCCAAATCGTATCCCATGATCTTGCCTTTGAGCTGTGTAGGCATGTAACTCAATCAAGTCATATGGATTGAGGTTGATGAGATCGTTCTCATTGAACACGCTAACTACCCCATGGGCTCTTTCCATATTGAACTCGATGTAGCATATGGCTCTATTGGAAAGTGACTTTATTTTTAAGTCTATGACTCTTCTTATTCCATCGTTCGAAAAGACAGCTTGAGGTGGTTGAGTAGTCTGTCTTATGAAACGATGATGTAGAAGGTTCATAGACTCTGGCGATAGGATTGGAGGATTGGTTGACATGCTTTCTTTGCGTTCTTGGTACATGTATTGATGGATGTTTTCCATCATTATTGGTTCCCTGGGCGGCAATTGAGGTCTTCTCCTCATCGACTCCATGCTTTGAATTATTTCGTCCACCAGGCCTTGTGAAGGATGCCTCAAGGAAGAAGGGATGTCTGCATGCACCACAGGATGTTGGGTTGAGGGTTGTGTCTCGGCTTGGGGTTGTGTATGGGTAGAGGGTGAGTTTTCTTTGGTTGGTTCAGTTTCAAGTGGTTGAGAGGTTTCTGGTTGGGTTTGGGGTCGTTAAGGCGATGGTTGGGTTTTTTGTGGGTTCTTGTTGTGAGGTAAAAGTGAAGGGTCGAGGTGTTGGAGAAGGTGTTAAGGGTAGGTTTGTTGTGGGTGAGGGAGTGAAGGTTTGGTTAGGTTCGGTAGGTGGTGTTTTTGGTTCTTCATCGGTTGATGAATTCAACACGATGGGGTCTGGTATTGTGGCTGAGGGAACTTGGATATTTTGTTCTTCATCAGAGGGCAAAGCCTTTGGTTCCCTTGGTTGGGTTTGCTGGGTTGATGGTGGTTGTTGTGTTGATGGTTGTTGTGGTGCTGGTTGCTGTGGTGCTGGTTGTTGTGGTGCAGCGGATCCTGTTTGTTGAGTAGCCGCCGCCTTTGTCTTCCCCTCATAAGGTCCAAGACCTTGATCATTGGGATCTTGGTCTTCATGCCTTGGGCGTTTGTAGGGGCGGCTGGAAGAGCAGGATACTCTTGATCTATTCTTCTTTTTCCACATTCGAATGTGGGATGCGAGAGTGCACACTCGATCCTTTCTGCACCGTTCTTCCATTGTGCGAAGGAGAGTGTTTATTCGTTCTTGCTGGTGTTGTAAACTCTTCCTTAGCGCAGTGGTGGGTTCAGCGGATCGAGCAGCAAACTTTGCACTTATCTCATTGACAGAGGAGATAAGTGCCTTGGATAGAGCCCGTAGGTCGGCTTTGGTAACAAAGTCTGTGCCAGTAGAGGGAGGAGGTGGCACAGAGGTTGTGGTAGATGATGGAGGTTGGGGAAGGTTAGCAAGAAGATTCCTCACCTCTGCAGTGAAGGATGAGAAGGTTGCTTCATAGGAAGGGCCTGCAGAGGGAGGTGGGGTTTGGGTTTGTGGTGGGATTTGGGCAAGTATGGTGACAGGTAATTGGTTGAGGGTTGTTTGTATGGTGGCCATTTGGGTGGTGAGGGTGGCGAGGGTTTCATCGATGGAAGATATGAATGAAGGTTGAGGGTGAGGTATTTGGGAGGTGATAGAGGATGGTAGCTGATGAAGATTGCAAAGGATGGTTTGGAGTTGGGTGATGATGTAGGTTAAGTTTTCATCGGCCTTAGTTGCCTGAGCCGTGAGGGTGGCTATGGAATGGATTAGGATTTGGTTTCGTTGGGTGGCTAAGGATGATATGGTATTGTGGTGTTGGGTTACTCTTTGTTGAAGGATTTGAAGGCGGGATGAGTTAGTTTGGGTTTGGGTATCGGTTTGGTTTAGGTGGTGTTGGAGGATGGCAAGGGATTGATGAAGGTCTGGGGTATCGGGTGAGGGTTGGTTCTCCATAATCCCTTGTACGAGGAGTTTAAGGTCATCCAAGGACCGCGTCACTATATCAACAAAGGCTTGGAACTCAGCCTTAGTGACCAAATCTGCTAATGGGGGTAACCCCTGCAGCAACAGATGCTACAGGTTGGGCCTCTGTTCCTGAGGCGCCCTCTTGGCCTTGTGCGAAGGTAGGCCGTGAGGGACTTCCATCATGTCCTTGATAGACTTCTAGAGAAAAACTATCTCGTGATGTTGGAACATCCACTTCCTCTTCTTCAGCTTCAGAGGCTGAGTAAGTGAAGCGGATGTGTGTCCCTTTTGGTAGATCAAATACCAAGGGGAGAGGTGCACAAATTGAAGATCGCTCTAAACGATCTATGGGATCAATGTCAGAAGCAACGAATGCTTATGTGTGTGTGCGAGGTTGTGGCGAGCCCTGAGGCGAAGGGGCTCTTGTTTCTTCATCACCTCTCTGTTGAGAGAGGGGTGATGGGATATGAGGTTCCTCGGCTTGTTCATCTCCAGAGGCC
>NC_037529.1:23982859-23984084 GCF_001531365.2 Cynara cardunculus var. scolymus
TTCAAAATCTCATCTAATTGTAAGATTAATACTTATTACGAAGTTTTTGTCTTCTAAAAACCCTTGTTGTTTAGTTTTTAGTCACAAAAGCTGCAATTTTGTATAATCTTAAAAATGGTTTCAATTAAGATGAGTTTTATTGTAAAATGTATTTTCATGGAACCAGAGGAGCTCTGGTTATGCATGACAAAGTGGGTGGGKAACYAGAGGAGCTCKGGTTATGCATGACAAAGTGGGTGGGGAACCAGAGGAGCTCTGGTTGTAATGTCGGTGAAGACAAGTAGTAATGTTGGATTTAGATCTTGTAGAGACTTTGGTTAACAAACCAGAGACTCTGGTGAAGTATGACAATCCATGTTATAAAACCAGAGGTCTGGTGTTATATTTATATATAGCATTTTATGTGACTAGAGGCTCTGGATAGTAGAACCAGAGGCTTTCGATGGAAAATGCAAGCTTACAAAAGTAAACTTTTGCTCCCCCTCAAATGATGCATATGGATTAAAATCAAAGACTCCCCTTTACTTAGATAAAGTATGAGTAGTTTAGGAGACAGAGGCTCTGGTTTATACAACCAGAGACTCTGGTTGAGAGAATCATATGCCAAGTAAGGATTTCAAAGAGAACAAATCCAGAGGCTCTGGTTGAGAGGCAAGGTTTTTGAAAAAAAACTCAAGGACATTGAAACCAGAGGCTCTGGTTGAGAAGGCAACGAGTTATGAACAAGAAAAAGAATTGTCTTTGAGACCAGAGGGGCTCTGGTGACAAAGACTTTGAATCCAGAGGCTCTGGTTGTTATAACCAGAGGCTCTGGTTGGGAAAAACAATGAAAAGGGAGTATGAGGGGAAATGGTTAAAACTTGCTTTCAAAGAAACTAAAGCCAGAGGCTCTAGTCTTTAGAACCAGAGGCTCTGGTTGTAAGAAAAGAATATATAGCAAGCAAAGAAGGAAACCAGAGGCTCTGGTCTTTGGAACCAGAGGCTCTGGTTGGGAAAGAAAAGAAAAAAATATTGCAAGTGTGGGAAAACCAGAGGCTCTAGTCTTTAGAACTAGAGGCTCTGGTTGGCAAAGATGAGAGAGAATGCAATAATCCAAGGATTGAGACATTGATATCTCAAAGTTTTGGAGTCCAGAGGCGCTGGTCTATATAACCAGAGGCTCTGGGTGGGAGAAAAAGGACTTGGTTAAAATTACCAAGTATTTGCTTTGAACCAGAGGGGCTCT
>NC_037529.1:23988382-23990260 GCF_001531365.2 Cynara cardunculus var. scolymus
TTCTTTCAGATTTTTCAAAACTTAATTTTTCTTTTAGTTTCAAGAAATATTCTGAAAGCTTGATTACCCTTAACTCTAGTTCTGATGGAACAGAGTTGGTTTCATTTGAGTAAGACTCACATACCTGGTCATCAGAGTTGGAGGCGGATTCTGCATTGGACGTGGCCATTAGACAGATGAGTGCTTTATCTTTATCGTCTGATGAAGAATCGGACACCCAATTTTCCTTTTCGGCCATCAAGCTTCGCTCTCTTGAATTATACTTGTATTTATTCTTATAGTAATCAGCGTCCTTGATCAATCGTCCTTTGCATTGTTTGGAAAAGTGACCAAGTTTTCCGCATCTAAAGCATTGAAGGTCATTTTTCTTTCCTTCTTTGTCTTTTCTCCTTTCCTCTCTTCTTTCTTCTCTTCTTTCTTCTCTTCTCTCTTCCCGTTCTTCTCTTCCATCTCTTCTCTCTCCCCTTTGATGAAATTTGGATGGCTTTCTGTCATAGGATGATTGTTACTTTTCCCTTCTAAACTCTTTTTATTCGTAGGGTTTTCTGATCAACTTCTTTTGGAACTGTTTTGTAATCAAGGCCAATGATTTGGCGAAAGCTTTAATCTCGTCATCTCATTCAGAAGTTTCCTCTTCAGATTCTGATTCTACCAGCAATGCTTTCTTGCCTTTCTTCTTGTGTTCTTTGGCAGGAGTTCTTGATTTTTCTTTTTCATCAGCAGCAAGAGCAAGAGGTCCTCCAATGGATACCTTTTTCTTCATAATATCGCTCTCTTGTGCATCAAGAGTTCCATATATGTCCTGAAGAGACCAGCCATCTAAGTCTTGGTTTGCTTGTAGAGACATGGATAGCTGAGTCCATTCATCGCCTAGACTTTTCAGGAATAAAATGTTGTTTTCTTCCTTGGTTCTGATGATATCGTTTATACGATATTGATTTATCAATGTGTTGAAACGATCATAAGTCTTTTGTATGGGTTCATCAGGGAGGGCTTTGAAGTTGGTGTAATCGTTGAGACATTGTGCTCTACGATTTTTCTTCGTCTTTGCTCCTCCTTCCAGTTGACTTGCCAATTCGTCCCAAAGTTCCTTCGCAGTGGAGCATGTATCAAGGGATCGAAAGATTTCATTGGGTAAGGCCATGATTATCAATCTTTTGGCCTTTCTGTCAGTTTCAACTCTTTCTTTATCATCTTCGTCCCAATTTCTTTCATCTTTAGGGATGTAATATGCTGGAATTTCAGCTGTGGCACTTGTTCCTGGAACTCTTGGAACTAGAGTTTGAGGAATGTAGGGACCCTCCTGTATGGATCGCAGGAGATTCCTATCCATTCCCTCTAGAAAATTTACCATTCTAATCTTCCATTGAGGATATTCCTCTCGTTGAAGAGTTCGAGGCTTTGTGATGGAACCAATATTGTAAGCGAAATTCCAGTTGGCCATTGAAAATTTTGGAGAAGAAGAGAGAATTTTTGATGAGAAAGAAGATTAAACTATTGAGAGATTTTAAAAGATCGTTTTGATTGGATAATCAATCAATAGGCTCTGATACCAATTGTTGATCCCAGATCTCTCAATAACACTAATAATCTGGTTATAAATAACCAAATTATAGTGATTTAATGAAGAAATTTATGAAGTCTCAAGAATAAAATAAGAAAGCTTAAGAACAATTTTGAGCTTCAAAGGTTTTACTTTATAAATTCATAAACGTAAAACAAAGAGTAAAAGCCTTATTTTTACAATAGATCTAATCATCTATTTGTACTAAATGACTATTAAGAAGATAACTATCTAATGCTACTTTCTAGCAAATCGTCTAGCTAATAGATAGGGTTTATCTTTCTCATGGATAATCATTAACAATAAGATAAACT
>NC_037529.1:23990575-23991917 GCF_001531365.2 Cynara cardunculus var. scolymus
TTTTCATTACTTTTTACATTTTGCATTGTGGGGTTTAACATTCTGACATCTAGTGAACAATTTAGAGTTAGCTTTCAACGACTTAGGATTTGTTTTGAGCGGACTTGAACCTGTTTTGAGCGGACTAAAGTTGTTTGTTAAGCTGACTAGAAGCTAAGTGTTGAGTTGCATTAAGCGTTTTAGTTTGAATGGTGAGCAATTTAGGATCTTATCTTGAGTGAGTTATAGTTTGAGCTGTGAGCTGTCTTTTAAAACAGATTGTGCAGTGAGGTGATGATCGATTTGATGTTCTGTTGTGTCTGGTTTATCAACGTACAACAGGTGATTTAGTTGATCATGCTGTATATGTAGTGAGCTGTTTTTACTGCTGCTGTGTGTGAGCAGTTTTCTGCTGTTGTATATGAGTGTTTTACAGCATCTGTTGAACGGATTATAACTGTTTGTTAACAGGTTTAGGCAGCATGCAGTAAGCAGTGAGCTTTTTAGGCTGTTTTTTTATTTACATGGTTAGGCAGTGTGTGAGGTGAGTGATTTAATTGACCATACACTGAGTGGCTTAGGAGTTTAATCTTGAGAGGATATAGACTGTGTATTGAGCATTTTTTACTTAGCTTGAGCTGTTTAAGAAGGGTGGTAAGGTGTGAGCGGTTTAACCAGTAGATTTAAACAGTTTGAGAGACAATGTGTTGCTGTTGCATACTAGAAAGATTGTTATGGTGACTAATCAAGTGTTGTTGCGGCTGTTGTACACTTGAAAGCTGGTTTTGTTGGCCTAAAACAATCTTGAACGGATTTGTAGTTTAGTGTTGAGCAGATATGAGAATATATTCAGTGAGTTAGGTTGAGCGATTATTGGATTTATGTCTGTTTACAGCTGTGTTGACCAACTTGAGTTTGAATTTTTTTTTGACTGGTTTACAGCTTTCTTACAATTTATGGTTGTGTGATTTACATTTGTGAGTTGACAGCATTTTGACCAGACTAGAAAGCTAATGTTGACTGGATAAAGATAAGGCAGTTGTCACACTAGATGTAACAGGTAAACGAGTCACAACAGCTGTTAATAAATAACACCTTTCAATATTACAAATTAAATTGAGTTTAACACCGATAACTAAAACGGGATAGTGTATTTCTTTTACAAAAACTTCAAATGCGAACATAATCGGTCTTGCCACAAGTATGCTCCCAAAATGTTTCATTTCTTACTTATTACCTGAAAAGCATGGAACATAAAACAACGACAACTACATAGAGTTGGTGAACTCACGGGTTTTCACATGCACAAAATATTACAATGCATAAATTATTTATTTGCAAACTTATACGTAAACTTTTGCAC
>NC_037529.1:23993162-23996392 GCF_001531365.2 Cynara cardunculus var. scolymus
GCAGTTACACTGCCATTATATTTCAAAAACATTTCCAAACCATACTCTTTTCATCCGGATTAGAAGTCCGGTCAAACCTGTCCGGTTTAGAAGTCCGGCCAAAACACCTTGAAAATAAACCAACTCCCTTGTCCGGATTATAAGTCCGGTCAATACTTCAATTATAACGTTGTCCGGTTTAGAGTAAACCAGACGATACATCGTTCACCCTTTGTCCGATTTAGAGTATACCGGACAACACATCATTTAACCTTTTGACCGGTTTAGAGTATACACGTCACTCCTTAGCCGGTTTATAGACTTAAACCTTTTGACCCAAGCGGTTTAGAAATAAACCGATCACCTCATGTCCAATTTAGATGATATCCGGTCTCCTCTTGGCCGGTTTAGAAGATACACCGGTCACCTCTTGGCCGGTTTAGTTATCGGGATTACAATCCGGGCAACACTTGTACGGTTTAATCAATAACTTTCATAAAATGCTATAAAATTCAATATAACCAGTTCCAAATGCTTATCAATCTGTATGAAAGCAATTCATATCCAAAGCTCTTAATACACTCACCTTTACAAATTGAGAATCAAAGCTTTAAAACCTTCTTCTCCTTTTTCCTGATGTGCAAACTTCAGAATCTTCAGAGAGTTTTGAAATTGAAGTATGGGTATGTGTGTGTTTCTTTTCATCAAAAACTATATATACATACACACCCACAAGGATTTTGAGAGGCGGCTTAATAGCCGACCCCTCTCCCTTCTTTTCTTTAATTATATACTCCCACACACACATATCATACATACATATATATCATACATATATATATATATATTTATATAACCAAAATAATAACCAGACTATTACAGTAATGCCATCGGATTTTTATAAATTAAAGTTGATATTTTATTATTTATTCTAAAAATAGTTCAAAAATTATATATATTAAAAGGAATCAAAATCCTTTACTCAAAAGCTGATTTTTGGACAGATTATGAATTCTGTTCTAGGTATTTTTGGGTTTCACAAATCATTATAAATAGGAACCTTCAAAAAGTCATTTTATGTCCAACTTTTCACATCATCCACAATAATTAGATCAACAGACTTTTTCCAATATCAAGAAATTTGAGTGGGTTTAAGTCACTCATTATTACCCTACAACCTTGAGTTACATAGCCCCCAAAACAGATTGCACACTCTTCGAGTGACAGCCATTTGGGGTCTAAACTCATCATTTTTCAAGGATCTTAATTCTATTTTCAAACTAACAAATATGGTCAATCTTCCAGAAAATATTTCCCGATTCCATTAAATTTTGAAGATGATATGACCGATTCAAGATGCATGCAAGATTCTACCATACTTCAAAACATAACTTTACATGCTCAAACTTCGCATGCATTGGGTTTTCTTCTACTTTAGAGTTCAAAGAACATGGATCATAGATTATCATCCTTTTTGAAGACATTTTCATATCTTTGATGTATAATCTCCCCTCTTTAATTCTCCATAAATTTAACTACAAGATCAAGAAGTTGGAGTAGGAGGATGAAAACTTTTGTTATTCTAATAAAAGTAAGATAACTAGTATCATACTTTTTTCTTAAAATCTTGAATATTCTTCAAGATTGACTGAATTCTTAAAGACTTGCTTGATGATGGAATCGACTGGAAGGTGTTTATTTTTTGAGAGAGAGATGATATGGTTTAGCGAACAAGAGAGTTGGAAATGAGAGTTTTCAAAGGATGTGAGGTATTTATATGTGGATTTTAATGAGGAAAATGGGCTGGCCTCTAAAGGCCCAAACCCAATAAAACTTTTATTTTTCTTAAAAAAGAATAAACCTACTTAAATTTATAACCCACTATATAATTTACCCAAACATTAATAAAATGACATTATTAATTCCAAAACTCCACCTTTTTATAAAATTATTTGGACATTCAATTGGGATCTTTGTATTTTAATTTAAAAGTTTATAATATCAACTTTATTTTATTTGGAGCATTTCTAAAATATTTGGCATTACACAAGTTAACTTCATCAGTTACCCGCCGAGGCGTGATCTTCCGAACTAAACTTGGGAACTAAGCCAGATGAACTCTAATCATCATGACTAGATCCTAGTAAAATATAATTCTAAATATAGGATCTTATAATAAGGTGCTAACCTGAAGCTTAGAAATGACAGAATGTCACAACAGTAATTTCACCGACTTAAAGATTGCATAGTGAGCGATTTATACTTGCATGTTGCTGCTGCAGTGTGAGCGATTTACTACATAAGTTGAACGGTTTATAGCAACCTGTGTTGAGCGATTTAGTGAAGGAATGCTTTGAGCGGATTTAACCTGCAAGTTGTGAGCGATTTATCATACATTCAGTCTTGAACAGATTGTGTTTTGAGCGAACTTCATCATAGCAGTAAGCAATTAATACTTAGTCTATTTCATAGTTTGATCGAATTCGGACACAAGGGAAGTTCAGATTGATCGAATTCGGACACAAGGTGAGTAAGGATTGACCGTATTCGGATATCAAGTGAACAAATATAGGAACTATAAAGGATTTTGAACGTCTCTATGAGTGAGGTTATGATCGAATTCGGATAATAGGTAAGCGATTTACAATCAGGTGAGCGATTTATAACTTTAACTTGAGCGATTTATAACTTTAACTTTTTTTGAGAGGTGTTGACCGGATTAAGAGACAGTCGTGACCGGTTTATCTTGTTAAGGTGAGCGACTTGGTTCATGCTTTGACTGTTTATCTCTTGAAGTGAGCGGTTTAAATTATTTCTTGAGCGGATTAGTGTTTCAACCTTGAGCGGATTAAATTTTGAGTGGATATATAGTTCTTCATGCAGTAAGTGGTTTTCAAGCACACTTCCTTGAGCAATTGAGGCATTGTTTTGAGTGACTGTGTAATTCCTTAGTCTGTATTTCTTTAATCATTTTTCTTGAACTGCATAGATCCTATATCTGATCAATCTTATTTTTTTGAATGGCATATATTTTGGAAAGAGAGAATAAAGAATCGAGAGAGAAAGTTATTGAATTGGAAAGAAGAGTAGAGAGCTACAAAGAAAAATATCTTAATTTGTTTGATGATAATTTCGAAAGTAAAGAGTTCATCAAGAATCTCCAAGGAGAAAATAAAACCTTAAGAGAATGTTCTGAAAAGGTTTTATCAGATAAGACTTGCGAATTTGAGAACAATTTGAATAAAATAAGG
>NC_037529.1:23997279-23998518 GCF_001531365.2 Cynara cardunculus var. scolymus
AGAGCCTATTGATTGATTATCCAATCAAACGATCATTCAAAACACTCAATATTTAAATCTTCTTTTTCTTCAAAAATTTCTTCTTCTTCTCCAAATCTTTTCAAATGGCCAACTGGAATTCTGCCTGCAACGTTGGTTCTCTCACAAAGCCGCCAACTCTTCAATATGAAGAGTATCCTCAATGGAAGATAAGAATGGTAAACTTTCTGGAAGGGATGGACAGAAATCTCCTGCGATCCATACAGGAGGATCCTTACATCCCTCAAACTCTTGTTCCAAGAGTTCCAGCAACAAGTACCACGGCTGAAACTCCAGCTTACTACATGATGAAAGAGGAAAAAAATTGGGATGATGATGACAAAGAAAAAGTCGAGACCGACTGAAAGGCCAAGAGACTTATAATAATGGCCCTGCCCAATGAAATCTTTCAATCCCTTGATACATGCTCAACTGCTAAAGAACTATGGGATGAATTGGCCAGTCAACTGGAAGGAGGAGCAAAGACAAAGAAAAATCGTAGAGCACAATGTCTCAACGATTACACCAATTTCAAAGCCCTTCCTAATGAACCCATACAAAAGACCTATGATCGTTTCAACACATTGATAAATCAATGTCGTAGAAACGATATTATGAGAACTAAGAAAGAAAACAATGTTTTATTCCTGAAAAGTCTAGGCAATGAATGGACTCAACTATCCATGTCTTTACAAGCAAATCCGGACTTAGATGGCTGGTCTCTTCATGATGTGTATGGAACTCTTGCAGCACAAGAAATTGATATTATGAAGAAAAAGGTATCCATTGGAGGTCCTCTTGCTCTTGCTGCCGATGAAGTTGAGAAATCAAGGACTCCTGTCAAAGAACACAAGAAGAAAGCCAAGAAAGCTTTATTGGTCGAATCAGAATCTGAAGAGGAAACTTCTGACTCAGATGATTATATTAAAGCATTCGCCAAATCATTAGCCTTGATTACAAGACAATTTCAGAAGAAGTTCATCAGAAAACCCTACGAGCAAAAAGAGTAYAGAAGGGAAAAGTTCCAGTCTTCCTATGATAGAAAGCCATCAAAATTCTATCAGAGGAACGAAAGAAGAGGTGAAAGAGAAGAAAGGAACGATAGAAGAGAAGATAGAAGAGAAGATAGAAGAGAAGAACGGAGAGAGGAAAGAAGAGAGGACAAGGAAGGAAAGAAAAATGACCTTCGATGCTTCAGATGCGGAAAGCTTGGTCATTTTT
>NC_037529.1:23998618-24004587 GCF_001531365.2 Cynara cardunculus var. scolymus
AGTCTGCAGCAAAGTGGCCAGGTTTGCCACATTTAAAGCAACCATCTTTTGGCTCTTCCTTCCTCTGCTCTTCAACCCTTTGCGAAGGCTTCTGCTCCTCTCTAGTCTCAGATCTCTCTCCCTCTGTAAAGTTTCTTCTGCCGAAACTTTTATACTCCTTCCTCTCACCACCCTTTCTGAATTCTCTGGTGATCAAGGCCAGAGTTTTCATCATCTCCTTCATGGAGACTTCTTCATCAGAACTATCATCACTCTCTGCTATCAATACCTTCTTCTTCTTCTCCTTCTCTTCCTTCTGTGCCTCTTTCCTTTTCCAGAGCATCCATCGTCTGCGACTAGAGCTAGTGGACCACCATAGTTGTTTTTCATTTGCAGAGTTAGAGGCTCTTGGCTTTTAAGAGATCCAAACAAGTCTGCTAGAGTCCACATTTCTAAGTCTAAGGTGGCCTTCATGGACATGGTGAGGTGCATCCACTCAACTCCAAGGCTCTTCAAGAATAACGAGTTGTTGTCCTCTGCCGTTCTCATTACTCCATACCTCTTGCAGTTGCTAATCAAGGTATTCAATCTACAGTATGTGTCCGCCAGGGATTCACCTTCTTTCGCCTTGAAGCTGTGGTACTCGTCAATGCAAATTGATCGATTGTTCTTGAGTGTTTTCTTACCTCCTTCAATCTTCTTTTCTAATTCTGCCCAAATATCCATGGACAGTTGACAGTGATTGATGCATTTGAAGATTTCATGAGGTATTGCCATAATTAACAATCGTTTGCACTTGCTGCCCAAATCAACCATTATTTTTTCCTCATCACTCCAGTTTGCAATAGGACGTGGTTCGTAATGCTCAGGAATTTCTGGAGTTGTTCCAGTGGCTGGAACTCTTGGAATGAAGTTCATGGGGACATAAGGAGGATTATAAAGAAATTCACATATCCTTGGGTGAATTCCATCCAGAAAATTAACCATTAGCACTTTCCATTGAGGATACTCCTCACAAATGAGTGTAGGAGGTTTTGATTGCGAACCAGTGCTCATGAATAATGTATTGGCCAGATTCGCCATTGAAAAGAAGAAGAAAAATAGGAATAAAATGAAACTGATAAAATAGAGTAAAACCGGGTAACCTGAAGAAGAAGACGGGTGTTCTTAGAACAAAAGCAGATTAATACCAAGTATATAATTAATCAAATAAGAATTCGATTCTAGCTTTGATACCAATTGTTAGGACCTGTAAATTCAGTTTTGATATCAATCAAATACTCTAGATGATCTTTTAGACAATAACAGTGCAGCGGAAACAATATATGAACAAACAGAGTAAGAAATTAATCAAAAACACACAGATGATGAATATGAAGAACACGAGAGAATAGCTTAAAATGATTTTCAATTGATTGAAAATATTGACAATTACAATACGGGAAGCACACTAAATTACAAAGGCCTAAGCTGCTATTTATACTAGTTCCTAACGACCTTTCTGACATGACCTAGACAAGTGAAATCATCCAAGCCGTCCAAATAAAGTCGATTACAAACATAGTCACGTGAGAAGCACGTGCAGCTAACTGACCTAAGTAAAACAGTAAGAAGAGGTTCTCCACAGAAGATGAACCGCAGACCCTCTGTGAGCCATCCCAGAGGCTCTGCTGCATATGACTTGTAAGCTCTTGATAACAGAGGACCATTTTCCAGAACCTCTGTGAGAGACAACAGAGGTTCTGTCAATCTTGACTTGTACTAATGAACATCTTCTGTTGTTGGTCCTCTGTGGTCTTCTGTGGAATGAACCCTTCTGTCAACACTCGCAGTAATACTTTTTCATACTTCTACATTAAATGAAATATGAGAGCTAACACTATATTTGGAGCTATATTTATTTAGTATCTAGTCATGATTGATTTAAAGTTCATCTGGCTTAGCTGCCAAAAGTATAGTTCAGTGAGATTTATTTCGATAAATAATTGATGAACTCAACTTATGTAATGCCAAAAATATTAAGAAAATGCCCCAAAATATAATAAAGTTGATATCTCTAAGTCCAAATTAAAACATAAAAGTCTTAGGTAAATGTCCAAATAATTTGACCCAAAAAGGGTGAAAATTTTGATTCAATAATAATAATATTTTATCAATTTTTGTCAAATTGTATTTTGGTATAAAGTTAAATGGACTTTAAATTGATTAAAATAAAAATAATTTTAAATGGACTTGGGCCTTTGAGGCAGACCCATTTCCTTTCTTAAATCCAATATATAAATACTCCACCTCCTTTGAAAATTCTCATTTTATCTACATTTTAGCAAAAGAAACCTTTCTTCCCCCTAATCTCTCTCTTTCTAAAATCAAACCACTCCAGCCGAGTTCGTCTTCAAGAAATCTTTAGAAACCTGTCAATCTTGAATAATATTCAAGATTTCAAGGAAAAGGTATTAGCCTAGTTATCTTATCTTAGTGTAATAACAAAGATTCTATCATATCCACACCTACTTCTCGTTCTAGTAACTAAAACTTTCTGGATAATCTAAGGTGGGAGATTATACATCAATGACATGAAAATGTCTTCAAAATGATGGTAATCTATGATCTGCAAACATTAGAACTCAAGAAAAGTTGGTAAAGATGCTTGCATGTGGGTTTTTGACCATTAAAAGCTGAGCTCTGAACCGTCAAGTTCTTGATGCAAGTTTACCATAAAGAGAACTTGCCTGACAGAATCTTGAATGCATCTTCTATCGGTTATATTCTGTAAAAACTCGTCAATAATAGATGAATCTTCTTTTAGAAGCTAGCTGAATGTGTTAACTTTAAAATAAATTTAAAGCTCTTTGGAAAAATGATGAGTTTAGACCCCCAAATGGCCGCCACTTGAAGAGTGTGCAATCTGTTTTGGGGGCTGTGTCACTCAAAGGGGTAGGGTAATGATGATTACCTTAAACCTATTTTTAGTTCTTGAAATCTGGGGAAAGTCTGTTTAACTCCCTTTTATGGTAGATATAAAATTTGGACATAAAAAGAGTGGTAGAAGGTTCCTTTTCAGCAATGATTTGTGAAGACAAAAATGTCATATTTAGAATTTATATTCTGTCAAAATGACAGCTTTTAGCGTAAAGGAATTGATTACAAAATATACATTTTTGGACTATTTTAGAGCAATTAATAAAAAAATACAAACTTTAATTATTAAAACTCATTGGCATTACATAAGATATAACTTGACTTTATCTCTATCGAGAACCCATAGGGAATCTAATATCTGGTTATTGGATAGTTTAGGAAGATTAGGGCAGGGCGTTCAGCGTGACGTCACCAGATCCTTGGATATTTATCGTCTAACAAGTGAATTTTCACGGCCCCACTTTTAATGTCTTTTGTTTATTTAAACTGGGGGAAAAAGCATGAAGTTATGCAAACTATACTTTATTTATAATCATTGGACTAAAGAACTGTTTAGTCAAAACCATTGGACTAAAGAACTGTTTTGTCGATGTTTTGTTTAAAATCTTCGGACTAAAGAACTGTTTAGTCAAAACCGTTGGGCTAACGAACTGTTTAGTCAAGTTTGTTTACTGTTTTGCACTATGATATAAATGCTAAATTGATGTGTTTGGGAGTATGTTTCCAAATAAAGTCCCCGTCCGTAAACACTACTTGTTAACTCGGGCATGTCCCCGGGCCATGGTATTGTGGACAGCCGCTATTGTGTTGACAGTCCCACCCAGAAAGGGGTGCATATTACCTATGTTTTATTGGTCTAATCATGTGGAATTTGGACCACCACTGAATTAGTACTATTACGAACTGTGGGACCTAAGTGAGTGTACGGGCTACTTATGGTCGTTCGTAAAATAATGGGGCACATTGGTCAGGAAAGGCTCAGTAGCATCTCAAGTTTCTAAATATCGTTATGGATTTACATTTACTATGTGCAAAAGTTACGTATAGTTTTGCAAGAAATGATTTATGCATTGTAACGTTTTGTGCAAGTGAAAACCCGTGAACTCACCAACTCTTTGTAGTTGACTTGTTTTATGTTTCATGCTTTTCAGGTTTTAAGTAAGTAAGAAATGAAGTTTTTGGAGCATGTTTGTGGCGACACCAATTAAGCTCAGTGTTGAGGCTTTTGTAAAGAAGTTTTCTATTCCATCTTGGTTATGAATATTAAATTTGAACTTTTGTAAAAACTTGAATGACGTTATTTATTCTGTTGTTGTGACTCGCTTACCTGTTACATCTCGTGTTTCTGCTTTAACGGGGTGTGACAAGGAATTCCCTTTGTATCTTCAGATCTACGACTTTTCTAGGCATGCTATCATCTATCCAGAGTAAGAGGTAAATCAAATGACCCATTGGACATAGATGTAGCTCTGAAACTCTCTGAAATCTTACTTTACCTTCATAGTCAATAAATATAACTCCTAACTCAGGTTTAAAATGCACAGAGTGGGGTGTTTAGGGACACTTATCTGGCAAGTAAAGATTCGGTATAGAAATGTCTGTACTCTGATGACCCTTTAGAATTTCATCTAAGGAGAACCTTGTTTCTTGTTCGTTCCATAGGAATGGTCCATCATTAGGATGAGAGAGCTTGAGTTTCTTCTTCCCACCTTTCTTCGGAGATAGCCTGTCAGGGACCTTGACATACGTGGACATCCTTTTGATGAGCTCACTGATGGTGTCCTCGATAAGTGACTTGTGTCTCGACTTGGATCGCTGAATGGCTTGTCTGATCTCCATCCATTCGCTATATCCATAACGGCCAAGGTAGGAAGGTACTCGGTAACGGCATCAAGATTTTCCCGGGTGATGAGTGTAACACCCTAATTTTTTTTTTTTTGAGAATGTTACGTAACCTGAAACAATTTCCTGAATACATATTCCCAAAAGACGGCTAAATAACATCGTTTGAATTGTTTACATCGGAAGTCTTTGAATCGTCCAAAGATTAACTTAAGTTCTAACCTCCTTCACGCCAGGTTAAGTTACAAAAAATTAATACAACGCTGTTAGACAAAAGGCTAAAATAAGATAATAATTAGCAACTCTCTAAGCGTGTCCTTTGCCCTTATCCGACTTCGAACTACCTGGCCCTGAGATGCATACTATAGTCAGCTTATAAAGCTCAGTGAGTTCATGGTTTGAGTGAGTAGAAAAAGCACTTTACATCGTACATATCAACTTGTAAACCTTGTACCAAATAGTATGCATTTTCTGAAAAACATGCAACGCAGAAAGAACAGAGATCTCATGACTTGTCTGTCGGGTAGGGGTCATTTAGTCACAAACACGCCCTGGGTTGATACTTCAATCTTAATTGATCACCCACTKGTCCGGGTAGTGTTTTATACTGGTCGTGACTTACTGGTCAAATGCCCACCCACTAAAACTGATCATAAACTTTCAAATGAAATAACATGCTAGAGGTATTTGAAAACTGATTAAACACATAGCATGCAACTGGTCATAAAATAACATACATGTAAAATATATCATGTATGTAAACTGAAACATCATGCATACGTACCCATTATCATATAAATCATTTAATGCTCGAAAATAAATTTATACATAGGTATGCACCCCATTGTAAGTCTCATGAAGACTCACCTGATATCRTAGTTTGCTTAACTAACGCAGCTGAYTGGTAACCTACAATTTACAATAGTAAATAGCATATGAATGATTAATTTCTCCCAAAGGCTAGCATAAAAGTCAACTTACGGTCAACTACGTTGGCTAGGGTCAACCTTGGTCAACTAAGCTTAAGAACGTTCTTCACATCAACAAAATCATAGGAACGTGAGTTCCGACCCAAGGTGTATCGTTTAGCTATATACCATAAAACGACTAAGTTTGGAAGAAGACCAGAGCCTTTGTGAACGGCCAGAGCCTCTGGTTGCTTTGACAGAGCCTCTGGTTGCTTTGACAGAGCCTCTGGACCCTTAAGTCCTTTAGGACCAGAGCCTCTG
>NC_037529.1:24005092-24011558 GCF_001531365.2 Cynara cardunculus var. scolymus
AGCTCTCATGCAGAGCTTCTGTATAATATAACTTGATACAGAGCTCTCATGCAGAGCTTCTGTGTAACATTCTTTTAAGTGGTTTTTAACAGAATGCGATACAACGTGTTTTCCAAAAGAAATCTAAACTTGAAATTGAATCCTAAAACAGGAAGTTGGAACGTGAGCCTTCTAGAGTTCTACACAGGGCCAAAGGCACAGCTAAACATTGTAACAACATAAATTTTGGTTGAGTATTTACCTCTAAACGACGGGAAAGCAGGGGGTTCTTGCGTGGTCTTGAACTCCGATTTTTCTCTCTCAAGCTCAACGATTTCCTTCTTCTTTTCAAATGAATAGCGACCCTAACCAGTGCCAATAATTTATACTCAAATGATTTGGCCTATTAGTTGACCAAATCGACCGAATCCCGAGTTCTAGGCTGTGAAACTGCTTTCTCCACAACCTGCAAATAGGCATGTCACAGTTTCCTCATATGAACCAGGCACCGCCTGTTCCTTTTCTGCCTCTCCCAATAGTTGACAGCAGGCTCCTCCCTCAAAATAGAGCCTTCAGCCCTCGACCGAGAATAAGAAAAGGAATTTAACTTATTTTAAATTTCTAGTTTTTATTTAACCTATATATATATATAGATAAAATAAAAATAATAATGGAGATACATTATTTATTCCTCGAAATTTTGGGTTTTACAACTCTCCCCCCCCCCCTTAAAGAAATTATGTCCTCGGAATTAATGCCCGCTAAAACAATTGAAGATATTTAGCTTTCATCTCTTCTTCTGGCTCCAACGTCATTTCTGCGCCTTTGTGGAATTTCCACTTAACTAATACCAAGGGTATACTTTTGTTTCTTAGTCTTTTCGTCTTTTTATCCAATATCTCAATTGGCTCTTCCACATAAGCGAGTTTGTCGTTAACCTCGATGTCTTCCAGATTCAGGACAGTCGATTCGTCAGCTACACATTTTCGCAAGTTTGACACGTGGAAGGTATTGTGAATACTACCTAACTCCTTTGGTAGTTTCAACCGATAAGCAACTGCTCCTACTCTTGCATTTACCTCAAATGGTCCGATGTACCTTGGGCTTAGCTTACCTTTCTTCCCAAATCTCACGATCCCTTTCCATGGCGATATTTTCAACAAAACCTTATCACTTACTTGGAATTCCAAAGGTCGACGTCTTCTATCCGCGTAGCTCTTTTGTCTATCTTGCGCTACCTTTAACCTCTCCCTGATCCGTACTATTTTATCCGATGTCTGTTGGACTAACTCGGGTCCAGCTAGTTGTCTTTCTCTGATGTATGCCCAACAAATTGGAGTTCTACACTTACGGCCATACAATGCTTCAAATGGTGCCGCATTGATGCTCGAATGGAAACTATTGTTATAAGCAAATTCTATCAATGGGAGGTGGTTGTCCCAACTACCTCCAAAGTCAATCACACAAGCTCTCAACATATCTTCTAGTGTTTGTATCGTCCTCTCACTCTGGCCATCAGTTTGAGGATGATATGAAATGCTCATGTTCAACCGTGTTCCCATTTCTTGTTGGAAACTTGACCAAAACCTCGAAGTAAACCTAGCATCTCTATCTGAGACAATGGATATCGGCATACCATGTCTCGACACGATCTCATTGACTTAGAGTTGGGCCAATCTTTCTAATGTATAATTGTCGCTGATCGGTAAGAAGTGAGCAGATTTCGTTAGTCGGTCCATAATTACCCATATGGCGTCGTGCCCCTTTTCTGTCCTTGGAAGTTTGGTGACAAAATCCATAGTGATCATATCCCACTTCCATACTGGGATCTCCATTTGTTGCAACATTCCGGACTGTCTTTGGTGCTCGGTCTTCACTTTCAAGCACGTCAAACATTTCCCCACATAGCTAGCTACTGCCCTCTTCATACCAGGCCACCAAAAGCTTTCTTTTATATTCTTGTACATCTTATTACTACCTGGATGCATAGTATATTTGGACTTATGTGCTTCATCCATGACCACATTCCTTAGATCTCCCAAACTAGAAATCCAAACCCGATTCTCGTGTCTATATATTCCATCTGGTCCAGCTGTCAAGGTCTTAATTTGTCCAATCATTCTCTCCTTTTTGATGTTCGTTTCGAGTAAAGCTTCCTTTTGAACATCCCGTAGTCGGTCTAGAAGTTCCACTTTAACACTCATCTACATGGCTCGAATTCTGATTGGTCTGTTTCTCTCCTTCCTACTAAGTGCATCGGCAACTACATTTGCCTTACATGGATGATAGTGAATCTCACAATCATAATCCTTAAGTAGTTCCATCCATCTTCTTTGTCTCATATTTAGCTCCTTTTGATCAAACAAGTACTTAAGGCTCTTATGATCAGTATAGATCATGCACTTTGTACCGTACAAATAGTGTCTCCAGATTTTTAGCACCAAGACAACAGCTGCTAATTCCATGTCGTGAGTTGGGTATTTCCTCTCGTGTTCCTTCAACTGACGAGACGCATATGCAATGACCTTGCCTCGCTGCATTAGTACACAACCTAAACCCATCTTTGATGCATCGCTGTAAACGACAAAATCTTCTACTCCTTCCGGTAGTGCTAAAATCAGTGCAGTGCTTAGTCTCTCCTTGAGTATCCGAAAGGCTTCTTCTTGTTTCGTCCCCCAATCAAACCTAACGGACTTCTTTGTCAGTGTTGTCAAAGGCGTTGCTATTTTGAAGAAATCTTGGATAAACCTTCGGTAATACCCTACTAGGCCTAGAAAACTTCGGATCTCCGATACTGACTGGCGATTCCCAGTTCATCACTGCATCAATCTTAGCCAGATCCACCTTGATCCCTTCTGTGTTGACTACGTGACCGAGATATTGTACCTCATGCAACCAAAACTCGCATTTTGAGAACTTGGCGTCCAATTGCTCCTTTGCTAGTAATTCAAGAATCAACCTTAAATGTTGTTCATGCTCCTTCTCATTCTTTGAATAGATCAAAATGTCGTCTATAAAGACTATGAGAAATTGGTCCAAATACGGTCCACAAACTTGATTCATCAAGTCCATGAATGCCGCAGTTGCGTTTGTTAATCCAAACGGCATTACCACAAATTCGTAGTGTCCGTAACGAGTCCTAAAAGCGGTCTGCGACACGTCCTCTTCTCGAACCTTCAACTGATGGTAACCTGACCTCAAATTGATTTTCGAGAAACAGCTGGCTCCTTGCAACTGATCAAAAAGGTCATCAATCCTCGGTAGTGGATATCTGTTCTTTATCGTGATTTTGTTCAACTCCCGATAATTGATGCACATCCTCTTCGTATTGTCTTTCTTCTTGACGAATAAAATCGGTGCTCCCCATGGCGACGAGCTTGGTCTGATAAACCCTTTATCTAAGATTTCTTGCAATTGCTTCATCAGCTCTTGCATTTCTGTTGGGGCCAAATGATAAGGCGCCCTTGCGATTGGTACCGCACCTGATACCAAATCGATTCAGAACTCTACCTGACGCTCCGGTGGTATCCCCGATAATTCATTCGGGAATACTTCTAGGTAATCCCTCACCACTAGTATATCGTGTATTGCCTTCTTTTTGAGCTTGGCGTCGATGGTGTACACCAAGTAGGCCACACATCCCTTCCGCAGACACCTATTCGCCTTAATTGCATTGATCAACCCTACGCAACACTTCTTTCGATCACCGTAAACATGAATTGTTTCTCTTTCTTAGGTCTAAATCTTGATCATATTCTTATTGCATACTATTTGTGCATGATTGGTGGACAGCCAATCCATCCCCAAGACCACGTCAAAACCTCCTAAGCACAATGGCATAACCCTAACAGGGAAATCCTTCCCATCTATAACAATTGTGCATTTATCAAATACTTCGTCTACCTTACACTGACTACCGTTGGTTGTTTCTATAGTGTAGGTTTTGTCTAGCCTACAGGCACTCCTATTTAGATAGTGGCAGAAGGTGGTAGACACAAAACTACCATTTGCACCYGAATCAAATAATACATGTGCATACACATTGTTGATAGGGAACATACCAGAWACGACGTCGGGTGTTTCCTTGGCCTCCTCTAAAGTCATGGTGTAAGCTCGGCTCTGTCCCTTAGGTAGCTCCTTCATATTTTTCGATCTCTTTCCAAATCCGTTATTCACTGTCTTCACGTGGGGTGTCGCACCATTCCGACGTTTTGGACAGTCAGGTCGTATATGTCCTGTAGCCCCACATTCGTAACAAGTTTTTCCTTCTGGGCACTCTCGCGCGGTGTTCCCAGGTTTATCACATTTGTAGCACGTCAGGCTCCCCGCTCTGCACTCTCCCCTATGTCTCTTGTTGCATTTGTTACATTGGGGAATAGCGAATCCCTCGCTTCGTGTTTTTGCCATAGTCGGAGTCCATTTTGGTTTCTTGTTGGACTTGTTCGGCCCTTCCCATCTTCTCTTTCCATCCCTTCTATCATAGTTTTCCCTAGCGTTGTTCTCCTCTGCTAACTTCGCCATCTCTACTGCTTGAACAAAAGTGGTCGGCTTAGTCATGTCTACGTACCGTTTGATTTCGATTCTTAAGCCGTCTTTGAAACGACCTATCTTCCTCTCCTCGGTAGCCACCTGGTAACTGGCGAATCTTGCTTTTTCTAGGAAGTCATTAACATATTCTTAAACCGACATCGAGCCTTGCTTTAACCTCAGAAATTCTGATTCTAGCGTGTTCACTTCCGATTGTGTGCAGTATTTATCCATCATCATCTTCTTCWWTTGCTCCCAAGTCATGGCAGCAATGCCCTCATCACCTCTGATTGCACACTCAGTCTCCCACCAATGCAATGCATAGTCTACAAAGGTCGTAGCAGCATAAGTCACTTTTTGATCTTCCGCGCATCTACAAATTTTAAAGCTACTCTGCATCTTGGTTATCCAGTTCATCAAGCCAACTGGGCCCTCTTTTCACTTAAATTCCTTCGGCCCGGTGCCCTTGAATGTTTTAAAACTGCATCCTCTCTCCTTTGTTGTCATTTCCGTTCTTCCGTTGATGGGCGACTCCGCCTTCTCTTTACCAGATACTTCCACCCTTCTAGTGGCTTGAGTGTTCTCATGTCGAACACTTTCCTCCTCTCCATTTTCGTTGTCTTTAACTATGTCACCCAATATTTCTTTAAGCATATTTGGCAATGTATCCCGGAGGACTTGTGCCATTTGCTCAGCTATCATCTCCTTTGTGAGGGGATTTTCCCCTTCCTGGTCTCCTTCACTCCTACCGATAGCTAAATTATCCTGCGCAGATGGAGTCGTACTAGAGCTAGCGGTTCGGACACTTCCACGACCTCGACTTTGGGCTCGCATCCGTCCTCGAACTGTTGGTGGGGCTATGCCATTAGTACCTCCCCCATTGTGGGCGTTCCTTGTTGATCCACGAGAAACCATACTGACAATATAGGGTATTATTGTTTCAGTAAGGTTCTAAAGTCAATATAACCCATTACACACATATATATATATATATATAATCACTATATATATAAGCGAAATATATAGTAAGGAATTCACGTCAAGAGTCTCATAATGCTCAAAAATATATATATATATATATTTCGCGTCAATGTACAATCCTGGGAAGAGACATTACGTAATCCCATTTACTTACAAAAGATGGGATACTACATCATTCTAAACATATCTCTAAATCATGTGAATGTTCAAAAATCTATTGAAGCACCGGACTAGATGAAAAAATTCGCTCAGCTATCTAGTCACGCACAAATAGTTCACATATCCAAAAGATCTTCCCTCCTTCAAAAGGATTCCATGTTTAAAACTGATCCGCGGGGTAATAAGGGAGATAAGGGTCCCTCAACCATTCCTCAAAACTGGTGGACGGCCTGGAGTGCCACAACACACTAGCCTTTGGGCCGTTTTTGATGCATCGGACCCAGTCGGAGAAATACCCCCTCACTACACCGGCATAGTCTATGGTCATCCTCTTATAGAAGTGAACTATGTCTCTGAACCTAGCGCCTACTGGACGAGCAGCAATTCTTCGCTCCTGCTCAAGTACAACTTTGTCCCAAATCAGTGCATGACGCTGTTCCGACAAATGTGCATTCTCTTCAATTAGCTCGTTTAGGGCCCCTCCTTGTTCGACATGTGCCCGCTGAAGATTGTTCAGCCATTCATTCAGTCTAGTATTGCCATCTAAGGTTCGGGTCAACCTTTCCCTTAGTCTTCTGTTCTCGCCCCTCAAGGCCTTTATAGTCTCCATCATGTCCTCACGTGTAGGGGTGCGGGGCGTGTAGTCCACCGAAGGCTCGGGTGTGGTCCTTATCCTGATGGGCTCTCGCAATGACACCTCACCAGTGTGGGCCAGACTATTGCTTCTAGACCGGGAGCGGGAAACATGTCTGGTGCTGGGGCGGTGACTGTCAATGGATCCCCTATTTGGTCCTAGCCCGTGTGGTGTCCTACGTGTTCC
>NC_037529.1:24012018-24015084 GCF_001531365.2 Cynara cardunculus var. scolymus
TTAGGCTAAGTAATTCTTAACCTAATTACCTTAAACTAAAGCTCTGATACCAACTTGTAACACCCTCATTTTTTTTGAGAATGTTATGTAACCTGAAACAATTTCCTGAATACATATTCCCAAAAGACGGCTAAATAACATCGTTTGAATTGTTTACAGCGGAAGTCTTTGAATCGTCCAAAGATTAACTTAAGTTCTAACCTGCTTCACGCCAGGTTAAGTTACAAAAAAATTAATACAACGCAGCTAGACAAAAGGCTAAAATAAGATAATAATTAGCAAATCTCTAAGCGTGTTCTTTGCCCTTATCCGACTTCGAACTACCTGGCCCTGAGATGCATACTATGGCCAGCTTATAAAGCTCAGTGAGTTCATGGTTTGTGTTAGTAGAAAAATCACTTTACATCGTACATATCAACTTGTAAACCTTGTACCAAATAGTATGCATTTTCTGAAAAAACATGCAACGCAAAAAGAACAGAGATCTCATGACTTGTCTGTCGGGTAGGGGTCATTTACTCACAAACACGCCCTAGGTTGATACTTCAATCTTAATTGATCACCCACTTGTCCGGGTAGTGTTTTATACTGGTCGTGACTTACTGGTCAAATGTCCACCCACTAAAACTGATCATAAACTTTCAAATGAAATAACATGCTAGAGGTATTTGAAAACTAATTAAACACATAGCATGCAACTGGTCATAAAATAACATACATGTAAAATATATCATGTATGTAAACTAAAACATCATGCATACGTACCCATTATCATATAAATCATTTAATGCTCGAAAATAAATTTATACATAGGTATGCATCCCATTGTAAGTCTCATGAAGACTCACCTGATATCGTAGTTTGCTTAACTAACGCAACTGACTGGTAACCTACAATTTATAATAGTAAATAGCATATGAATGATTAATTTCTCCCAAAGGTTAGCATAAAAGTCAACTTACGGTCAACTACGTTGGCTAGGGTCAACCTTGGTCAACTATGCTTAAGAACGTTCTTCACAACAAAATCATAAGAACGTGAGTTCTAACCCAAGGTGTATCGTTTAGCTATATACCTTAAAACGACCAAGTCTGGAAGAAGACCAGAGCCTCTGTGGACGGCCAGAGCCTCTGGTTGCTTTGACAGAGCCTCTTGACCCTTAAGTCCTTTAGGACCAGAGCCTCTGTGGTTGTATTGACAGAGCCCCTCTGCTTGTATACCATACTTAGAAAATAATTTCACATCAAGGACAGAGCCCCTCTGTGGTCTCTCTTCCAGAGCTTCTGGCCTCACGACCAGAGCCTCTGGTTGAACCATACTTAGAAAATAATACACATCAAGGCCAGAGCCCCTCTGTGGTCTCTCTTCCAGAGCTTCTGGTCTCACGACCAGAGCCTCTGGTTGAATCATACTTGCCAAATATATTTCACCAAGGACCAGAGCCCCTCTGGTCTCTCTTCCAGAGCCTCTGGCTTCACGACCAGAGCCTCTGGTTGAACTAACCTATACTTAGAAAATAATCCCACCATGACCAGAGCTTCTGTGACTTAACTAATTATTTCAACATTAAGGGCCAGAGCCCCTTTGTGTATTCTTCCAGATCTCCTGTCTAACGCCAGATACAGAGCTCTCATGTAGAGCTTTTGTATAACGTAACTTGCTACAAAGCTCTCATGCAGAGCTTTTGGCTAACATAACTTGATACAGAGCTCTCATGCAGAGCTTCTGTATAATATAACTTGATACAGAGCTCTCATGCAGAACTTCTATGTAACATTCTTTTAAGTGGTTTTCAACAGAATTCCATATAGCGTGTTTTCCAAAAGAAATCTAAACTTGAAATTGAATCCTAAAACACGAAGTTGGAACGTGAGCCTTCTAGAGTTCTACACAGGGCAAAAGGCACGGCTAAACATTGTAACAACATAAATTTTGGTTGAGTATTTACCTCTAAACGACGGGAAAGCAGGGGGTTCTTGCCTGGTCTTGAACTCCGGTTTTTCTCTCTCAAGCTCAACGATTTCCTTCTTCTTTTCAAATGAATAGCGACCCTAACTAGTGCCCATAATTTATACTCAAACGATTTGGCCTATTAGTTGACCAAATCGGCCGAATCCCGAGTTTTAGGCTGTGAAACTGCTTTCTCCACAACCTGCAAACAGTGATAGCCTGAGCTATCGCCAGCCCTACTGTGAAGAACGGCAATGGCATCGGTGTTGGCTTGAACAACTTTTTGGAGAGTCTGGAGATGACTCTGAACTTCTTGAACGTCCACCTAGATGGCAAGGAAGTTCGCATCAAGATCACCCTGGTGGGGCATCTCTTGGTGGACTTCGTTGATCCTGCAAAGGACAATATCAACAGCTGGAAGTGGAAGTTTGATTTCTGACGCCATATCATAGTCATCATCGATCTTTTCATCTCCTCCATCATCTTTCTCTCTTTCTTCCTCTTCCACTTCCTGAGCATCAGACTGATACATCAAAAAAGGACCAGCAAAAAAAGAAGGGTGAGCTGAAGGCTCAAGGTTAGAAGAAAAGAAAGGGTAGGAAGATGGAATACCTATGGGGCCATCAGTGACAAAAAGGATTGTCACTGGCGTGAGCAAATATGTCCTCGAGAGGATGGACATCTATATGCTGAGGAGCGTCAAGAGGAGCAACCTTAGGTCCAGTGGTGCGTGTCTCAGTATCAGGAAGGATGGTCGCTGATACATCATCGACATGTGTAAAGACCAAAGAAGGAGGAGAAGAGAAAATGGTCGAGAAGAGACGTGGGTGTTCAACTGTGGCGGCGCTGATATTCACACATTTAGTGATTTGGGTCACTAAGGCGGTTAGGGTAGGTACCACTGATACGACAGTGATGGGAGATATCACTGAAGAGCTGGGAGGGTGAGCAGAAGACACCTCAGGGATAAGGCTAGTTTCAATAACTGAAGCCTTTTGAGAGGCTCCAGCTACAGACGTGGTTGTCCCTTTTTTGGACTTCTTGGCTCTCTTAGGAGAACTAAGAGTTGGTTGAGAGGGTCATTTTGAAGGGGTTTTGGTGGCTTGGATGGATGCG
>NC_037529.1:24015339-24017905 GCF_001531365.2 Cynara cardunculus var. scolymus
GAAGGTTTCCTTCTTTGGGGTAAAGATCTTTAAAGATCTTGGCAAACACCATTGAAAGAAACCTGGTGTAAGGCACCACCTTTTCTCGTTGGTGCTTGTTCAGCTTGAGCACCAGGTCATCGAAAATGATGCAGCATAATTTATATTGTGATGTTGAATCGTAGATATGCCTTTGGTTAAGGCTATCCTAGAGGCCTGGTCTTGACCTCCAGTTTTTCCACCCATGCACTGGATGAAATGAGAAAACAGGTATTGCCAGATGGCTGACATCTTGTTCTTCTCAATCTTCGTTAAGCACTTCAGAAAGGCGTTGGAGTCCTTCTTCATTGGCCACTGGTAGCCAATGGCATCGAGAAGCTCGATGATCTCGGTGGTGGATGGTTCGTTGTCGAAGGGCCCTTGGGAAGACGGAGAGCCGACCGGAGTGTGGATACACCAAAGTTCACTTCCATGTGTTTGAAAGTGAATTTGATCTGCTCCGACCTGGCATCCAGGCTTAACTTCGACTTCGACAACTTCAGTAGTGAGCCAGAACTACTGAAGGAGTTCTTTCACCATGATGGGCTCATGGTTGAGTGCGTAGCCCAAGGACGACTGTTTGAGGAAGTCAGCCGCTTTTTTGTAGTACACCTTGGAGGATGGTATCTCCCACAAGGCAATGTGGTTGTTGGCCTTGATGGAGATCTCGTCAATGGAGAAGTTGACATTCTTGGCTGCCATTTGTTTGTATCAATAAGAAGTAGAGCAAACAGGTTGTTAGAAATAAACCAAGAGTTTTTGGTTAAGAGTATAGAAAAAGTTTTTGAACAGGTAAAAACTTCTTTTAAAAAACCTAAAAAGATTAGGGTTTATCAATTGGAATGTGTATAAAGAAACAAGATTATAACCAAGTAGGAGTTGATTAAATAATCTTTGTTGTTTAATGTATTAAGAGAACAAAGTTCTTAAAACAGATTAAACATATTTCTTAAAACAGAAGATAAAGAATAAGAAGAAGATATCGACCTTAGATGTAAGAGAGAAGAGGTCGAAAGAGCTTAGAAGTGTTTGAGTGTTCTTGCTTTGGGAGAATTCTTTCAGAGTTTCGTCTAAGAATTTTGTAAGTGTAAAGAGAAAAATGGAGAAGAAGTCTCATATTTATAGGTAGAAGGAGAGAGAAATAATATGAGAGAGAAAAAAGATGACGGTTCGGGAAAGTGGTCATGATGAAAAAGATACCACGTTCTCATCCATGATTGGATGGCATTAAATGAGGTAGCGTAATGACGGAACCTTTTGCGCTTCTCAAAGCATCGCGCATAGTTTTAAGAAAAAACGAAGAGTCATACAGTGTTTAAAATATTTTATCACTAAAAAGAAAGATTCAGTGAGGGTTTTAAGACATTAGATTCAGTGATAAGAGAGTCACTGAAACTGGCATTTAAAAAAAACGTTTTGATCACTGATAAAAAGAGATTCAGTGATCGTTTTGAATTTTAAGACAAGTATAAAGATATTCTTAGAGATGTGGTTAGTGACAAGAGAATCACTGAGACCACCTTTTAAAACATTTATCACTGAAGATGAGAAAGCTTCAGTGAAGGTTTTAAGTTTAGAAAAGAAAGAGAAGAATAATTGTACCTGAGAGAGAAAAAGATATATTTACTCAAAAGTTCAGTGTTAGAGATAGAGCACTAAATCATTTCACTTACTGAGTGATGTTTAATAGATGAAGATTAATCTTCAATGTTCAACATACCCAATTCGCTGATCAAGATATTAAATCTTTGTCTCATCAAGAGGCTTGGTGAAAAGGTCAGCGAGTTGATACTCAGTTGGAATGAAGTGAAGTTCAATATCACCATTCATAACATGATCTCTGATAAAATGATATCGGATCTCGATATGTTTGGTCTTGGAGTGAAGTACAGGGTTCTTTGCAATAGCAATAGCACTAGTGCTATCACAATAAATAGGAACCTTTGAAAGCTGAAGGTCGTAGTCCAGCAGCTGATTTTTCATCCAAAGAATTTAGGCACAACAGCTACCAGTGGCAACATATTCAGCTTCAGTTGTTGATGTGGACACTGAATTTTTCTTTTTACTTATCCAACTCACCAACTTTCCACCTAGAAGCTGACAGCCTCTAGTGGTGCTTTTCCTATCAATTTTGCAACCTGCAAAATCACTATCCGAATAACCAATAAGGTCAAAACCTGAACCTTTAGGGTACCAAAGACCCATATTAGGAGTTCCCTTAAGATATCTGAATATGCATTTGACAGCGGTCAGATGGGATTCCTTAGGTTCAACTTGATATCTTGCACATAAGCAAGTGGAGTACATGATATCAGGTCGGCCAGCTGTGGGATACAGCAGGGAGCCAATCATTCCTCTGTAAACAGTAACATTTACAGGCTTTCCATTTGGATCCTTTTTTAGAGTGAGTGGAGGAGCCATTCGAGTCTTCATAGATGAACTGTTTGATAGATCAAACTTCTTCAGCATGTCTCGGACATACTTACTTTGGTTGATAAAGATACCTTTATCTGTTTGTTTGATCTGGAGACATAAAAAGAAAGTTAGT
>NC_037529.1:24018481-24019657 GCF_001531365.2 Cynara cardunculus var. scolymus
GTGGTTTGGATACTTAGGGTCAAGAAACCCTGGTGGTTGTTCAACATAAACTTCCTCTTGAAGTTTTGCATTAAGGAAAGCTATATCCATCTAAAAGACCTTGAAGTCTCTATGAGCAGCAAAGGCTAAAAAAAAGTCGAATTGATTCGAGTCTAGCCACTGGTGCGAAGGTTTCGTCATAGTCGATWCCTTTTTCTTGTTTATAACCCTGAGCAACAAGCCGAGCCTTGTTGCGGGTTACCACACCATCTTCATGCAACTTGTTGCGGGTTACCACACCATCTTCATCCAACTTGTTGCGATAGACCCATTTGGTGCCTATCACTGATTTGTTAGATGGACATGGGACAAGGTACCAAACTTTGCTCTTCTTGCATAGCAAGAACCCAACTAGGGTCAGAGATAGCATCATTGATTTTCTTGGGTTAACCTAAAGAAAGAAAGTTGACGAAAAGACAGATATTACCTAGACCACGATGTGTTTTGATACCTGCATCTGGATCACCAAGAATTTGATGAATTGGATGGCTTTTAGTTAATCACCGAGCCAGTAAAGGAGCTTCATATGAATAAGCAAGTTCAGAAATGGAAGATGACTTTTCAGTAACAGTATTTTCAGCAATAGGGACTATTGCCAAAGGAGCCTCAGATTCAGCGGCTGAAACGGGTTCAAAAACTGAAAGCATTTAATTCATTGATGGACCAGTGTTTGAAGTAGAAGGAGTGTGGAGTCCATATAACACTGATCAATCTTCATAATATCTTCAATAATGGCAGATTTAGAATATATCTTGTATGAACATCAAGAACACTTAGAGAGAGAAAGTCAAACTCTACAATTCAGTCAAACTCTTATTTACGTATGAAATATTACAATAATGCTCTCCTCTCTTCTAATTACAAAGACCATCTTCTATTAATATGGTCAACCTATCTAAACATAGTCAAAGTCAAAATCCTATAAGAAAAGTCAAACACACTGACTTTTACAATTATAGACTATATTTAACTTTCAAGACGAATACAATTAATACTGATTTTTCAGTCCTAACATTCTCCCCCTTTGTATTCAGACTTGAAAGAAAATTCTACGCTTTGAGTCCTTGTTTGAACTTTGAAACATTATGCACAAAATGTCTTCTTTCAAAAGAAATCTTCAACTTGTAATCTTCAAGC
>NC_037529.1:24019982-24021003 GCF_001531365.2 Cynara cardunculus var. scolymus
GAGAAATTACGCAAGTAAAATCTCAAGAAATACCTGTTCAGAAAATGTACTCGTTTTCCAAACAAATTTCCAAAAACATTTATTCAGAATTCTAGAGACTCCCCCTAGAAAACATATTTAAGTAATGAAACTTTTAAGCTCAAAAATGAAAAAGAAAACATTTTAAGTACCGGTTCTAAACTGAGTGTTTAGAAACCTCACTCGGTAAAGCACGGGTCCTGAACTGAAGTGTTCAGAAGCCTTTGTTTGAAATAAATTACAACTCCCCCTACATCGGTGTATCATTGAAATGATATCCTGATCAGCATAAATTTGACACACCTGCAAAACCAAATCAGGTAGATTTTGGTACCCAAACGAACTTGGGTCCTAATATGTTAGTATTTGGTTGGGGTATGTTGTAACTTCCAGACCATTTCTTTCTATAAGATGTATTCTTTTCAGCACTATGAACAGGATGATCAGGTGTAAAATATGAATCATACCAGTAATTTTGATCATACCTATTCTTACCTTTCCAGTTGTTCTGATAACTGTTATCTCCATGCCACCTGTTGAACCTTTTGTTATTGACAAAATTATTGGTTCTGCATGTTGAGCACAWAWTYCTTCTCTTGCTAAGATTAATCAAATCATTAGTAGACTTCACAATGCAAGGAAGATTGTTAGTACCAACAGGTGTATGAGATACAACAGATTCAGCTTTATTAACCCAAATGCTTTTAATCTTGGAAGAATAATTGGGTGATCCRATGACATACCCTTGATAGTACTGATTAGAACGAGAATAGTTCTTAGAAACATTAGATTTAGGACTACTTGAATAACTGTTCGAATAAGAACAATTATAAAAGTTGGTTTTACACTTAGAAGGAGAACCAGTTGAACTTTCAGCACACGAAAAGTCTTTTACTTTTTGTAAAAGTTGGTCTCTTTCTTCAGTAACTAAATCATATTTCTTTTTCAATTCAGTTCTCATGTTCAATTCAGTTTCAAGGTCTATCTTTAGATCAGACAATTT
>NC_037529.1:24021950-24025722 GCF_001531365.2 Cynara cardunculus var. scolymus
ATGTCAAGCCACTTCCTTTTCTCAGTAAGCTCTTTAGCAATTGTTGTATACTTCTTTGAAGTATTTCTTTTCTCAACAGCAAACTGCTTTTTCTCTTCGTCTAAAGCCTTTTGCTTTAAATCAATGCTTTCAGACAGTTTCCGTAGTTGGCTCTGACAGTCTTCGGAGATGTCGTTCCAGAATAATAAGCTACTCAAAATTCGAGATTTGCTTTAGAAGCATCTTTGCATTCAGCTCGAGAGAGTTAATCTTATTCTCGTAAGATTCTCGTTCAGTTCCAAACTTTCTTTCAACTTCCATAATCCTCTTCTTTTCTATCTCCATCTCTTTCCTTTCATCAATTAAAACCTTTTCAGCTTGTAAAACCTTTTCCTTTTCTAATTCTAATAATCTCCTTAACTCAGTGAAGTCCTCGATCTCTTTATTATTTCTTGAAGAGTTTTTCTCAATGAAATATGCACTTTTAAGCTCTTTGAGTTCATTAAAAAGATCTTTATTCGCTTTACTCCAAGCATCAAATTATCAGTGAAATCATTTTCTACATAGCGGARASTGTTCTCGAGTACTTCAAACCTAGACTCAAATGCCTTCTCTATGCTTTCACACTCTTCTTTATAATGTTTCTTTAAAACATTGAGAAACACTTCCTCCTTATAACCTTCAATTCTCTTTTCTAGAGCAATAATTGTCGCTCTGAAGTTCTCAGATACAACTACCATTTTTTTTAAAAAATTGATCAGTTAAGGATCTATGCAGTGAAATCAGTTAAAAGAAATCAAAAACAGTTTAAGCTCAAAAGGAATAGAAAAACACAAACACTGAAAACACACACAAAAACAGATATAAAATGATCCAAAAAAAATCTAAACACAAACAAACTAAGAAACCAAAACAGTCCAAGACAATAAACCAAGTCCAAAAACTGTGTCTAGTCCAACCAACACAATACAGATGTTACACTTTAAAAAATGATCTATCTGCTCTCGAAATTCTATCCAAAAATCCACTTGTATGCTTCTCGTATGGATCCACTTCTCACAGCTCTAAATTGGGTAACACCTTCGTATCAGTCACTTTGCATCAAACAGCTCACTTACTGTCATAGCAAGTATCTAAACCAGATCCTGCTTTTGCTCTTAGCTTCTCCTATGATCAACCTGTCACACTTAAAAAAACTGCAGCTTCAAGACTTCTAACAGCAAGATTAACACCAAATATGTGCAGTCACAAAAGCTTCTATATGCAAAAGTGGACAAAAGATGCAATTCACAAAAATTTAGTAGACTGAATTCCAAATCCGATCAAGAAACAGTTGARCGATATGAATTCACAAATCTGATTGAGAGCACAGGTAGTGTCAATCACAAAGRGCAAACAYAAASAATCTTGCAAAGAACTTGTCACCTGCACACAGTCACTGTCACAGTTTGAGTGTAAACCGATCACAACTAGACCATTAAATCTGTCACAGCTTGAGGTTTAAACTGGACAGCATGCAAAACAACAACAATATAGAAACTGTTATGTAAAACAGTAACTATTTCTTCAAATTGGTGTGACCAACATAAAAGAAACCAACAAAAAAAACTGCTGCTGCTTAATCTTAAACACTTGATGTAAAGTCAAAACAGATCAATATGCAGCTGCTGCTGTTTTAGTCCTGTTGTCAAGACCTGCTGTCAAAATAACAAAACCTGTTATTGCACACACAACCTGCTGTTAATAGAACTTAACCTGACAAAACTTGATGCTTAAACCGAACACAACAATGAATATAAACCTGACAAAACAGATTGAACTCAAAACAGATTGAACTCAAAACAGATTGAACTCTCAAAACCGGACAGCTTAAGAGTATAAATCGGCTGCTGTTTCAGTCCTTATGCTCAAAACAGATTTATCAACCAAATCAAAATAAAGCTGCTGTTTCAGTTCAGTTTAAAAACAGTTTAAAAATGAAACTGTTAAACAGTTGTTGTACTACTCTTGCACTTGAGCTGCTGTTTTGCTGCTACTCACAATCCCGAATGCAAAACAGAACCTTTGATTTCAGGTATACCAGATCCTGCTGTTGTTAGGGCAGATATTAATGAGAATAGCAACTAATCCAGTACAGTAATCAATATAAAAACAGTAAAACAACAATACTGCTTTGAGTGAGAAAGATTTACATATAAAGTTGAAAACGTCACTCTCTTGATCACTCTCTTGCTGCACTTAGATAAACACCAAACAGCATGTCTAAACCTGTCACAGTCATGAATGTTAAACCAGATACTTCAAGTAATTAAACCAGTCAAGGTTTGAATGTTAAACCGGACAACATATGAGTCTTAAACCTTTCAACACTTGAAACTTGAACCTGACAACAATTAGTAGCAAAACCTGTCACTACAAATTGCTAAACCTGACAGCACATGAGTCTTAATCCTTTACTGTTACAATGACCCAACACAGAAGCTGTTGAACAAATAAGAAACCCAATGAAAACAGTCAAAAAGGAATCAATTCTTGTCAAGATATTAAACCAAATTGAATTAAGAAACAATGAACAATCACTTCGATTTAGAAGTCCTAAACCGGACAGAACACTTCGATTTAAAAATGGAATCTGGGTAAGTGGAATTGAGCAGATTAGAAATCCGGACAGAACACTTCGATGCACAAAGATTTCTAAGTCCTAAACTGGTCAAGAGTAATCTAATCCGATCACAAATCCGGACAAGAAGTAAACGGTTTAGTTATAAACCGCTCAACATTGAAAACCTAAAAACTTACCTGATTTGTGCAAAACGTCCGGTGTAGCTTAACCGCTCAAGAAATCCGGTCAAGAGGTAAACGGTTTACCTTTTCTCCGCTCAAGCTGCGTGCGGTGTAAACCCTTCTGCGCTCAAGTGGTGTGCGGTTTAGACGAACACCGCTCAAGAAATCCGATGAAGTTGTATGCGGTTTACCCTTAGCCGATTGATGCAATGAAGACAAACCGGAGAACAATTTTCTTCAACTACACCGTTCAACTACACCGCTCAACTACACTGCTTAACTACACCGTTCAATTTTGATATAGCCTGTTGGGTGTAACAACCTGTTTATTATTTTAGTGATATATATATGTATGATATGTATGTGTGAGGGTATTATTTTAAAAGGAGAAAAGGAAGGTCGACTAGTAAGCCGCCATCATCACTTTTCTTTGCTCAATCTTTGAGTATGTATAAATAGTTTTGTGAAGGAAAAAGATACACACAAATACATACTATTTTTAGAAAGTTTACTCTCTGAAGAATTGGAAGATTTCACAGGAAGAAGAAGATTTCAGAGGTTTTGATTCTCAACTTCTAAAAGGTGAGTGTATAAAAAGCTTTGGATATGAATTGCTTACATACAGTTTGATAAGCATTTAGAGCTGGTTTTCATGAATTTTGTTACATTTTATGAGAAGTTCTTGTTTAAACCGTTCAAGAGTTGTACGGATTGTAATCTGGACAAATTTAACCGTTTGTGCCTTGACCGGATATTCATCTAAACCGGCCAAGAGGTGAGCGGATGTTCATCTAAACCGGACAAGAGGTGATCGATTTACTTCTAAACCGCTCAAGTGTTCTACGGTGTATTGACCGGATATCTATAAATCGATCAATGGTTGGGCCATGTATTGTCCGGTTTATCTTTAAACCGGTTATCAAAGAAAGTGAAGTATTGTCCGGATTTCTAATCCGGACAAAGGAGTTGGTTTATGATTAAAGTATATTGACCGGATATCTAATCCGGA
>NC_037529.1:24025822-24027699 GCF_001531365.2 Cynara cardunculus var. scolymus
AGCACATGCAGCTAACAACCTTTGAAAAACAGTAATAACAGGATCTTCACAGAAGACAAAACCGCAGACCCTCTGTGAGCCATCTCAGAGGCTCTGCTGAAATTGACTTGTATGATCTTATTGCCAGAGGACCATTTTCCAGAACCTCTGTGAGAGACATCTGAGGTTCTGTCATTCTTGACTTGCATGATGAAACAACTTCTGATGCTAGTCCTCTATTGTCTTCTGTAGAAGATACCCTTCTGTCAACACTTGCATAATACTTTTTCATACTTTTACATTAAATGAATATTAGAGCTAATAGTTAGAGGTACCGCTATTTTTGAAAAATCTTGAATAAATTTGCGATAATAACCGGCCAAGCCTAGAAAACTTCTGACTTCTGAAGGATTTCTTGGTGTATCACATTTTTCTACTTCTTCAATTTTTGATGGATCCACTTTGATTCCTTCTTGTGACACAACATGGCCAAGGAATTGGACTTCCCTTAACCAAAATTCACATTTTGATAACTTGGCATACAACTTTTCTTTTCTCAAGAGACTCAGAATCATGTGAAGTTGTTCTGCATGTTTTGCTTCTGATTTGGAGTATATCAAAATATCATCGATGAATACAATAACAAACTTATCAAGATATTCATTGCACACCCTGTTCATCAGGTCCATGAAGGTTGCTGGTGCATTGGTTAGGCCAAAAGGCATCATTAAAAATTCATGATGTCCATATCTTGTTCTGAACGCAGTTTTAGGAACATCTTCTTCTCTGACTTTCAGTTAATGATATCTGGATCGCAGATCAATCTTTGAGAAGTAACTGGCCGCAACTAATTGATCAAATAAATCATCAATCTTGGGTAATAGATATTTATTCTTAACTGTCATTTTGTTAAGCTCCYGATAATCTATACACATTCTCATTGACTCGTCCTTCTTTTTAACAAATAGAACCGGAGCTCCCCAAGGTGAAGTACTTGGTTTAACAAAACCCTTGTCAAGTAGATCCTTCAATTGAATCACCAATCCTTTTAGCTCTGATGAGGCTAATCTGTATGGTGTTTTGGCTACTGGTGCTGCCCCGGATATCAGGTCAATTTTAAACTCGATGGCTCTGTCTGGTGGAAGACCAGACAAGTCCTTGGAAAAGACTTCTGGATATTCTTTGACAATTGGGATCTGTTCTGATTCTTTCTCTTCTTTGTTTGCATCGATAGCATAAGCCAAAAACCCCTGACATTTCTTATGTATATACTTACGAGCTTTCAATATGGAGAGAAGACTGGTATGATAATCCCGATGATCACTATCTATGATAAATGTTCCTCTGCCTGGCAACTTAATTTTAATCTTCTTTTGGTTACATAAAATAGCTGCCTGATTTTTTGGCTAACCAATCCATACCCACCACTACATCGAATTCCTTCATCGGCATAGGGAATAATTGAATATGCAGCTCACAACCCTCGATGGAAATGGTATATTTATCGAACACATAAGCAACAATTTATTGACTATTAGCGGTGTCAACCACCAACTTTTTGTCAAGTGGCATAGAAATTAAACATGCAATTTCAGCAAAAGTAGGGATACGAATGAAAAGTTCACACCCGAATCAAATAGCACTTTAGCATATACGGAGTTAATGGAATAAGTACCTGTTACCATGTTTGGAACTGCCTCAACCTCATTTTCAGTCATTTGGAAGGATCGTCCTTGTGCCCTTCCTAGCCCTCCTCTATTTCCCAAACATCTTTTATTCATCGGACAGAATCTTGATGAATGTCCAATCTCACCACAATTGAAGCATTTCATCGGTTCTGGTTTGCATTCTCCTTGATGATATTGTCGACACCTAGGACAGACCTTCTCCATCGACCT
>NC_037529.1:24028669-24032918 GCF_001531365.2 Cynara cardunculus var. scolymus
AGATTTCATGATTAAATAACACATTTTCACATTCCCAAATACAATAAAGTGTCCAATTTCAGATATGTACCTGTAGATTCAAAATTACATTGCCCAGATGTAATCTGAATGTACCTTACACACTGATCTCTTAATTTATCATATTTATTTCAAAGGTTCTAACTATGTCTGGGACCCTAATATGCAATAGCATAGTTTAAGTCTAGGCATCATCATGCAATTGATCACCTAAATCCCTTAAACTTAGGCTCTGATACCAATATGTGGCACCCCAGTCTCCACACATTGCATATTACATAGAATTCATTCATAGAATACATAGATTCCCACATAGGTCCAAAATTACAAGAGTCTGTGCTACAGGTTTACGATACAAATTGCATAACTTAAAAATTCCAAAATACATGCATTTGTAAACTAGCATTGCTCTCCTCCCAAACACATCTAGATATGGTCTTCAACATTTAAGCACATAAGGGAAGTAATCATATAATGTTTTTTCCCCTATTGATATTATAACTGGTATTACCTACACACATATTTTAAAACATAAAATGAGGGTTAGACAAAAGTCTAGTGAGATTCCCTTTTTCATACTATGCAGGGTGAGATCACCAAAATATTTACAAAAAATCTCTCAACATAATGAAGAATATTAAAAGAATCGCATCCTGTTTAGGTCCATCGGGCCTCTTGTTCAAAATCACATACTTAGAGAAATAATGGTTTTCCAGTTCATCGGCCTCTGGTTCCATAGGGTCCATCAGGCCTCTGGTTCCAAAGTGGCCATCGAGCCTCTGGTTCCAAAGTGTCCATTGGGCCTGGTTCCAAAGTGTCCATCGGGCCTCTGGTTCCAAATACACTTTAACAAATATTTTGATTTTAGAGAACCAGAGCTCCAATGAAGGACCAGAGGCTCTTTCTTAAATAACAACTCCCATGAAAACTCATTGATCAATTCTAATAATAAACATAACCTTTCCATGAAGTTAAATCATATTTTAGAATGTCATGAAGGACCAGAGCCGGTGGTTCTTCTAACCAGAGCTTTTGGTTGTACCTATGAAAGCCAACCAGAGCCCCTCTGGTTTGTTTTATAGAAATTTTTGAGTATAGAGACTCTTTTGAAATATCATTTTAAAACTATAAATATAGCACTAAGCTTGTTTCTAAAAGATATAAAGCTTATTTTCAAACTAATAATTTATAAAAGATTTTGCATCATTTTTATATCAATATCCAAAATCCTCTGGTTCTATTATGTGGGTCAATCAGAGCCCCTCTGGTTCTATTATGTGGGTCAATGCTTTTATCCAAAGCATATTACTCACAACCAACGGTCATGAACCATGTCTGCTCCAATCCCGTAACATCATTATTATCATTTCTGCTAAAGACAACATTTCCAAATTCTCAAATCACCAAGAAATAAGAACTTAAATCTGTTGTAACTTTAATAGATATCATAATAAGAGTTAGGCCACGCAGGCAACGACCAACTTTATATCCTCCCAATACTCCCCTTTTTATGATGTTCCACCCTTATATCCTCCCATTAATTCATATGAAATAGTTCATCCAAAGACAGACCTCAGTCTTATATGTCAGAGTGAACCTGTTCATAATTCCCAAACCAAATTATGGTTTCAACATAGATTTATACTCAAACCTTTTTGTACATTAAGAACAATATGTTCTTCCAAAATAGTTTCAAACACTGTTTTTCAAACAAAATCTCATACAAACTTGTTTAAACCCAGTTACTGTTTGAATCCTCCAAAAACAGTTTCAAACCTTCAAACTCACAATCTTTATGTTTAAAACATCTAGAAAACAGCTTTTCACCAAGCTCTTTCTTTACCCAAATCATTAAAACTTAACAATTCACTATTCATAAATATAGAAGTTGTTAGCTCTCATATTTCATTTAATGTAAAAGTATGAAAAATTATTACTGCAAGTGTTGATAGAAGGTTTCATTCTACAGAAGACCACAGAGGACCAACAACAGAAGATGATCATTCGTACAAGTCAAGATTGACAGAACCTCTGTTGTCTCTCACAGAGGTTCTGGAAAATGGTTCTCTGTTATCAAGAGCTTACAAGTCTTATGTAGCAGAGCCTCTGGGATGGCTCACAAAGGGTCAGCGGGTTTATCTTCTGTGAAGAACCACTTCTTACTGTTTTACTTAGGTTAGTTAGTTGCACGTGCTTCTCACGTGACTATGTTTGTAATCCACTTTATTTGGACGGCTTGGATCATTTCACTTGTCTAGGTCATGTCAGAAAAGTCGTTAGAAACTAGTATAAATAGCAGCTTAGGCCTTTCTAATTCAGCGTGCTTCCGTATTGTAATTATCAATATTTTCAATAGAATTGAAAATCTTTTGAAGCTATTCTCTCGTGTTCTTCATATTCATCATCTATGTTCTTGATTGATTAATTACTCTGTTTGTTCTTATACTGTTTCCGCTGCACTGTTATTGTTCTTAAAGTTCATCCAGAGTATTTGGTTAATATCATACGCTAAATCTAAAGGTCCTAACAGAAGTTTTGGGTAATAGACTCACAGTTATAATCAAAGAACAATTTAAAACTCACAATTTATATGAGCAATTTAAACCTCACTTTTGTTTTAAACAGTTTCTGCAGACACAGATCAAACAACAAGTTCTTTTTGCTAAACAAAATCTTCTCATGCCTTTGAAATAGCAGCTTCTTTTCAAGAATCGCACACAAGTTCTTTCTAAAATGATAGAGATAAGGATAGCCTTATCTTTATCTTTCTTTTTATATCCCACTTAGGCGGTGGAAGGATTTTATTTATAAAATATTAACTAGGCGGTGGCACTATTATTATAATAAAATCAATGCTTAAGGGTGAAGATACCTTATTCCAAATAAAATAATACCCCATGCATGTGCAGTACCACCTCATATAGAATATTCAAAAATATATATATATATATATATTTTATCACATAATCACGTATAATTTACCTTGACCCAGATTGTCTGAAACCAGGTTAACATTCTCTCCCCCTTATAAGAATTCCATTCCGGAATTCATTCAAATAACCATGGATATTTTTCCTTCATTTCTGATTCTAATTCCCACATTGCTTCTGAACCTTTATGAAATTGCCACTATACCCTTACTAGACTTATTTCCTTGTTTCTCAACACACGGGTTTTGTGGTCAGTTATAGCTTTTGGAGTTTCCAAAAAATTCAGTTTGTCATCCAACTTAATCCCCGAAAGTGGTATTGCCATACTAGGATCAGCAAGGCATTTTCTTAGGTTTGACACATGGAAAGTATTGTGAATCAGTCTAAGTTCCTCTGGTAATTCCACTTGGTAAGCTACTGGCCCAACTCGTTTACAGATTCTGAATGGACCAATATATCTTGGAATGAGTTTACCTTTCTTTCCAAACCTCATAACTCCTTTCCAGGGAGAAACTTTCAACATTAGTAAATCATTCACGCAAAATTCAATTGATTTTATGTGCTTATATGCGTAACTTTTCTAACGATCTTGAGTTGTTTTAATTCTTTCCCGAATCTGATCAATCTTTTCAGAAGTTACTTGCACAATTTTAGGACCTGTTAGTTGTTTCTCACCTACCTCATTCCAACATACAGGGTTCAGAATTTCCGACCATACAACACTTCATATGGAGCCGCTTTGATGCTGGAATGATAGCTATTATTGTATACAAATTCTATTAGTCGAAGATGATCTTCCCATGATCCTCCAAAATCTATGATGCAAGCTCTTAGCATATCTTCAAGTGTCTRAATTGTTCTTTCACTTTGTTCGTCTGTTCTAGAAAACAGCTTTTCACCAAGCTCTTTCTATACCCACATCATTAAAACTTTACAGTTCACTATTCATAAATATAGAAGTTTTGGGTAATAGACTCACAGTTATAATCAAAGAACAATTTAAAACTCATAATTTATATGAGCAATTTAAACCTCACCTTTGTTTTCAACAGTTTCTGCGGACACAGATCAAACAACAAGTTCTTTTTGCTAAACAAAATCTTCTCACGCCTTTGAAATAGCAGCTTCTTTTCAAGAATCTCACAAGTTCTTTCTAAAATGATAGAGATAAGGATAGCCTTATCTTTATTTTCTTTTTATATCCCGCTTAGGCGGTGGAAGGATTTTATTTATAAAATATTAACTAGGCGGTGGCACTATTATTATAATAAAATCAATGCTTAAGGGTGAAGATACCTTAT
>NC_037529.1:24033058-24035013 GCF_001531365.2 Cynara cardunculus var. scolymus
TTTGACCATATAAATAGGAGTTTATCTTGTAATTGTTGTAAGAGAGCTAATTGTAAAATTCATTTTACGTATAATAGAGTTTGACCAAAGTTGACCTAAAGCAATTGACCTAAAGCAAAAGGCTTTAGACGATGAGAAAAAGCAATTTGCCCTTGAGAAAAGAAATACTTCAAAAAAGTATACAACAATTGCTAAGGAGCTTGCAAGTAAGAAAAAGTGGCTTGACATCGCTTTCGGAGAATGACAAGAGCAGCTCAGATGAAGAGAAACGAGAGTTGATAAATCAGAAGAAAAAGTTTGAAATGCTACAAAAGGAGTTAGAAGGTAAACTTCTGGATATTACAAGTAAATTGTCTGATCTAAAGATAGACCTTGAAACTGAGATGAAGATGAGAATTGAACTGAAAATTAAATTTGATTTAGTTACTGCTAAAAGAGACCAGCTTTTACAAAGAGTCAAAGGCTTTTCGTGTGCTCAAAACTCAACTGGTTCTCCTTCTCAGTGTAAAACCAACTTTTATGACTGTTCCAAATCGAACAGTTATTCAAGTAGTCCTAAATCTACTGTTTCTAAGAACTCTTCTTGTTCTTCTAATCAGTATTATCAAGGGTATGTCATTGGATCACTCAATTATTCTTCAAAGGTTAAAAGAATGTGGGTTAATAAGTCTGAATCTGTTTTATCTCAGAATTCTGTTGTTACTAACAATCTTCCTTGCTTTGTGAGATCCACTTCTGATTTGATTCATCTTAGCAAGAGAAGAATCATGTGCTCCACATGTAAATCAACAGATTTTGTGAATAAGAAGAACTATAACAGATGGAGTACAACCAACAGATATCAGACTAATTCGAATGGTAAGAACAGGTATGATCACAATTACTGGTACGGTTCATATTTTATTCCTGATCATCCTGTTCATAGTGCTGAAAAGAAAATATCTTAAAGAAATAAATGGTTTGGAAGTTACAATATACCCCAACCTGATACTAACATATTAGGACCCAAGTTAGTTTGGGTACCAAAATCTACTTGATCTGATTTTGCAGGTGTGTCAATTTTGTGCTGATCAGAATATCATTTCAGTGATACACCAATGCAGGGGGAGTTGTAATTATTCAGAGGCTTCTGAACATTTCGGTTCAGGACCCGTGCTTTACCGAGTGTGGTTTCTAAACACTCAGTTTAGAACTCGTACTTAAAATATTTTCTTCAAATTTTTTAATTTTTTGAGCTTAACTGATTCATTACTTAAATCTGTTTTCTAGGGGGAGAGTCTAGAATTCTTGAATAAATGTTTTTGAAAAATGGAATTGTTTTCTGAAACGAGTACATTCTCTGAATAGTTATTTCTTGAGATTTTACTTGCATAATTTCTCGTCGTACATAATTCCAATACCTGTTTCAGCTATTCTTCAAACTGTTATTATCATGTCTTTATATGAAAATCTTTTTCGGTGATAATACACTCGTTTGTATTCATTTTTTTTTTTGTTCTCTGATATTTTCTTTACATTGATTCATATACATTCATTTTTTTTAATATCAGAATCTGTAAACTTGTTCTTACCGATCTTCATTCATTTCTCTCACATACCAAATAATCGAATTGTTGTCGCATAATTCTTTTATTAATTGTGCTTAAAGCCAAAAAAAAAATTTGATCAAATTTGATCTGATCATTGTGCTTTAAAGAAATAATATTTTTGATCAACCGTTGTGATCAAATGTGCATAATGCAAAATTTTAGGAGGGACTGAGTGCTTATCAGAAATATCTCTATGAAATGTCAAAACCGACAGACCTACCCAAGAGGACAACCATATCTGAGTGAGCTTAAATACAAAAGGGTTTGTGTGCTGAGACTAAAATGAAAAAGAGAGGGGTAGTTGTTGTGAGCTAAAAGAATTGACGAGAGTTGTGTCAGGATTAAAAGATTACGAAAATCCTGTTC
>NC_037529.1:24035636-24044601 GCF_001531365.2 Cynara cardunculus var. scolymus
ATTTCATTCATCTTATGTATGATGGAATGATTCTCATTTCATCATAAGGGGGAGTATGTAATAATGAATGAAATATTTATTTCCGAACTTTTTAAAGGGAATCTGATGCAAAGATCAAGGGGGAGTAACTTCGATAATGGCAAAAGACTTAAGAGAAGTGCGACTGGAGATAATTACAGAAAGATTATTCGTGTGCTACAACGACTGAGAGATGTTGAATGTGAAGATCATCTTTACAACAGTTTACTGAAGATTTGTTGTCTGAAGATTCTTTGAAGATCATATATTGTACATTGTTTTGGTTGATACCGTTCTACATTGTCAAAAGAGAAGATAACTGCGGTTCTACATTCGAGGGGGAGAATGCTAGAAGATCTTTCTTAACAGTTGATTGCTTAAAGATTTCAAGTTGAAGAATTCTTTTAAAGATGACATAATGTGATTAATGTTTCAAAGTTCAAACAAGACTCAAAGTGCAGAATTTCTTTCAAGTCCGAATACAAAGTGGGAGAATGTTTGGACTGAAAATCATTATTAAATTATATTCGTCTTGAAAGTTAAATATTGTCTATATTTGTAAAAGTCATCGTGTTTGACTTTTCTTAGACAGGTTTGACTTTGACTATGTTTAGATATTTGACCATATAAATAGGAGTTTATCTTGTAATTGTTGTAAGAGAGCTAATTGTAAAATTCATTTTACGTATAATAGAGTTTGACCAAAGTTGACTTTTTCTCTCATCTTCTTATTATGTTCTTACAAGATTATCCAGATCTGCCATTGATTCATGAAGGTTTATCTTGAAGATTGATCAAAGTGGACTAACAAATGTCCCCGTTGTAGCAAAATGAACCAATAGGGTATGGGTTGGGTGCAAGGGGAAAAGTGTTTGAGCTTAAAAATAGAAGGAGGACCTACGTGTTTTTAACTTAAACACTACTAAAAATCATCCAAGGATGTTGTACCTAAAAATAGAAATGGAACTAGACAAAAAAATGGAATCCAACCACCATGTCATTATATTCACACAAAAGAAATGACGTTTCCGTAAATCATACACAAAAGACGGAAATAAAAGTGTATCTGTACTCCAGAATGATAAACCAAAAATAATGTTTTAAGAGGTAATGATGAAAAGTCGAGAATTAAACCATTTTCTTCAAAACTGCTTACTATAGGCAAGCAGGGGCCGCATCTACTTCCATGGAGCTTTGGACAGCAGGAGCAGTAACAGGAACATGGGCAGCAGGCATGATAGTAGTGGCAGTAACAGTTGATGCATCAACAGGAGCATGAGGAGCAGGAGCAAAAGTGGCAGCAACAGAAGTAGTGACCGGCATGGGAGTCTACAAGGGTGGGAAACATCATACCAGTGGGGAGCATAGACCACTTGGAAACCTTGGAAGTTGGGCTGTGAAGAGGGCATCTTAACGCCCGTAAAGCTATCGTTCCACTCGGTTCCAGTCTCGTGTATATGCCCAAAAGCGGGCTATTTTCTTCTCCAAGTCCTAGACTTGGTCTTCCACGCTCCCCACCTTCTTCAATATTGCATCCAGTTTTTGAGTAGTTTCCTCCCATTGGATTGCCAGAACAGAAAGCCAAGTGGCTGACCCGTAACCCGAAGCCAAAGGATTGCTTGGAGGTGGCTCGGATGGGCTAGCCTCTTCGGCTGCAGTATACGGATCTTGCATTGAAGGCTCGGTCATGGGGACAACAGGTGGTTCCTTAACAAGGTCGACGGGTGGCTCGGAAGCGGCGATAACCAGCGGCTCAAAAACAGCAACGACCTGCGGCTCGGAAGCAACATCTGGTGGCTCATTTGGTTGAACATTCGGCATTGGCCATTGGTTCTTCCTGAACTCTCATGAAAGGAACTAGATCCTGCTAATTCAAAAAGGGCCGAGAGGCTCTTTCCCGACAGTCGACTGTGTTCGGTCCCAAAAGGGTGAGCAGACCACTATTGTATCCTCATCATTTGTAGGGACCTTAGGCTTGGCCATAAGTTTTGTAATAAGGGCCAGGAAGACTAAGCGTGAATGCATCTGTTGAGAGGCGGCCAGAATGGATGCGTGTATAATCAGCCTAAGGTCGATTGGCAGCTCTCTCATGATACAATAAAGTAGGACGCATCGGTCCCTTGAGATTGTACTATCATGAACAGTGGGGATCAAGTTGTGTCGCAAAAATTGAAACCAAAGCGCCGCCTCCTTGTTTAGATGGTCGGCCAAAATAATTTGGCGCCAATTGTCCCTCGACCATCCATGATCGGGGAGCGTAAGAATGGATGCAATATCATCATCTGAAACTTCCAATGTCCCTTTCATAATTTGGGCAAAAGAGCATTCCGGTGGGAGAGTAAATCCAAGGGCCGCATTGAGCTTTGGCTCCGACCAATCAATTTTCTTGCCCCGAATAGTCACCGAAATACTCTTGGTGGTACCGATGGCTGCAAAGAACTCGGTTACCATAGATACATTGGCCTTAAGCGGGGCAACCACCATATGCTCCCATTGCAAGGCCACCAAGTGATGCTTGATAGCCATAAGTGAGTTGACCAACTTCGGGTCAAAAGCACGTTCAAGAAGAATTTTATTGTTTTTGATACGGTCATACCTTTCTTGGAACGATACCACTTTGGCTTTCTTCTTCTTAGGGACTGGTTTCTTCTTCGGCTTTGCTGCTGCCTTTCACTTTTTGGAAGGTTTTGGTTTGCCTACTTCCAAAACCTCTGTTTCTTTGACTTCTTCCTCAATTTCCTCCATCTCCTCAATCTCGTTCGCAACATCCTCAACATTCTCTAAATCTTTAGCCATCTCATCTTCATAATCACTGTCTCCAGCGACTGGTTTTGGTATTGGTGGTGGCACAACAAATTCTGAACTTGAACTTGCAATGCTTCCCGAAGAGGATTATGTGCTTACAGTCTGCCCACTGGGGGGTAGTGACTGGTGTTTCCTTAACAGGAGGGGCATCCTCTGGTTGAGTCTCTTGGGGTTTATGTGTTTGTTCTTCTATAGTCTCAGGAACAGAAAAAGGGAACAACTCCTCTGGATTTGAAGAAGCATTATCTTCGAAATCAAACTGGAACTCCTCCCCTAGGGTATCACTAAGGTTAAGGTCGAAATCATGGATGATGGGTTGGCCGAGTGGTGTAGATGGAAGGGGTATAAGAGGCTGTTGTGTGGGTGGAGGGCTAATAGGCGATGGAATAGGTGAAGGTGTAGGAATAGTAGGCGGTGGTGTCGTTAGGGCTAGAAAAAGGGGTTTATTGGTTGTTGGGGGAAAGGGCATGGCGGCCGGCTGTCCTGAACTAGACGGACCGGCGCCAGTGGTGGTGGCGATATGGATAGTGGTGGAAGAGGGAAATAAAGTGGTAACTAAAGGAGGAGTTCTAGAAATGCTTACCAGAGTAACGACCGCATATGACTCATGTAGTCCACTTGGACGGCCGTGGAGCAACCGACGGTGGTGGTGGTGTAAGTTCCAGCCGGTGGTGCAAAAGCAATGGGATCGGGCGAGAGTGATTCTGATTGGGCCATGGGTGAAGCGACCGGAGGTGCAACGAAAACGACAGAGGAAGACTCGTCGGCGACAGCCCGTCGTGTAGACCGCCGTGTCGGAAGTCGGCCAGTTGGTGGTTTTCGGGATTTTGCCATGGAAGAGGATAAATGGAGAAGATGAAGAGTGTGAAATAATTTTCCTCCTTTTTTTCTTAGATAACCGACGGTTAAGAGCCCTAGGAAACCACCCCCATGGAAAACCCTTTGTGTAAGAGAATTTTGAATAAAAAAATGAAAAAGAAAATGTCTCATCATCTTACACAAGCCTCCAAAATCAGAAAACTCATCATGACTCTCCCCACTTGATACATTTCCTTCAATTCTAGAAAGGTGATCGGCCACTTGATTGTCACTTCCCTTTCGGTCAACAATCTCAAGATTAGATTCTTGCAACAGTGACTTTTGTACCAATCAAGTATGAACGGAAACGATCAAAAGAAAATACTTCCGCAAGTAATTATTTTTCTGTTGTGGTGTAATTTAATTGAGCTTCAACAAGAGTTTTATTTGCGTAGTATATGGGGTGAAAATTTTTATTTTGCCTTTGTCCCAAAACGGCACCCACGGTCCAATCACTCGTGTCACACATTACCTCAAAAGGTAGGGACCAATTTGGAGTAATGATAATGGGTGCCGAGACAAGAGCATTGTTGATTGTTTCAAAAGCCTTTTTACAATTGGAGGTGAACTCAAAGTTTGGTCAACATGCAACAAGTTTGTTGATCCCAGATCTCAATAACACTAATAATCGAGTTAAAAATAACCAAATTATGGTGTTTTAATGAACAAAGTGATGAACACTCAAGAATAAATTATGAACATTAAAGAACAATCTTGAGCGTCAAAGGTTTCACTTTATTAATAAGAAAAACGTAAAAGCGACATTTAATATAATAGGCCTAATCACCTATTTATACTAGTAAGCTAATTAGAAGATAACTATCTAATGAGACTATTTAGTTAATCTTCTATTAACAGATAATGTTTATCTAAACTGTTGATAAGCTATAATATTAAGATAAACTTGAAATCCAGCTGTCGACTTGTCATCTCCAGTTGTCTTTCATGGGATGATGAATCAACTTTATCTTCATATCTTCATCCTATGCCTCTGGTTGAATTGCTGAAGAAAACTCTAAGTGTTGTTGACCAAAGGGGTGATGAAGATGCTCTTACCATCGCATCTCTGGTTGTTCATCGACCCTGTGGTTGTTCTCCAGACTTAGTCAATTATGTCTTGATGTCTTCATCGGTCTTCTGGTTCTTCATCACTTATTGTTTTTCATTACTTTTACCCTTTATGGATTATGGGGTCTAACAATCTCCCCCTAAGTAATGAAAGAACATAAACTAATCTATGAACAGAGTTGAAGAACAGAGACTAATCTAAAAAAAACATCAAATTCCAAATTTCCATTGGATGATGAATTCTTACAATATTGGAAACAAAAGACATCATTTTTAAGGCAAAAATTTACAACTCATCATGATCTACCTTGAGATATATCCTAGAAGTGTAGAAGCAGTCTTCGATAGCCGATGACTGTTGATATCTCATGAACGAGTTGATTCCCATCTTCTTTTGGAACATGGGATCTACCTAGTCTTTCTCTGATGATCTTCTGAAACCACTCAAGTGTATCGGTTGAATACTTGAAGGCTTCAGTCAATCTAAAGAATTTCTTTACCCCAAACTCATTCTTGAAGACAAGTCCAAGCTCGGGTTGATTTAAGACTAAGGCAGATCTTTTCTCCTGCAGGCCAGGGAAGTCTTCATTTGGTGGAGCACAGGAGAGTCTTTCGATGCATAAGAGAAGAGCAATTTCAAAATCACTCTTGGCTCGATGCTTTACCAGGGTCTCCATTGTCTTTACAACCGCTCTGTTCGCTATCCCAAATTTGATGCCATGATCCTGTCGCTAAGCCGTGTATGCATAAAGTTTGATCAAGTCATAGGGATTGAGGTTGATGAGGTCATTTTCGTTGAACACGCTGATTTGACCATGTGCACTTTCCACTGGGTACTCGATGTATCTTATAGCTCTATTGGCGATTGTCCTCACTTTTAGATCCATAACCCTCCTTATCCCATCGTTTGAGAAGACAACCTGTGGTGCTTGGGTGGTCTGTCTAATAAACCTATGGTGTAGGAGGTCCATGGACTCTGGCGATAGAATCGGASGATTGAGGGTCAAACTTTCATCGTGGTCGTGATACAAGTATTGATGGATATTTCCATCATTAAGGATATTTCCATCGTGGTCAAACTCTGGACGTCTTCGCAGTGACTCCCTGTTCTGAATAATTTCATCAACTAGGCTCTGCGGAGGTTGCCTAGACGAAGAGGGAATATCCGCTCGCACCATGGTTGGTTGGGTTGAGGGTTGTGTATGGGTTGGTGAAGGTATGGTTTCTTGTTGGGTTGGTTCTGGTTCATTAGGTTCAGAATGGGTGGTTTCTGGTTCATGAGGTTCTGTTTGGGTTTGAGATTGTTGGGGTGAGGAAGGTTGGAATATTGTTGGTTCTGGTTGTATGGATAAGGTGGTGAAGGGTTCTGTGGTGCGAGGGGTTGGTGAAGAGGTTTGGTGTTGGTGATGGAGTAAAAGGTGGGGAGGTTAGATTTTCATCGGTTGAGGAACTCAACACGATGGGTTCTTGGGTAGTAGCGAAGGGAACATGTACATTTTGTACATCTTCAGAGGGCTGAGCCTCTGGTTCCCTTACCTGGGTTCCTTCGATTGTGGGTGGTGGTTGTTCTTGTGTTTGTGGTGGTGCTTGTGGTGCAGTGAATTCCATTTGCTGGGTAGCCGTGGCCTGATTCTCCCCCTCATGAGGTCCAAGACCTTGAAAATCGGGGTCTGTGTCCTCATGTTGTGGCCTCTTATGTTTGCGGCTGCTGGAGCATGAAACTCTGCTCCTCTTCTTCTTTTCTCTCCTTCCTGAAGGACGCAAGATACACCTTCAGGGATGCTTGTCTTCGGCTCTCCTCCATCATGTGAAGGAGAGAAGTGGTGCACCTTTGTTCATCAATCAGTTTCTGGGAGAGAATCCTGGTTTGTTGAATAGCGCGATGGACGAATTTGGCACTTATCTCATTAAAGGATGAGACAAGTGTGTTGGACAGACCCCTTAGGACAGCTCTGGTGGCGAACTCTATGCTTGATGATGAGGCTTGTGGTGGCACGGAGGTGGTGGTGGATGTAGATGGAGGAATGGGAAGGTTGGCTATGAGATTTCTCACCTCTGCAGTGAAGGAGGTGAAGGCTTTATCGAAGGATGGGCCTGTAGAGGGAGGTGGGGGTGGAGTAGGTTGGGGGATTTGGGCTAGTATTGTGGCGGGGAGTTGGGTGAGGGTGGTTTGTATGGTGGCCATTTGGTGGGTAAGAGAGGCAAGGGCTTCATCGATTGATGAAGTGGTTTGAGGTGGGGCTTGGGGAGGAATTTGGGAAATGATGGTGGTTGGTAGGGTGTTAAGGTTTTAGAGGATGGTGTTTAGTTGGGTGGTTATGTAGGTAAGGTTCTCATCGGCCTCAGTTGCCTGGGCCGTGAGGGTGGCGATGGAGTGGATGAGGATTTGGTTTCTTTGGGTGGCAAGGGAGGAGGCGGTGTTGTGGTGTTGGGTGATGGTTTGCTGGAGCATTTGGAGACGTGTTGTATTGTCTCGGGTTTGGGTTTCAAGTTAGGAGAGGTGTCGTTGAAGGATGGAAAGGGATTGTTGAAGGTCGGTGTTATCGATTGAGGGTGGGTTGTCAACAATCCCTTGAATGATGAGTTTAAGGTCTTCCAAGGACCGCAGAACTGAGTCGACAAAGGCTTGGAACTCGGCCTTTGTGACCAGATCGGCAATGGGGGTAACCCCTGCAACAACGGATGCTGCAGGTTGAGCCTCTGCTCCTGAGGCGCCTTCATTGCCTTGTGAAAATGTAGGTCATGAAGGACTTCCATCGTGTCCTTGATAGCCCTCATGAGAGGAGCTATCTCGCGATGTTGCTGCATCGGCTTCCTCTTCCTCGGCTTCAGAGACCGGGTAAGTGAAGCGAATGTGTGTCCCCTTCGGTAGATCAAATATTGAAGGGGGATGTGCTGGAAAGGAAGATCGCCCTGAACGATCTTGGGGTGTATCAATGTCAGAAGCAACACATGTTTTTGTGTGTGTGATAGGGTGTGTCGAGCCTTGAGGCGAAGGGGCTCTTATTTCTTCATCACCTTTCTGTTGGGAGAGGGGTGATAGAATATGGGGTTCCTCAGCTGATTCATCTCCAGAGGCCCGAAGAATGGCCTCTGGATGGCTGGCTTGTGTAGGGATTGGACTGGGTCATCCTTGTTCAATAGCCCTTTGGCTTTGATTGCCAGGGGTAGATGTGGTGGTTGCCCTTTGGGAAGTGGGTGGAGGAATTGTTTGAGTAGGGCCAGGGGAAGCACGATGAGCAGCATCATCATCTTCATCATCCGATGAAGATGCCTCTTGTGCTCCCTCGCTTGGTTCTGGGGACGGCTCTAGTCGCTCTGGGGTAGCTGCCCTCGGTTCCTTGGATAGCATAGAGCATTCATAGGTTTGGCAGATCTCAGATGTCGATGGAATGACATTGAGCATGGCCCTTGAAAGTGGGCGGTTGATGGTGTAACCCTCTTTCGATAGGGTGGGTCGATGGCCTTGCATTTTGTAGACTAGAGTGAATGGCTCTTCAGCTGGTAGACCATGTTTCCTCATTACGTCCCCTATGAAGAAGGCGAGGAAACGAGGGAATAGAACAGTAGATAAGGGCTTGCCAGCGGCTTGTAGTTTGCATTTCTTGACTACCGCCGAGTGGATCTCATTGTAGATGAGAAAAGCGTAGTCAAGGTTGAGGTTGAAGAACAGCCCGTACATGATCATCATGATATTGATGTTCCCTTCGTCCAATGACCCTAGCTTGCATGTGAGGGCCCTGTTCAGGATGAAGAAGAACATGTTCCACATTGGTGGGAGGAATTGGCATTTGAAGTCGGAGACGTTACATAGGTCATGATTGTGACCTAGCATCTTAACGAAGCATAGTATGTCGTCGGTGGTGGGTGGTTCGTCATATTCGGCAATTCCAAGCTCCCGTCGAGTGGGAATGCACAGAACTCGAGAAACTTTAGCCTGCGAAATTTTGAGCGAGCAAATCATATCGTTTGGGGCATCCATGTCCCCCATTATTCCATGGCTGTCGGGGTGGAACTCATATGTTTGCCAATACTGTTGGACGTACTTTAGTGGTACGCTGGTGTCTGCAAGGGTCAGGGCTGGTAGTAGAATGCAGTTCTTGAAGAACTCAATCATGATGGCAAACTTGTCATCGAATAGTGTGTTTCTCAGTTCAATGGTGTGGTTGTTTGGCTTCATTGGTAGGAAAACGATGGCGCGGCTATCGGCGCCGGT
>NC_037529.1:24044635-24051729 GCF_001531365.2 Cynara cardunculus var. scolymus
TGAATTTACAATTGATCTTGTTCCGGGAGCTGCACCTATCTYAAAGGCTCCGTATCGTATGGCTCCAACCGAAATGAAAGAACTTAAGGAACAACTTGAAGATCTTTCAAATCGTGGTTTCATTCGACCCAGTGTATCTCCGTGGGGTGCACCGGTCCTATTCGTTAAAAAGAAAGATGAATCGATGCGGTTGTSTATTGACTATCGGGAACTAAATCGGGTCACGGTACGTAATAAATACCCTTTACCCCGTATTGACGATCTCTTCGATCAACTCCAATGAGCAAAGTATTTTTCTAAGATCGATTTAAGGTCTGGATATCACCAACTCCGGATCAGAGATCAGGATATTCCTAAGACTGCATTTCGTACTCGATATGGTCATTACGAATTCATTGTTATGCCATTCGGGTTAACTAATGCTCCAGCAGTTTTTATGGATCCTATGAACCGGGCTTTCAAAGATTATTTGGACGACTTTGTTATCATTTTTATTGACGATATTCTCATATATTCAAAGTCGAAAGAAGATCACGAAACTCACTTACGTATTACTTTAGAAACTCTTCAAAATAAGAAGTTGTAHGCAAAGTTTTCTAAGTGTGAATTCTGGTTGCATCAAGTGGCATTTTTGGGCCACATTATCTCCGGCGAAGGCATTAAAGTTGATCCTGCAAAGGTTGAAGCTATCACTAACTGGCCAAAACCAACAAATGTTTCTGAAGTCCGAAGTTTCTTAGGTCTGGTAGGTTACTATCGACGGTTTGTTGAAAACTTTTCCCGGATAAACTTCTTCAAAAAGAATTTAAATTTGTTTGGGGTGAAGAACATGAAAAGAGTTTTGAAGAATTGAGAAAGAGATTGATTACAACGCCTGTTCTTGCATTGCCATCAGGATCGGGAGGTTTTCAGGTTTATAGTGATGCTTCTAAAAGTGGTATTGGCTGTGTTCTAATGCAGCACGGCAAAGTGATTGCGTATGCCTCTCGCCAGCTCAAACCTTATGAAGTAAACTACCCTACTCATGAACTTGAGTTGGCAGCAACCATTTTTGCACTCAAAATATGGCGTCACTATTTGTACGGAGAGACTTGTGATATCTTTACTGATCACAAAAGTTTAAAGTACATCTTTACGCAAAAAGAGTTGAATATGCGTCAACGACGATGGCTCGAACTTCTTAAGGATTATGACGTCCGAATTCAATATCATCCAGGCAAAGCCAATGTAGTCGCTGATGCCCTTAGCCACAAAAGCATTGGTAATGTATCGTCTTTAACCGTTCAGTCTCATATTGCTTCAGATCTAGAACGTATGGGTATCACTTTGTGTTATCGTGGTGCAAATGAACTTTTGGCTAGTCTCACGGTTGAACCAACTCTTGTATCTCGAATCAAAGAGGCTCAACAAGAGGATGGAGAACTATGGGCTATCTTACAAAAGGCTAAAGATTATTCACAGTCTAATTTTCGAGTTGATGATAAAGGTATTATMTGGTTCTCTAATCGACTTTGTGTACCCGACAATCCTGAACTCAAAGAAGCAGTTATGAGTGAAGCTCATAATTCGCTATTCTCAATTCATCCTGGATCCACTAAGATGTACCGAGATCTAAAATAGTACTTTTGGTGGAACGGTATGAAACGGGATATAGCCGAATATGTGGCAAAAAGTCTTACTTGCCAGAAAGTGAAGATTGAACATCAACGGGCTAGCGGATTGTTACAACCATTCGAGATTCCAGTTTGGAAATGGGAACATATCTCTATGGATTTTGTGACAGGACTGCCGAAAACTCAGAGACGACATGATGCTATATGGGTAATAGTTGACCGTCTGACAAAATCGGCTCATTTCTTACCTATACAGGAGACGTACCCTGTTAGTAAACTGTCCGATCTATTCCAGCGGGAAATCGTGAGGTTGCATGGCACTCCAGTTTCCATCACATCGGACCGAGATCCACGATTCACTTCTCGATTCTGGAAAAGTCTTCACCAAGCTTGGGTACGCGATTGACTATGAGTTCAGCTTTTCATCCACAAACAGATGGTCAGACTGAACGAACTATTCAAACTCTAGAAGATATGTTACGAGCTTGTGCTCTTGAGTGGTCTGGTGGTTGGGACGAGTCTTTATATCTTGTGGAGTTCGCATATAAAAATAGTTGGCAAGCTAGTATCGGCATGGCCCCGTACGAAGCGTTATATGGTCGGAAATGTAGAATACCGATTTGTTGGAATGAAGTGGGGGAACGAGCTATCGAAGGACCCGAACTTGTCCGGATTACTACTGAACAAGTCGAGATCGCAAAACAAAAAATGAAAGAGGCTCAATCTCGGCAGAAAAGTTACGTTGACAAGCATCGAAAACATTTAAAGTTCCAAACAGGTGATCACGTTTTCCTAAAAGTTTCATCGTTACGAGGTATTCGTAGGTTTGGAATTAAAGGTAAACTTAGTCCGAGATATATTAGACCTTTTGAAATACTGGAACGAGTTGGAGAGGTGGCGTATCGCCTAGCGTTACCTCCTCAACTTTCACATATCCATAACGTTTTTCATATCTCATCACTCCGCGGATATCATTATCACCCTCTCCATGTGATTGATTATCCGTTGGACAAAGTTGAAAAATATATCTCTTATATTGAAGAACCAGAGGCGATAATTAATAGAGAAGAGAGACAAATACGACGAAGGTCAATACCATTCGTTAAAGTGTTATGGCGAAATCATTCCGAGCGTGAAGCCACATGGGAGACAGAGGAATCTATGCGGAAGGAGTACCCTTATCTTTTTGAGTCATGTAAATCCTCTAACCCTAGCTAAATATCGAGGACGAAATATTCTTTTTAGGAGGGGAGGATTATAATATCCGTGTTTCGTTAACTCGTACAAATTGAGTTAAGTAAATTTTTGGTAGAATTATGCATAACATATTTGTACCCTATGTTATACCAACTTGTATTTCAGACGAGTTTTGCGTCAAAAATGAGTTTATATCTAATTTGACGTAAAAGTTAAGAATATAAACTTGAAGGGTTAAAACCGCCAAATAATTAAACTATATATATATATATATATAATTAAGTTTAAAAAATAATATATATATATACATATATATATATATATATGGGGGTGCATATGACGGTTTCGTTAACCATCTCTCATTTCTCTCAAATTCTCAGTATTTTCTCTCTCTAAAAACTTTCGTCTTCTCTCTAAATTTCACGTCAAGTTATTAAGGAGATCGAAGCAACAATTATATATTCAGAATCCACTCTCCGAACACTTCTTGAAGGTATAAGTTTCATTCAGTTTCATTAAGGTGTTTATGTTAGGGCTATTAAGACCGGTTTATAGATTGTGTTTATATCTAAGTTTACAAATTGATTTTGTCAAAATCATGATATATTTGATGTTTAGGATGCTAGTACTGGTTAAATTGATGTAGATATGAAAAGGGTATATTATAGTTTTAATACGGTTAGATTGTGGGTATGTGTTTAACCGTACATCAATTGTTCGGTTAAATGTCGGATGGAGTAAAAATGCATGATTAAGCTTAGGTTAATGACCATTGGATTTGTTTTACTGTTTAGCATGTTAAAATATGTTTATAGCATGTAAATGTAGCGAATCACGGAAGTTGGATCATAAAAGTTAGTCGGGAATTACGGAATCGAATTTTACCGACAATGTAACTMYCGTACTTTGACAGTGTATAACTCACAAACCGTAAGTCGGATTAAGCTCGTATTTTGCAGTCTGGAAGATCATACTGCATACTACAACTTTCATTAAGGGTCAAATTTCCAGTTATGAATCTAGCTGGCTCGAAACAGTGTGTTTTTGGGGCTGTTTACACTGTATTCGGTATTAATTTACAGTTTTGTAAAATTCATATAAAATAGATGGATGATCCAAATGAGATGATTTCAAAAGTAATAGACTCGGTTGACACCAATCTATAACTTTCATTTAGAAAAAATAATCTGGGTTGGTCTCTAAGTAAGGTAAAAATGCTTTAGAAATAAGAGGGACGGAAGCGGTTGGATCGAAAGAAAATAAGGTTAAGTTTTACGTTTGAGTTTTCAATTCGTATCCGGCTGTCCTTCTTGAAGTCTACGTTGTTTAACTACATTAAGACCTAAGTAATTTTATTAGAATAGTTATATTATGGTTTTTATGCTTTGTAAATAGTAACCGGTTATGCATTCGTTAGGCACGCGGGCAAGTCAAACTTGATCGTGAATTTCCGTTTTATCGTGCGTTAATTGTCAAATTCGGTTAAGGTACGGATTTCATATCTCACTTGACATGGAGATAGTCATTTGCGTAAGGCTTCCTAATCCGGATAATTTGTGATAACTTTCGAATAATTTGTTCTGAATTTACTTTATGCTTATCAAATGTTATTGAACTTTGTTTCCTTTTGAATTACGACTTATATTCTTATTTGGAATATGAATCATTTGGATCACTTGACTTGTTTTATTGCTTCATTTGTAAAACATTTTACTACAGACTCAATAACTGGAGCACCGTTATTGAGATGTTTTCATGGTGACTAAAACAATCATGGCGTCCTTATTTTTATAGTCCTTAAAAGTGGACTTGATTATGTACCGGTCGAATAGAGGGYGTATGGATCGATCCTAGGAACCGTTATCGGATATTGAATTATGGCCGTGGTTAAATCCACGGAGAGGATTGTTGTGTTGTGCTCACACCCCTTTCCACACTTGTGCCTGAATGGACTGATCATCCTTTGGGAATAATGCGTCCTCGTGATGCGATTTGGCTTCGGACCCTTGATATGCTTTTGGGGCATTTTGACTTTCTTTTGAATTATCAATTGGCGTTATAAATTGTTTTTGAACTTGTTATCTCATATTCATTGTTTATTTATATTATTATCTGTTCACTGAGCATTAAGCTCAGCCGAGATTTTCTTGTCCTCGGAAGGTACATGACTTAGCAGGGATTTTGGGATGAGAGCTACGGAGATGACAACATTGAAGATAACCCATTAAGTCATACTTTTGTTTAAACTTTTGATGACTAATGTAGACATACTGGTATTTTGGGACCGTATTTTGAGACACGTTATCTCCGTCTATGGTTATGTAATTATCTTTTGGTAAATTTTATTAGCTGCTCTATTTTATATAGCACGTTGTTAGTTTTATTCCAATTGTGGCATCTCCCGTCTTTGACCACGCGGGACGTGGGTGTTATATTTGAAATAAGAAGTTATTCCAAATGATATCTCGTTAAGTATTGATCTAAAAATGATTTTAAAAAAATCCATCTAATTGTAAGATTTGGTCTTCTTAAAACCCAAATAATATCTCGTTAAGTTTTGGTCTTCTAAAAACCCATGTTGTATAGTTTTTAGTCACAAAAGCTGCAATTTCATATAATCTAAAAAATATTTCAATTAAGATGGGTTTATTGAAAAATGATTTTGTCTTGTAACCAGAGGAGTTCTGGTTGAACAAAACTCATTTTGTGGGGAACCAGAGGTGGTCTGGTTGGATATCGATGAAGGAATTCATCAATGGAATGTTGGATTGCATGATTAAGAAGCCTTGGATGACAAACCATAGGCTGTGTTTAAGCATCTTCAATCCAGTATGTAGGACCAGAGGGGCTCTGGTTTGATACTTGGTTTATTATTTGGCATTTAGATGGCCAGAGGCTCCGAATTGTGGAACCAGAGGCTCTGGTATGATAAATGAATATGTATGCAATGGATATTCATGATGAATGAATAGCTCCCCCTCAAATGATGGATGTATATTTGTTGAGTTTTAAAGAACTCCCCCTAGAACCAATAATAAGTATGATTGTGGTGACCATAGGCTCTGGTCTATACAACGAGAGGCTCTGGTTGTAAAGGATGATGGAATGATGTATGAAATATGGCTAAGTATGCAAATGGATATGCATAAGGGCTCTGGATCCAAAGACAATGAATCCAGAGGCTATGGTCTTTAGAACCAGAGGCCCTGGTAGCAAAGTCGAGGAGAAAGATGAATGAGAAAATGGTTAAGGGTATCGGAAAGAGTATAGTGGTTGAGTCTTTGAGACCAGAGGGGCTCTGGTTCCAAAGGCATTGAATACATAGGCTCTGGTCTTTAGAACCAGAGGCTCTGGTTCCAAAGGCGATGAAATGAAGTATGAAAATATGATTAAATGCATGAGAGAAAAGGGGGGGAGACTTTTTGGGTCCAGTGGAGCTCTGGTTACAAAGAGTATAAATCCAGAGGCTCTGGTCTTTACAACCAGAGGCTCTGGTGGTCTTAGAGATGATAAGAAAGATAAATGAGAGGGGAATTGTGCGTGCCAAGTCTTATTTGGAAACCAGAGGTCTCTAGTTGCAAAGGACTTGGAAACTAGAGGCTATGGTCTTTAGAATCAGAGGCTCTGGTTACATAGAAATAATGCGATGGAGTCCAAAAAGGGGTCTGGCCTCAAAGGATGAGAAACCAGAGGCTCTGGTTTATAGAACCAGAGGCTCTGTTCTCAAAAAGAGAGAATCTAGAGACTCTGGTCTATAGAACGAGAGGCTCTGCTTGCAAAGGCAATACTTAGTGAATAGAAGCTAAGTATTTTCTTTGGACCAGAGATCTCTAGATCCAAAGGTGATGAAAAAATTTAAGCCATATTAAAAATTTCTTCACGGCCAGAGGCTCTGGTCTTTAGAACCAAAGATGCTGGTTTGGAGAACTTCATGATTATGGCTAACTTCTTTGTAACACTTGTAGGCATAACCATGAGATATTGATAATCTCTGATTTAAATATATATATATATATATATTGCCTTTAAGTGGTGAGATTCAGCATACTCATCTTGCTGACTTGGAATAAAAATCTTTTCTCATCAAGAGGTTTTATGAAAATGTCAGCAAGTTGAATCTCAGTGGGAACAAAATACATTTCTATATTTCCTTTTTCAACGTTGTCTTTCAAAAAATGGTACCTTACATCGATGTGCTTGGTCTTGGAATGCTGCACTGGGTTTGTAGAGATTGCTATGGCACTCTTGGAGTCACAGAGGATGGGGACTTTGTCATAATGGAAT
>NC_037529.1:24052760-24068589 GCF_001531365.2 Cynara cardunculus var. scolymus
GCAACAAGCCTGGCTTTGTTCCTTATTACGATGCCATCTTCGTCCTTCTTGTTTCGGAAGACCCATTTGGTTCCTATGGCCGTCTTTCGTTTGGGTAGAGGCATAAGGGGCCATAGGGCTTCTGAAATCTTCTTTGGTTCTATCCAGTTTGGGTCTTGTAGGGCTTCTGAAATCTTCTTTGGTTCTATCATGCTTTGAAAGTTGGCAAAGAGACATTCATTTGCAATGGCAGATCTCGTCTTGACACCAGAGGTTGGATCATCAATGATTTGGTGGTGTGGGTGATTTTTTGTCCACTTGGTGCTAGATTGGGGTTCTGAAACAACAGGATGCAACTCTTCATCGACTGATGGAACTGCTTGTTCTCCCTCGACGAGATCATTTCCAGAGTTAGACTTTGGATCTTGATCGTGATCTGAAGACACAAAAGAAGTAGATGGTGAAGTAACATGAGTTTCTGTAAGAGATGTACCTTTAGCATTGGAGACTTCATGGTCTTCATCGATTCTGGAGATAGATTTTGTAGTTGGCACATGTCCATAAATTACTTCTTCATCGAAGATGTCTTCAAATAATTGAGATAACTCTGCTTCATTGGGTTTGCTAAGTGATGAATCAGATGCTCTTTTTTGAAGTCCGAGTTCTGAACTATTGTGTCCAGAAGTCAAAGGAGTGGAATCATCAAAGGACACATTGATGCTTTCTATAAGAATTCTTATCCTTTTGATGTAGACTCTGTAGGCTTTGGCAGTTTGGGAATATCCCAGAAATATTCCTTCATCAGCTTTCTTGTCGAACTTGCCAAGATATTCTCTATCGTTGAGTACAAAGCATTCGCACCCAAAGACATGAAAATATTTGACATTTGGTCTTCTTTGGTTGATGAGCTCATAAGGTGTCTTCTGGAGTCTCTTGTTGATGATTGATCGATTTTGGGTGAAGCATGCAGTGGAAATAGCTTCAGCCCAGAATGTGATGGGTARYTCYGATRAAGCAAGCATGGTCCTTGCTGCTTCCACTAGGGTTCTGTTCCTTCGCTCTACTACTTCGTTTTGTTGTGGAGTTCTTGCTGATGAGAAGTTTTGTGTAATGCCTTCGCTGAAGAGGTATTCATCGATTCTGGCATTTTTGAATTCAGTTTCATTGTCGCTTCTAACCTTTATTAGTTTTTGTTGTAGAAGGACTTGGAGCCTTTTCATCACTCTAATGAGTAGGTCTGGAACATCTTATTTTTTCTTTACAAATTCAACCCAGGTGTATCTGGAGTATTCATCGACTAGTACTAACATATACTTCTTTCTAGAGAGACTTTGATGGAGATGTTGCCTTTGATGAGAGTGACATATCCCTTGATAGTACCCTTGCTGTTGTCTCCAAAAGTCACAGAGCCTCCAGATTTTTCGATGAAAAACAGCTGACTTTTGTCACCAGTCATGTGCCTGGAGCAACCTGAGTCCATGTACCATGGTTGCACATGCTGGTCCTGCAAGACAAATTAAGTGGATTTAGGTACCCATTTCATAATGGGTCCTCGTTTGTTAGTAGGGGATATCACACTCTTTTTGTCGCCCTTTAGCCTTTGCAGGCTTGGGTTTATTTGTAGTTCCCTTACCCTTGGGTTTGGGTTTTTTCGTGTTTTCATTGGTTCTGACTTTGTATCGATAAACGTATTGGGAGAAGGGACAGTGATGTGTCAACATATGATTCCTCAGGTTTTGTAAAAGAGTTAAACATTGACAGTGACGATGCTTTGGATTTGTGTGTCTAACGTTCTTTTTATTTGATGGAAACAAAGAAGTAAAYGCAGGAGTAAATCHTGTCCTAGCATCGGTTGTTTTTACAAACTTCCTATCTAGTTCAGATTGTTTATTTGAAGAGGTCTTTGRCTTTACTTCTTTTCTCCTGAGGAAGGTCTGCTTTTCTTCAGCTGAATGAGAGGAAAAGTGGTGGTTAGTTTTCTYAGAGGCAGGCCACTTCTGTTTTTGCTCACGAGTAAACTTGATGAACTTGAAAGATGTACTAGGGCCTTGTGAGTTATCTTTGGCAGATTTGCTATCTTTTAGTTTTCCCTTTCCTTTGTCTGAAGATTTCATCGATGAAGGAATACCAGATTTCATTGAGGGTTTTAAGTTTTGAGGCTTCTTGTTCTCAATGATCTTTGGTGATTCACAAATTATCTCTTCTTTGGATTCAGAATCGAGAAAGTCTCTTGCTGATTTCTTGAAATCAAAATTTGCATGGATTGAAGGGGAGATTGTGGGTTCAGAGGTTGATGCTTCATAGTGATTTGCTTGAGGTTTCATCGATTCTGACTTTGATGAACTTTCAATATTACTTGGATGGTTCATCGATTCATCAGCTGATGTTTCCTCATTAGGATTATCTTTTTCATCAACGGTACTTGCTGATGGAGTAAAATTGACAATCAGAGATTCTGGTTTAACCATAGGGGTTCCATCGTTCTCTGATTTAGAGGTGTCATTTCTTCCATCAGAATTCTTACTTGTACTGTTCTCGTATACCATATTTTCAAAATCCTGTCTTAAAACGACAGTTTTTCCATCGACTTAAACTTTTTTAAAATTTGCTTTTGGTTTTGGAGTAAAGTCGGGTTTTTGAATGCATCCAATTTTGAAAATGGATTCAAGGGTGGATTTCTTTGATTCGATGAAAGAGTCCAATTCATTGAATCCAATCCCTTGAGTGTCCGTTTGACCATTTGATTTTTCATAAATATCTTGGGCATCTTTGTACTTCTTCATCAGAAGTTCATTGGTTTGAAGCTTTTGGTGAAGAATTTCCCGTTCTTTTTGGAAGAAATCTTTAAGAGTAACTGAGTTTAGTCTCTCTGCCTCGGATTCTTTTAAGGCCTTAGTTTTCTTTTCTAAGTTCTTAGTTATTCGTTTGTTTAGTTCTAGAAGTTTATCTTCCTCTGATTTCTTAAGGGTGCTGATGCGAGTCTTTTCCTTAGCTAGTTCTGCTTTTTCTTCGGTTAGAAGGTCGGTCTCTCTTTTGTAGAAACTTGCTTCTTTTTCTGCTTTTATCCTTTCAGAATTTTCAAAATTTAATTTCTCTTTTAATTTAAAGAAATCTTCTGAAAGTTTTATAACCCTTAACTCTAGCTCAGATGGAGCAGAGTTGGTTTCATTTGAAGTAGACTCACATACCTGATCATCAGAGTTGGAGGCAGATTATGTATTGGACGTGGCCATCAGACAGATGAGTGTTTTGTTTTCATCATCTGATGAAGAATCAGACACCCAATTTTCTTTCTCGGCCATCAGGCTTCGCTCTCTAGGATTATACTTGTATTTDTTCTTGTAATAGTCAGCATCCTTTACCAATCGTCCTCTGTATTCTTTGGAAAAATAACCAAGTTTTCCGCACCTGAAGTAGCGGAGGTCATTTTTCCTTCCATCCTTGTCCTCCTTCCTCTCGTCTCTTCTGTCCTCTCTTCTTTCTTCTCTTTCTTCTCTTCCATTTTTTCTATCTTCCCTCTGATGAAATTTAGATGGCCTCCTTTCATAGGATGACTGGTACCTTTCCCTCTTGAATTCTTTTCGTTCATAGGGTTTCTTGATGAACTTTTTCTCAAACTGCTTTGTAATCAAGGCAAGAGATTTGGCAAAGACTTTAATTTCATCATTTGATTCAGAAGTTTCGTCTTCAGGTTCTGATTCTACCACCAGTGCTTTCTTTCCTTTCTTCTTATGTTCTCTGGTAGGAGTCCTTGATATTTCCTTTTCATCGGCAGCAAGAGCAAGAGGTCCACCGATGGATAACTTCTTCTTCATAATGTCGTTCTCTTGTGCTGCAAGCGTTCCATACAGATCATGAAGTGACCAGCCGTCTAGGTCCTGATTTGCTTGAAGGGACATTGACAGCTGAGTTCATTCATCGCCACGACTTTTTAGGAATAAAACATTGTTTTCTTCCTTAGTTCTGGAGATGTCGTTTCGACGACATTGATTAATCAATGTGTTGAAACGATCGTATGTCTTCTGAATCGGTTCATCAAGAAGGGCCTTGAAGTTTGTGTATTCGTTGAGACATTGTGCTCTATGATTTTTCTTCATTTTAGCCCCTCCTTCCAGTTGGCTTGCCAGTTCATCCCATAGTTCTTTGGCTGTGGAACATGCATCGAGGGATTGGAAGATTTCATTGGGTATGGCCATGATTATCAGTCGTTTGGACTTCTTGTCTGTCTCTACCCATTCTATGTCGTCGTCATCCAAATTCTTCTCATCCTTGGGCATATAGTATGCAGGAATTTCAGCTGTGGTGTTTGTTCCTGGGACTCTTAGGACAAGAGTTTGTGGAATGTAAGGACCCTCCATTACAGATCGCAGGAGGTTCCTGTCCATTCCTTCCAAGAAATTCACCATTCTTATCTTCCATTGTGGGTATTCTTCTCGTTGAAGGGTTGGAGGCTTGGTGAGGGAGCCAACACTAAATGCAGAATTCCAGTTGGCAATTGAGAATTTTGAAGAGAGAGATTTTACGTTTTGAAGAGAAAAAAAAATTGAGAGATTTTAGATGATCGTTTTAATTGGAAAAACAATCAATTGGCTCTGATACCAATTGTTGATCCCAGATCTCCCAATAACACTAATAATCGAGTTCAGAGTAACCAAATTATAGTGTTTTAATGAACAAAATGATGAACACTCAAGAATAAATTATGAACATTAAAGAACAATCTTGAGCGTCAATGGTTTCACTTTATTAATAAGAAAAACGTAAAAGCGACATTTAAYAYAATAGRCCTAATCACCTATTTATACTAGTAAGCTAATTAGAAGATAACTATCTAGTGAGACTATTTAGCTAATCTTCTATTAACAGATAATGTTTATCTAAACTATTGATAAGCTATAATATTAAGATAAACTTGAAATACAGCTGTCGACTTGTCATCTCCAGTTGTCTTTCATGAGATGATGAATCAACCTTATCTTCATATCTTCATCGTATGCCTCTGGTTGAATTGCTGAAGAAAACTCTAAGTGTTGTTGACCAGAGGGGTGATGAAGATGCTCTTTCCATCGCATCTCTGGTTGTTCATCGACCCTCTGGTTGTTCATCGACCCTCTGGTTGTTCTCCAGACTTAGTCAATTCTGCCTTGATGTCTTCATCGGTCTTCTGGTTCTTCATCACTTATTGTTTTTCATTCCTTTTACCTTTTATGGATTATGGGGTCTAACAAAGTTATATAAGGGTTTTGAAATTTTAGAAAAATCCTTAATAAACCGTTGGTAAAAACTCGCATGTCCCAAAAAGCTACGAATGCCTTTGACCGAAATTGGTTTGGGCAATTTCATTATCACCTCAATTTTAGCTTTGTCAACTTCCAAACCATTTTTCGAAACCATGTGACCCTAAACAATTCCCTCTTGTACCATAAAATGACATTTTTCCTAATTTAAAATCAAGTCATGGGTCTCACATCTCTCCAAACTTTTCTTTAAGTTTCCAAGACAATTTTCCAAATTAGTGCAAATAACTGAAAAATCATCCATAAAAACTTCCATAGTGTCCTCAATCATATCCGAAAAAATAGACATCATACATCGTTGGAAAGTGGCGGGAGCATTACATAAACCGAATGGCATACGTCAGACAGAAAAAGTTCCAAAGGGACAAGTGAWAGTAGTTTTCTCTTGATCTTCGGGTGCAATATGGATTTGATTGTATCCCGAGTATCCATCCAAAAAGCAATAAAACTCCTTTCCGGCCAACCGATCTAGCATTTGATCTATGAAAGGAAAAGGGAAGTGATCTTTCTTAGTAGCTAAGTTAAATTGCCTATAGTCCATACAAATCCTCCACCCGGTAACGGTCCTAGTTAGGATAAGTTTGTTTTTGTCATTGGTGATTACCGTGTTACCACTTTTCTTTGGCATGCATTGTACCGGATTTACCCAATCGCTACTAGCAATGGGGTATATAATACCTGTGTCTAACCACTTCAAGATTTCCTTCTTAACTTCTTTCATGATTGGATTTAGCCTTCTTTGAGGTTGTACCTTTCCAACACTATTTTCTTCCAAGATGATCTTATGTTGGCAAAGGGACGGACTTATTCCCCTAATATAAGCTATGGTCCAACAAAAGGTTTTCTTGTGGTCTTTCAGCAAATCTACTAACATTTCTTCTTGTTTACTACTTATGTTGGAGGAAATAATCACGGGCAATTTTTCTCCCTCTATAGGATATGCATACTTAAGATGTGAAGGTAGTGATTTTAACTCCAAGTCGGGTGCTTCTACAATGGACGGGGTTTGGGTTGGTATATCTTTAAAATCTAACTGTTCAAAGGAAGCTATGTCCTCAAGTAAATCTTCTTCACAAATGTCTTCTGCCATACCCACAGTGTCTCCACTGTAGGCACAGTCTATCAAACTTAGATCTRAATCTTCACCTACTAAGTAAATAGACGAACAGTCCTCAATTTCCCCATTGAACTTAAGAGTTTTAAAAACATTGAAAGTTACCTGTTGGTCGTTCACTCTCATGGCCAGCTCTCCCTTTTGTACGTCAATTAATGTCCTACCCATAGCAAGAAAGGGTCTCCCTAAGATGATCAGAACATTCCTATCGGCTTCATAATCTAACACTAGAAAGTCGGCTGGAAAGATGAATTTGTCCACTTTTACCAAGATGTCTTCAATTTTTTCTTTTGGATATGGCAAGGGCCTATCCGCTAGTTGTAAAGTCATGGTGGTAGGTCGAACTTCCCCAATTCCTAACTGATTAAAAATGGACAAAGGCATGAGATTTATACTTTCCCCAAGGTCACACAAGGTATGACCTACTTCTTTCCCTCTAATACGGGATGGTGAAACTTCACGGGTCTTTTAATTTTGGGGGAATTTTGCAAGTAAGAAGGGCACTACATTCCTTTGTCAAGGACACGGTCTCAAAGTCACTCAGTCTTCTCTTTTTATTGAGGATGTCTTTCAAAAATTTAACATAGCTAGACATTTGCTCGAGAGCTTCTACCAAAGGTATGTTAATGTGGAGTTGCTTAAAGATGTCCAAAAACTTCTTAAACTGTACATCCACATTTTTGGCTTTCATCCTACTTGGGAAAGGTAAATCTCTCAGATCTAAATCTGTTGGACCGGTCTTTTTCTGTTGGGGTGTGGGCAGTTTCTGCCCACTGTGAGTAGTGTCAGGTGGAGACTGGGTGGTGCTGGAACTGGGCAAAGCTGCTGTTTCTGGAACAGAAACTGGATTTTGTGTTACTTCAGCAGTAGAAAACAGAACTAGAAATTTCGATGTGTCAAAAGAATGTGAAGTATTTTCTTGACAAATCGGCTCACTAGGTGTTTCCTTTGTGTTACTAGATTCTCCCAAGTTCTTATCACTTCTTAAAGTCACGGCTTTGACATGTTCCTTAGGTGTTTCCGTGTCACTAGGGAAGGTTCCTTGAGGTCTATTCTTGAGATCCGTGGCAAATTGGCTGAGTTGGGTCTCAAAATTCCTCAAGGTGGCATTGGTTTGGTTTATAAAACCTTTAAGTAAAGATTCGAGTGAACCATTACCCTCCAATGTATTTTCTTGCCGAGGTGCATGTGATTGTGAAGATTGCCCACTCTGGTACATGTGATGATTACCTTGCATGTGATGACCACCTTGATGAAATCACGGGGGATTCGAGGGTCGGTTTTGGACTTGAGTTGCCCGGGGGGGTTGAAGTCCAGGATTTCCGGCCCATGAGAAATTCGGATGATTTCTCCAATTTGGATTGTGTGTAGGAGAAAATGGGCTATTTCTTGTATGGTTTCCAACATAATTTACCAAAACGTGATTTTCGGGGCAAAACTCATAAGAATGACTTTCACCACAGAAAACACAAGATCCAGTCATGGAAGAATTGGACATTATGGTTGAACTTGATTCTTTTCCCCATTCAAGTTTAAATTGTTTTTAACCAAATTTGTTAAAGCAACAATTTGAGCATTCAAAGAAGAAATGACATCAAGCTCATGAATTCCCAAGGCAGATTTAGAAACAACAGCACGAGGGTTAGACCATTCAGTATTATTATTAGAAATTCGGTCCAAAATGTCATACCCTTCGTTGTAGGTTTTAGCTGTGAAAGCGCCACCGGCCGTTGCGTCAAGAATAATCTTAGCGGCACTTGAAAGTCCATTATAAAAGGTTTCCAATTGAATACAATGGGGGATTCCATGATGAGGACACTTCCGAAGAAGGTCCTTGAATCTCTCCCATGCATCCGATACCGCTTCATCTTCTTCTTGGCGAAATGTCGTAATTTCATTTCTAATTTTTACATTCCTCGTCGGAGGAAAGTATTTTTTTTAGAAATTTTTCCGCCAAATCGTTCCAAGTAAGGATTGAGTTTGGTGGTTGGGAATTTAGCCATGCTCTAGCTCTATCCTTCAATGTGTAAAGGAAAAACGTCAAACGTAAGGGCTCTTGAGTAACTCCGGGAATTTTAAAATGATCCTTCATTTCTATAAAAGATTTCAAATGAGAGTGCGGATCTTCCGAAGATAATCCCCCAAACTGACCCATTGCGGAAATCATTTGAAACATTACCATGTTGGGTTCAAAAGATGTTGCTGTCATTTCGGGCCTACCAATTCCCGAGGCCAATTGACCAAATTCGGGAGTTGCGTAGTCCCGTATGCCTCTATTTTTGTCATCGGCAATGTTAACTATGGTTTCCCGAAGAGTTGGATTATCCCCCATGGTACGGTTTAGACTGGGATTTCGCTGATTGTTTCAACCTCTTCTTTGTCTCCTAATGTTTCTTTCTAACTCAAGATCAAAAGGTAAAAGATCACCGTATTGTAGCCGTGGCATACAACACAGGAACAGCGAATGAAACAAATGACCAAGGCTCTAATGAAAATCAATATCTCAAGATAAAAATCGTGCCAGTCCCCCGTAGCGACGCCAAAAACTTGATATGCTAGAATCGTAAGTGCGCACACTATGGGCACAAAGTCCCCAAAGTGGTGGTGTAGGTGCACGCGCGACACTATGATCGCTTCAAGTAATAGAGTGGTATAGTACCAAGATCGTTTCCACAGGGAATGGACTTACTGAGAATCAGAGAGTTTCATGAACTTCTTGAACACGTTTCGGTTTTGAGAAAATAGTTGAGTTTTGTTTGTGCAAAGCTTTAAAATATGAAATGAACCTTTAATATTAAAATATGGGTATGGGTGTAAGCTTTCCTTAAGAAAATTGCAGGAACAGTTTGGTCAGAAACTCATGGGACTTCTATAAGAACTCCAATCTCTCGAAAGTGAATTCTTATATACAGTGCCCATAGAGTGCCCATAAAGCGTCCAGTTTTATCAATCTTAGACTTGCCGAATTAGCTAATAGATAAAAGATATATGGTTCCACTAGCCTGAAGATTTATAATCAAATCTCTTTGTAGCATAAGCTCGACTAATATCTGAACATTAGCTAAGAACATGCAGAATCTTCATCTCTACGTGATTATCAAAGACTTTCTCAAATCTTTGTGCATCATCTAAGCCGTATTTCAGATCCGTCCATCTCTAGATCAAGGATTTAATATTAACATTTCGAAGTGATCAGCTTATCTGCGTTGAGCTTAAGTCCCTACTTAAATGACTAAGCTTAAGAATTAATAAAATTGGCAACACCCAAGTGTGCCTTCAAATTCATAAGTTTGACTAACACCCACACCCAAAGGGGTGGTTAGCTCATAATAAATTTAGAAAACATAGAGGAAACAGAAGAAGAAAAATGCATAAGAAATACTTGAACTGAAAATAGCACTTAAATTGTTGCCCACGGGGAGCATACAATACAAAGTGGTGAAGTTAAAGACTAAGTACGAAAATAAAATGAAATGCAAAAATTAAACTTGCTCTACTACTCTAGAGCATGAGAGAATGCTCCAAGGTTGCTTGGCTGAATTGTTGATGGATTGATATCTTCCAGTTGAGAGAAAAGCTTCAATATATAGTGAAAAAGTGAGAACCGGACAAACTCTTCGCCCAAAGGAAGAAAGTTTTCATTACCCCCCATCACTTCTTGTCTACTTTCCAGGCCTTGTCACCTTTTTTGAAAGGTTGAAAAAAGTAAAGTTACCTAACCCTTAAATTAAGGAAAAGGTAATGAAGCCCTTTTCATTAAAATAATGGTAGGGTTACTTTTAAGACATTTTTTAATCCAAAAAGGCCATTCTTCTAAAAAATTCAAGAATTTCGGATCTGACTTCAGAATTAAATCCCTTTAATACCCGGGAGAGCCAGTATTTGAATTTTATCCAAATCCGTCTTAAGGAAAATATGACATAGGACGAATGTGAGCAGAAAGTGGGCATTATACCAACAACAATGGTTTTTCAGAAAATAATCAAATTCTTGATATTTCATCACCTCTTAATATATTTTGGACCAAAAATACAAGATAGAAACAAAATGGGTACAAAAGACACAATAAAAATAGGGGTATTGAACAACAAATAACTCTCACAAATTCAGAGTTATCACACCTTCTAATGCTTAGAACTTCTCCTATCTTTTTTCTCAATTTTTTTATTTTTTTAAATGTTGAATATGTTAAGGACTTTTCTGGCCCTGTATGAAAAATGTATAGCTCATAATTGACGTGGGCTTTTTGTAATTTTGTATACCCAAGTTTAACCTCCAAGTCTTGATTTGTTCTTCCATTTACTTTCTTAATGAAATTTGTTTTTCAAAGTTTCAATAATAAACAAAAATGAAATCCTAGAAATTCCTTTGGTGAGGGATAAAGAAGGTGAGAGTTGAAGAAGAATTTTAAAAGGTATGTAGAAATTATATGTCATTTGTTATTATATATTTCTTTTTCAATATTGTTGGATTTGTTGTTATCATATGATATGATTGTGTTTACGATTGGATCATATAAATTAGAATAAAATTTTGATATTTTGTAATGACGGGATTTGATAATTTTCTTTCGAATTTAAATTTCATTAACAATAACTATTTATACGTAATTGATAATTACGTCAAATTTTGAGTACTTCAAGATTTTTTCAATTGACATAAATCATTTGGTGAGTTATGAATAAATAAGAGTTGAAAAAACTTAAAAGATTTTAAAAAGATATGTAAAAATTATATTATTTAGAAAATGTGATTTGTTATTACATATTTCTTTTTTTCAATATTGTTGGATTTGTTGTTATCGTAGAACATGATTGTGTTTACGATTGGATCATATATATTCGAATAAAATTTTGATATTTTATGATTAGAAAATATTATAAAAAACCGAAATTAAACTCCATCGACAATAATTAATTATACGTGATTGATAATCATCAATATATATATATATATATATATTGTCTTTCTTTTTTCCAAGATTTTTGATTTTTTTAAAATATTTGATATGTAAAATACTTTCCCATCCCTATTTTTAAAACATGAAATTTATCAAAATAAGGATGTTTTGGTAATTTTAAAAAGCTTAACCTCCAACTTTTTCCTCTTCATTCTTGGAGATGAAACCTCTAAACACTTCCACTTGTTCATCCATAATTTGTCAATGTTTTTATAATATTAAATAAGTTATACTATTCTATCCCTAAATGATAAATATGTAAGAAGACTTTTTTGATTACTTCAAACTTAATTAGCTTTAACTTTTACATTGCATTACTTCATAGGGATATTCATTATATTATTTTCATCTTTTCATCTACTAATTAAAATAAACTTACAATGAATGGTGCGGTATACTGTCACAAGATGATTTTTTAAAAGAGATTTTCTCATTATTTTGAATTTATGAAATGTTAAATAGGTTAAATATTTTGTTATCCGTGAATGAAAAATGTGGATTTCATTATTTTTCTCTAAAATGAAAATAAAATTTTCTAAGCTAGAGATGTCCATAATGAGCATTTGACATCATTATTTTATGTAAATCTAGAAGTAAAATATGAAGTTTCTTATATGAAACTTTGTGAGAAAAGTTATTTCATAATTCTTTTTTTTCCAAATTTTTAGATTTTTTTAGATTTATTTTTTTTGCTTATACTAATAGTATTTATTAACTCATAAATGTTCTACACTTTTCGTTTTCTATTCTGTTTTTTTATCCCATCTATATATTATATATAATTTAACCTCTTTTCTTTTGTTTTACTAATTCTTCCATCATATTGCAAACTATACAATCGAATGTGTAAATCAAGATGAAAGCTACATTTTTATGGTTTATTTTATGTTTTTATTTAAGTTATTTGTTGTGATTGATGTGCTATGTTTTTTTTTTCAGAATTTTTTTTATCATTGATATCGTTGCTCTTTCTCCATAAAATTCATGTAATATGTTAAACCCCACAACTCATAATGTAAAAAGTAATAAAAACAATAAGTGATGAACAACCAGAAAACCGATGAAGACATCAAGGCATAAACGGCTAAGTCTGGAGTACAACCAGAGGACCGATGGACGACATGGGATGCGATGAAAAGAGCATCCTCATCGATCATCTGGTCATCGATACTTAGTGAATTCTCCAGTAAATCATCCAAAAGCATACAACGAAGATCTAAAGATAAGGATGATTCATTACACTAGGAATGACAGCTGGAGATGACATGTTGACAGCTAGATGTCTAGTTTATCTCTAATACTAAAGTTTATCCATAGAATAGATAAACGTTATCTATTAATAGAAGATTAGCAAAAATGTCTCATTAGATAGTTATCTTCTTATTAGTTGAATAGTATAAATAGATGATTAGGCCTATTGTAAAAAGAAGTTTGAATAGCTTTACGTTCTTATAATAAGAGTGAAACCTTTGAAGCTCAAGACTGTTCTTAATTGTTCTTAATTTCTTCTTGAGTATTCATAACTTTCTTCGTTAAATCACTATAATTTGGTTATTCTTAACTAGATTATTAGTGTTATTGAGAGATCTGVGATYAACAATTGGTATCAGAGCCAATTGATTGRATTTCCAATCAAAACGATCAATCAAAATTCTCTCAATTTTTGATCCTCTTTCTCGTCAAGAACACAAATCTTTCTCTTCAAAATTCTCATGGCCAACTGGAATTATGCTTACAATGTTGGCTCCCTCACCAAGCCTCCAACTCTTCAACGAGAAGAATATCAACAATGGAAGATCAGAATGGTGAATTTCTTGGAAGGAATGGACAGGAATCTCCTGTGATCTATAATGGAGGGCCCTTACATTCCACAAACTCTTGTCCCAAGAGTTCCAGGAACAAACACCACGGCTGAAATTCCTGCCTACTACATGCCCAAAGATGACAAGGAAAGAGTGGAAACTGACAAAAAGGCCAAAAGGTTGATAATCATGGCCCTACCAAATGAAATCTTCCAATCTCTCGACGCATGTTCCACAGCCAAGGAACTATGGGATGAACTGGCAAGCCAACTGGAAGGAGGAGCAAAGACAAAGAAAAATCGTAAAGCACAATGTCTCAACGAATATACAAATTTCAWGGCCCTCCCTGATGAACCGATACAGAAAACATAYRATCGCTTCAACACATTGATCAATCAATGTCGTCGAAACGATATTATCAGAACCAAGGAAGAAAACAACGTTTTATTCCTAAAAAGTCTGGGCGATGAATGGACTCAGCTATCTATGTCTCTTCAAGCAAACCAGGATCTAGACGGCTGGTCTCTTCATGACCTGTATGGAACACTTACAGCACAAGAGAGCGACATTATGAAGAAAAAGGTATCCATCGTTGGACCTCTTGCTCTAGCTGCCGATGAAAAGAAAAAATCAAGGACCTCTACCGAAGAACACAAAAAGAAACAAGAAAGCATTAGTAGCAGAATCGAAATCTGAAGAAGAAACTTCTGAATCAGATGACGAAATTAGAGCTTTTGCCAAATCTTTGGCCTTGATCACAAAGCAGTTCCAGAAGAAGTTCATTAGAAAACCCTATGAGCGAAAAGAGTTTAAGAAAGAAAGATACCAGTCATCCTATGAAAGGAAACCATCCAAATTTCATCAGAGGGACGAAGGAAGAGATGGAAGAGAAGCAAGGAGAGACGAGAGAAAAGAGGAAAATGATGGAAGGAAAAATGACCTTCGATGCTTTAGGTGCGGAAAACTTGGTCATTTTTCAAAAGAATGCAAAGGACGATTGATCAAGGATGCTGACTCCTATAAAAATAAATACAAGTATAATTCTAGAGAGCGAAGCTTGATGGCCGAAAAAGAAAATTGGGTGTCTGATTCTTCATCAGACGATGAAGACAAAGCGCTCATCTATCTAATGGCCACGTCCAATGCAGAATCCGCATCTAACTCTGATGACCAGGTATGCAAGTCTTCCTCAAATGAAACCAACTCTGTTCTATCGGAACTAGAGTTAAGAGTAATCAAACTTTCAGAAGATTTCTTGAAATTAAAAGAAAAATTAAGTTTTGAAAAATCTGAAAGAATAAAAGCGGAAAAAGAAGCAAGTTTCTACAAAAGAGAGACTGACCTTCTAACTGAAGAAAAGGCTGAACTAGCAAAGGAAAAGACTCGCATCAGTACCCTTAAGAAATCAGAAGAAGATAAACTTCTGGAATTAAACAAGCAAATAACTAAGGACCTAGAAAAGAAAACTAAGGCCTTAAAGGAATCTAAGGCAGAGAGACTAAATTCAGTCGCTCTTAATGATTTCTTTCAAAAAGAGCAGGAAATTCTTCACCAGAAGCTTCAAACCAATGAACTTCTGATGAAAAAGTATAAAGATGCCCAAGAAGTTTTTGAAAAACTAAACGGTCAAAGGGATACTCAAGGGATTGGATTCAATGAATTGGATTCAATGAATTGGATTCCTTCATAGAATCAAAGAAATCCACCCTTGAATCCACTTTCAAACTTGGATGCATTCAAAAACCCGACTTTACTCCAAAACCAAAGGCAAACTTCAAAAGAGTTAAAGTCGATGGAAAAACTATCGTTTCAAGACAAGATTTTCATAATGTGGTATACGAGAAAAGTACGAGTAAGAATTCTGATGAAATAAATGACATTTTTAAACCAGAGATTATTGAAAATCCTATTGTAAAACCAGAATCTCTGATTGTCAATACTACCTCATCAGCAAGTACTATTGATAAAAATGAGAATCCAAATGCGGAACCATCAATTGATAAATCGATGAATCACCCAAGTAAAATTGGAAATTCATCGAAGTCAGAATCGATGAAACCTCAAGAAGATCACTCTGAAGCATCAATCTCTGAATCCACATCTTCTGCTCCAATAAATGTTAATTTTTATTTTGAGAAATCAGCAAGAGACTTCCTCAATTCTGAATCTGAAGAAGAGATAAGTTGAGAATCACCAAAGATCATTGAGAATAAGAAACCTAAAAAATTAAAATCCTCAATGAAATCTGGTCTTCTTCATCAATAAAATCTTCAAATACAGGAAAGGGAAAAATGAAAGATGTTAAATCTGCCAAAGATAACTCAAAAGGCCCAAGTACTCCATTCAGGTTCATCAAGTTTACTCGTGAGCAAAAACAGAAGTGGCCTACCTCTGCTAAAATTAATCACAACTTTTCTTTCCATCTAGCTGAAGAAAATCAGACCTTCCTCAACGGAAAAGATGTAAAGTCAAAGCCTTCTTCAAATAAAAAATCTGAACTAGATAGGAAGTTTGTAAAAACAACCGATGCTAGGACAAGATTKACACCTAGATTTACATCTTTGTTTTCATCAAATAAAAAGAATGTTAGACAAACAAATCCAATGCATCATTCTTGTCAATGTTTAACTCTTTTACAAAACCTAAGGAATCACATGTTGACACATCACTGTCCCTT
>NC_037529.1:24070154-24074107 GCF_001531365.2 Cynara cardunculus var. scolymus
ACAATAATGATAGCAGAATACAGTCTACCGGAGCCGACAGCCGTGTTATCATCTTCCTCCCAATGCGGCCAAACAATCACGCTATAGAACTTAAAACCGCTTTGTTTGACGATCGTTTTGCCATTATTATTAAGTTCTTCAAACACAACATTATTCTTCCTGCTCTCACTCTTGCCTATACAGCCGTACCCATAAAGTATGTTCAATAGTATTGGCAAACCTGTGAGTTTGATGAAGAAAGCCACGGTATTATGGGGGACATAGACGCCCCTAACGATATGATTTGCACTCTTAAAATATCTAGGGCTAAGGTTTCCCGGATACTATGCATTCCCACATGCAAGGAACTTGGAATTGCGCAATTTGACGAACCACCAACCACCGACGATATTCTCCAGTTCGTGAAGATGCTAGGCTACAGCCGTGACCTACGCACAATCTCCAATTTCAAACGTCAATGCCTTCCACCGATGTGGAATATGTTTTTCTCCCTTCTGAACAGAGCCCTTACATGCAAACTGGGCTCCTTGGACCAAGGAAATATAAATATCATGACAATAATGTACGGGCTGTTCTTCAATTTGAACCTTGACTACGCCTTCCTCATCTATAACGAAATACTTTCGGCGGTAGTCTAGAAGTCGAAACTCCAGGCCGCTGGTAAGGCTCTCCCTGCGGTTCTCTTTCCTCGCTTCATCGCTCTCTTCGTCGGGGACGTAATGAGGAATCATCGCCTACCAGCCACGGAGCCATTCATGCCCGTATACAAGATGCATGGTTATCGACCAACCCTCTCAAAGGAGGGTTATACCATCAACCGTCCTCTTCCAAGGGCTATGCTCAATGTCATACCATCGACATCTGAGATACACCAGAACTATGAACGCTCCATGCTGTCCCATGAACCGAGGGCAGCTACCCCGGAGCACTTAGAGCCGTCCTCTGCACCCAGCGAGGGCGCACATGAGTTATCATCATCGGATGATGAAGATTATGATGATGATGCTACTCAACGTGCCACCCCTGACCCTACTCAAATAAACCCCCCACCCACTTCCCAAAGGGCAACCACATCTTCTACCCCTGGCGATCAATGCCATAGGGGTATTGAAATAGGATGACCCAGTCCAATCCATACCCAAGCCAGCCATCCAGAGGCCATTCATCGGGTCTCTGGAGTTGAATCAGCTGAGGAACCTCATATTCCATCACCCCCCTCTCAACAGAGAGGTGATGAAGAAATAAGAGCCCCATCGCCTCAAGGCTCGACACATTCCATCTCACACACAGAAACATATGTTGCTTCTGACGTTGAACCCCATGATCGTTCAGAGTAATCTTCCCTTCCTGCACCACCCCCTTTGATATTTGATCTACCGAAGGGGACACACATTCGTTTGACTTATTCGGCCTCTGAAGCCGAGGAAGAGGAAACGGGTGTGACAACATCACGAGATAGCTCCTCTCTTGAGGGCTATCAAGGACACGATGGAAGTCCTTCAAGACCCACCTTCTCACAAGGTCAAGAAGGCACCTCAAGAGTAGAGGCACAACCTGCAGCATCCGTTGCTGCAGGGGTTACCCCACTTACTGATCTGGTCACAAAGGCTGAGTTCCAAGCCTTTGTTGATACAGTGAAGCGGTCCTTGGAAGACCTTAAGCTCATCATGCAAGGAATTGTAGACAACCAACCCTCCACCTCTACCTCTGACCTCCAACAATCTCTTGCAATCCTACAACATCACCTCACCCAAATCGCAACCCATACATAAGCCAACACCACCCGCTTACAAATGCTCCAACAAACCGTCACCCAACACCATAACACCACTTCTTCCCTAGCCATCCAAGGAAACCAAGTCATCGTCCAATCCATCGCCACCCTCACGGCCCAGGCAACTGAGGCCGATGAGAACCTTACCTACATAATCACCCAACTTCAAACTATCCTCCGCAACCTTTACTCCCTATCAACCACACCTCCCCTAGTCCCTCACCAAACACCACAACCATCCACCACCTCTATCGATGCTACCCTAGCCACTCTCACCAACCAAATGGCCTCCATCCAAGACACCCTCACCCAACTTCCCGCCGCTATCCTCATACAAATCCCCCAGCCCACTCCTCCATCACCACCTCCTTCTACAGGCCCATCTTTCGATGAAGCATTCTCCTCTTTCACTACAGAGGTGAGAGACCTAATAACCAACCTTCCCATTCCTCCATACACATCCACCACCACCATGGCACCACCAACTTCATCCTCCACAATAGAGTTTGCTACACGAGCGGACTTGCGAGCTCTGTCGAAGGAATTGGTCTCATCTTTTAACAAGATCAGTGCCAAATTTGTTCATCGGGCCACCCCACCAACAATGGTTCTCTCCCAGAACCTGGCTGATGAACAACGGTGTACTACTTCCCTCCTCCAAACAATGGAGGCGAGTCAAAGGCAGACCTCCCTGAAGGCATACCTTGCTACCTTTAGGAAGGCACAGAAGAAGAAGAGGTCCAAAGCCTCTTGCTCAAGCAGCCGCCCACACAAGCGACCAAGACATGAAGACCAAGACCCCGATGATCAAGGTCTTGGACCACGTGAGCGGGAGACAGAGGTGGCGGCTGCATATCACACCAAATTCGCTGCACCATCATTTTCACCATCACCACAAACACAACCACCACCTTCAACAGAACAAACCCAAGCAAGGGAACCAGAGGCTCTGCCCTTTGAAGATGTACGTCAAGTACATGTTCCCTTCGCTGCAACCCAAGAGCCCATCATGTGGAGCTCTTCAACCGATGAAGAACCTACTACCCCACCAACACAACTTAACCAACCTCTTCCTTCAACACCCATATCAAACCTACCCTTAACCCCTTCACCAACACCACGCACCACTCAACCATTCACCTTATCCATGCAACAAGAACCAATGACACTACAACCTTCATCACCCCAACAACCACAATCCCCAACCGAATCCCGTGCACCAGAAACCACCCAAACCGAACCAAATGAACCCCAACCAACCCAACCTGAACCAACACCAACCCATACACAACCCTTAACCCAAACACCCGTGGTGCATGCGGATACTCCCTCTTCCTCAAGGCAACCTCCGTAGAGCTTGGTAGACGAGATCATACAAAGCATCGAGTCAATGCGGAGACGTCCTAATTTGCCACCTAGGAAACCAATTTTGCTAGAAAATATTCATCAATATCTATACCAAGACCATGATGACAGTTTGACCACCAATCCTCCATTCCTATCGCCTGAGTCCATGGACCTCCTACACCATAGATTCATTAGACAGACCACTCAAGCACCCCAGGCTGTCTTTTCGAATGATGGGATAAGAAGGGTCATTGATTTGAAAATAAGGACTTTTGCCAACCGAGCCATCCGATACATCGAGTTCACTGTGGAGAGAGCGCATGGGCTAGTTTGCATGTTCAACAAGAACGACCTTATTAACCTCAACCAATATGATTTGATCGAATTATATGCATATACGACTCAGAGGCAAGACCACGACATCAGATTTGGAATGGCAAACCAAGCGGTGGTAAAGATAATGGAAACTCTGGTAAACCACAAAGCCAAGAGCGATTTTAAAATAGCTCTTTGGCTTGGCATTGAAAGGCTCTCCTGCACCCCTCCAAATGAAGACTTCCAAGGCCTGCAGGAAACAAGATCTGCCTCAGTTCTGACTCAAGCCGAGCTTGGACTTGTTTACAAAAATGAGTTCGGTGTTAAAAGGTTCTTTTGACTGACTGAGGCCTTCAAGTATTCAACGGATACACTTGAATAGTTTCAGAAAGTCATCAGAGAAAGACTAGGCAGAAACCATGTGCCAAGGGAAGAAGGGAGTCGACTCATTCACGAGATATCGACAGTCATCGCATATCGATGACTGCTCCTGCGCTTCAGAGAAATATATTCAGGT
>NC_037529.1:24074207-24091690 GCF_001531365.2 Cynara cardunculus var. scolymus
ATTTACAAAATTTGTTTGAGCTTCTTCGAACATTTTAAAGAATCTGTTTCTTTCCTCTGTGAGAAGAATGACTTCTTTTTCACAAAGAGAAAGTTTTTCTTTYWSCTTGTWATGTTYCAAATGACAAGAATCAAGATTATCAATGATCTCTGTGTAAAAATCAATTGATTCAGAAGAGTAAGAAGTAGAAACATGTTGGTCATTTGATTCAGAGGAGTCAGAGTCGATCATTGCCATCCCACAGAAGAATTTATCCTCTGTGTCCGAGTCTTCCCAAGCAAGAAGACCCTTCTGATCATCTTCATCAGAGGATTCATTAGTTACTAACTCACTCGATTGAKCTAGCAGAGACTTCTGTTGATAGTAGTCAGCCTTCTTTTTGTAGAAGGCTGCATCTCTTGGACCCCTCTGTGGAGCCTTTGGCCCTTTTGACCAACAATCTGCAGCAAAGTGTCTTGGCTTGCCACATCTAAAGCATCCTTCTTTTGACTCTTCCTTCTTCTACTCCTCTACTTTCTTACCTCCTTCAATCTGTTTTTCCAATTCTGCCCAAATATCCATGGACAGTTGGCAGTCATCAATACATTTGAAGATCTCGTGAGGTATTGCCATGATTAACAACCTTTTGCATTTGCTGCCCAAATCAACCAATATCTTGTCTTCATCACTCCAGTTAGCAATAGGTCTTGGCTCATAATGCTCAAGAACTTCAGGGGTTGTGCCAGTAGTTGGAACTATTGGAATTAAATTCATTGGCACATAAGGAGGATTGTAGAGAAATTCACATCTTCTAGGGTGAATTCCCTTTAAAAAGTTGATCATTCGCACCTTCCATTGCGGATACTCCTCACGGATAAGCGTGGGAGGTTTTGATTGAGATCCAGTGCTCAAGAACGAGGTATTAGCCAAGTTCGCCATTGAAATTAGAAGAAGAAAAATAAGAACAAGATGAAACTGATTTAATAGAATGAAACAGGGTAATCTGAAGAGAACTGGTGTTCTAAAAAATGCAGATTAATACCAAAAACATAATTAATCGAATAAGAATTCAATTCCTGCTCTAATACCAATTGTTGGACCTTAAATTCAGCTTTGATATTTGATCTAATACTCTGAATGAACTTTAAGACGATTAAAGTGCAACGGAAACAATATTAAGAACAGAACAGAGTAAAATAAACCAAGAACACACAGTTAAGATGATGAAGAAGATGAACATAGGAGAATAGCTTCAAAGGTTTTTCAATTCATTCAATTGAAAATAAGATGATTACAATTCGGAAGCACACAGAATACAAAGGCCTTAGCCGCCATTTATACTAGTTCCTAACGACCTTAATGACAACATCTAGACGTGTGAAATCATCTAAGTCCAAATAAATTTGATTAACTCCTAGTCACGTGAGAAGCACATGCAGCTAACAACCTTTGAAAAACAGTAGAACAGGATCTTCACAGAAGACGAAATCCGTAAACCCTCTGTGAGACATACCAGAGGCTCTGCTGTAATTGACTTGTAAGATCTTATTGCCAGAGGACCATTTTCCAGAACCTGTGTGAGAGACATCAGAGGTTCTGTCACATTTTACTTACACGATGAAACTGCTTCTGTTGCTAGTCCTTTGTTGTCTTCTGTGGAAGATACTCTTCTGTGAACACTTGAAGAATGCTTTTTCATACTTTTACAAGAAGTGAATATTAGAGCTAACAGAACTTCTTTCCAGCTAGGGATTGCACGTTGACTGGACCAAAGAGATCCATATGCAATAGCTAAAGAGGTGCAGTCACTGAAGAGATTTGCTTCGACTTGAAGCTAGCTCTCTTGTGTGTTTTCCTTTTTCACAAGTTGAGGAAAGAGATTCCTTTGCAAACGAGTGTTAAGGAAGACCAGTGACAAGGTCATTTCTTTACAGCTCACTGAGAGTCTTGAAGTTGAGATGATATAGCCGTTTGTGCCATAACCAGTTAATATCTGAAGAGACTTTGGAGAAGAAGCAGCTATTCTCGGTGAGAAAAGAATTCATGTTGTTGATATAAACGTTTCTAGAAGAGAACCGGTTAGAGTAACCTTATCATCTTTGTCAAGAAGATGACAAGAATTCTTTGAGAATTTAACTATACAATCTTTATCACACACTTGGCTGATGCTAAGAAGATTGTGCTTCAGTCCTTCAACATATGCATCGTGTTTGAAAGTTGTTGCACCATTGGTTAATATACCAAAACCTTTGGTATATCCTTTTCCATTTCCACMGAAGGTTACGGAAGGTCCTCTTTCTTCCTTAAAGTGAGTTAGAAGAGATTTATCTCCAGTCATATGTCTTAAACATCCACTGTCTAGATACCATATGTCTTTGACATCCTGTACAAGGAAACAAAATAAGATTGCTATTGGTACCCAACTATTGAGGTCCAGCTTTGTTAGAGGCTTCATCATCTGATGCTGAAGAACCAACATCAGTAAATGGCATCACCGAACCTGAAGAGGTTTGACTGGAAAGAGGAACAACCTCTGACACTACTAACGTAGTTTCAGTCGAAGTCTTCACTGAGCCTGATAAAGAGGCTTCAGTGGTAGGAACTACAACGTTTGATACTGAAGATTTTTCAGCAAAAGTTGTCTTCGCTGAGCCTGAAGAAGAGGCTTCAACGGTTTTCTTCACCTTAGTTGCTAGAGCAGCCTTTATGGATGATTTCACCTTAGTTGATTTCTCAACCTTGGTTACTTTCTTGCCCTTAGCTGGTGAACCAGCTTTGGCGGCAGAAGGACACTTGCTGGCAATATGTGTTTTCTCACCGCAGTGTTTACACTTCCTAAAGCTAGGAGTAGCTTTAGGGCCAGGAAGTATCAGACTAGAAGTGGGACCAGCTCCAAGAATTCCCTTCTCATTGGTTCTAGGAGGAACCTTTGAGGAATTTGATTCATTAGGTGAAAAGTTCACCTTGAGCTGTGACTTGGTTTTCTGATGGGATTCAGATTTCCTAGTCCCTGAAGAAGAAGAAAAAGAAGAAGCTTTACAAGTTGAAGGAATAGACCTGATCTATCAGACTTGTTAGACTTCTTGGAAAGGGATGTTGTGACAATAGATTTACTTTTGTCGTTGCACCCACAACTCGAAGGAGTTCCTTCAAGATGACTCTTAGTAAAAGAGGAGGACTGAGAGGAAGAAGTGTTGGGAATAGAAGAGACGAAGGTACCAAATTTAAGCATGGTCCTGTCTTTAACACATTCTTCCTGCTCATAGGAGAAACCTAGACCAATGTTTATGTTGGCTAGGATCTGAGCGTTAATGATTTTAGAGGCCTTGATGAAAGCTTTGTACCAGCCTTCAATGGTAGCTTTCTCAGCCTTGAGTTCAGCGATTGCTCGCTCACGCTCAGCGATAGCCTTCTCACGTTTAACAATGATGGCTTGGTTTACAATAACCTGATCTTTAAGATTCTCCTCGACAGAGGTCAGTTCTTTGATCTTAGAATGGCAAACCTTGAATTGTTCTTGAAGATCAACGTTAAGCATTTCATCTTTTGATTTGCCATTGAGGGGATTGTAAAGGTCAACCGTCAGCGTATCTAGTGCAAAAAGACTAGAAAAAGAGGAGAGTTCATTCAGGAAACGTAGCTGAGTAGAAGAAGAAAATGGCTCAGAGGATGTAGATGCTTCTGAAGATCCTTCATCTGCATCTATGGCCATCAAGCAGACGTAGGCTTTATCCTCCTCATCCAAAGATGATTCATTGGATGACTCAACCCAGTCATGCTTTTCAGCAATAAGGCCTTTAGCCTTTCGCTGGTTGTTCTTCACCTTCTTGTACTTCTCCTTCAGTTTTAAGTACTTTTCATCTTTGGTCCTAAAGGAGGAAAGAGCTTTAGAAGATGGCGTTGCAATCTTCTTTGATGTGCATTCACCTGCAAAATGTCTGGGTCGGTGATAGTTGTAGCAGACAGCTGAAGCCTTGTCTATTCTTTCAGAGTTTGGCTTCTCCCTGAGGGATAGCTGAGGAGATCTGCGGAAGTTGCTCTTACTGGCGAATCTCCTAAATGACTTAGTCAGGAGTGCTAGGGACTTATCAAAATCTGTTAAATAAGATTCTGGAATGTCCTCAGAGATAGAAGAATCTATCTCAGTGATAACAACAGGAGTAAGAGAAGAAACAAAAGGAGTAGAAGAAGTTTCAACTGAAGAAGCCTCAAATATCAAAGCCAAAGGAGAGCTTTTCATCCACAAGTAATTCTTTTACAAGACCTCCTTTTCAATTGGCGAGATTGCCCATGGTTAATCAGAATCCCGTATAAAGTAGAAAGAAGAATAGTGGACATGTCATTTGACATCTTGAGACACATGGAAAAGGTGTCCCAAGACTTAGGAAGGCATTCTAGAAACTTGGTTAAAGTTTCAGAATTAGAATATTTCCTGTCGACAGCCCTAAGATCAATAAGAAGGCAGTTAAATCTCTGATGTACTTCAGACAACGTCTCAGACTTTCCACAGAGAAAGATTTCATACTGTCTTACTAGATTGATCTTTTTGGTCTCTTGAACCTGAGTGGTTCCTTCATATTGAACACAAAGTGTGTCCCACCTGGATTTAGAGGTTTTGAGTTTCATCACTGAGTGATAAATGTAATCAGGAAGAGACATAGCTATTATAGACCGACCACGCATGTCTATAGCTATCTTCTTCTTGTCCTCATCGCTCCACTGATGTGGAAGCTTTAGAATCTGCCGTTCAGGAATCGCGGCAGTTGTAGATGTTGCTGGAACAGTCGGAGCAATAGCAAATGGAATATATGGTCCATTTTCTATATAATGTGGAATTTCAGGATCCACAACTTCTAGAAAGAAGGACATCCGATTCTTTCAGAGACTAAAGTTGTCACGGACAAATCAGGGAGGTTTGGCAAGAGAGACATTATCTTGTCTATGTGTTTGTAATTTATAAAGCCATTTGTAAGCAGTAAAGTTATCTAAGAAAGGAGATAAACTAATAATAAAAACAACTAAACACACGGAAAGAAAGAAAACACTGCTCTGATACCACTTGTTGGTCCCGTGAGGGTCTACAAGAAGAGAAACTGTTTGTGGAAGGGGGATGAATACAAAAACAATATTTTTAAATATAAAATATATATTGATAAAAAAGATCAATACAGATTTTACAAGATTGTTTGCGGAAAGATAAGGTAGTAAACACCTATCTAAACAATCTTTAGTTACACACTAAGTCTTAGCAAATACAAGAAAAGAAATGCTGTAGAGAAGATCCTTTAGTTAAGGTAGAAAATGATTGAAGTAAGAATTAGGGTTAGAGAGTGAGTTGCGCGCACTCTGCATGGAGAAGAAACACTTCTATTTATACCAGTGCATTAAATGAACATTTAATGCAATATGGTAGGGTAGAGTGCGTGTCAAGCCATAAGAGGAAGACTTGTCCTTTGCTACAGTGAATAGTACAAAAAGCACTATTCATGAGCAGACATCCTTACCTAAAGTTGGTGGACAATAGAGTCGACTAGTCGGCTCCGTACCGTACCAACTTTCATAATGGTATGGGTTTTGTTCTTTGTGTGCATAAGGACAAGACAACAACAATCGTGCTAAGCAAGCTTCTTTTGATCGCTGAATGCTGGAATGACCTGAAGGTCTCATCATCATTCGCTGAAGCTTGAGCAGTCTTCACACATATGTAGACAGACTTGTAATCACTGAGTACCACTTCAGATCACGTACTCGTCAGTCTCTAATCTTCAGTTTTAGTCTTCGACGTTTGCTGAAGGTTCTTTGGTGTGAGTGTTGTGTTCTTGAATTATTGTTGTCTCTAATAGAATTACAATGCAAGTTCTTCAACGATCACTGAACATACTCAGTGAAGATCGCTGGAACTAAAAAGACTGGAACATAAATACAACGTATAAGTGAAAAGGGATTATCATCAAATCACTGAGAGAGAGAGGATCAACAAGATGAGTCATGTGCTCCTTCGTTATTGTCAGGGGACGGGTCTATATGCTCTAGGGTAGCTGCCCTTGGTCCACGAGACAATAGAGAGTGTTCATAGGTCTGCCTAATCTCAGACGTCTATGGTATGATGATGAGCACGGCGCGAGAGATTGTCCTCTCGGTGGTGTAACCATCCTTAGAGATCGTTGGACGATAACCATTCATTATGAATTGTGGGGTGAATGGTTCATCGGCCGGTAGTTTGTGTCTCTCATCGCATCCCTTATGAAGAGAGCGAGAAATCATGGGAAGAGCACAAACGATAGTGGCTTTCCTGTGGCCTTGAGCTTGCACTTCTTGATTACCGCTGCATGGATATCATTGTAGATGAGGGAAGCGTAGTCTAACGGTAGGTTGAAGAAGAGGCCATACATGATAGTCATTATGTTTATGTTTCCCTGATCCATCAATCCCAGTTTGTAGGTCAGGGCTCTGTTCAATATCGAAAATAACATATTTCACATTGGAGGGAGGAATTGCCTCTTGAAGTCAGAGGCATTGCGTAGGTCAAGATTGCAACCTAACATTCAGATGAAGCGAAGGATGTCAGAGTTGGTGGGTGTATCCGCGTAGTGGTCAACGCCAAGTTCTTGGCGTGTGGGAATGCAAAGGACCTTAGAGACCTTTGCTCGGGAGATCTTAACGGAGCAGATCATGTCGTTTGGGGCATCAATATCCCTTATGGTTCCACGGTTGTGGGGGATATACTCGCAGGTCTGCCAGTACTGTTCGACGTACTTGAGAGGTACGCCATTGTCGGTTAATGTCAACGCTGGTTGGAGAACACAGTTCTGGAAGAACTCTATCATGATAGCAAACCTCTCTTCAAACAGGTTGGTTCAAAGGTCGATCGTTTGGTTGTTTGCTTTTATAGGAAGGAACACCAGTGCACGGTTGTCAGCGCCGGTTGATTGCACAAGGCTGTCATTCTTGTTTGATTCGTGAGAGGCAGAGGAAGCCATTGCTATTTGAAGTTGCAGGTTTTGACTTTTTATGTTCGTCTGTAGGTAGTTGCAGGTTTTTGGGAGCATAAAGAGGAAATGGTGTGGGGAAGATGGGTATTTATAGGTGGAGGAGGGGAACATGCAAAAAGAATAATATTAAATTGGTAATCATGATAGTGGGAGACGTTTGGCAAAAAGGTGATTTGGTGGGGATCGTGGGCCGTCTTGACGGTACTGTGCCATTAATGTGGGAGGACACGTATCGTCATGGGGAGGGTGAATGGGTAATGTGAAGAGGTTTATGGGGAACAGCCTGTAAATGTCGCAGGCTTTTGTGTAAGGTGACGTTTGGATTATTTGGAGTAATTAAAAATTATTCCAAATAATATCTCTTGAAATATCGATCCAAAAACAATTTAAAATTCCATCTAATTGTAACATTAATACTAATTACGAAGTTTTGGTCTTGTAAAAACCCATGAAGTATATAGTTTTTAGTCACAAAAGCTGCAATATTGTATAATCTTTAAAGAGTTTGCAATTAAGATGGGTTTTTTTGGATGAATATTGTTTTGTCATGGAACTAGAGGGTCTCTGGTTTGTGGTCATGACTCATTGGATGGGGAACCAGAGGTCTCTGGTTAAACATACCCTTTTGGGATGAGGAGCCAGAGATCTCTAGTTGCGCATGATGAATAAGTTCATCAATGAATTGTTGGGTTGTATGAATAATTAGCCTTGGATAGACAAACTAGAGGCTTTGGTTAAGTATGGACAACCCATGATGTAGGACCAGAGGGGCTCTGGTTGCATACACATGTTTTATTCATCATTTATCTAGAATTTTGGTGTTTAGAGGCTCTGGATAGTAGAACCAGAGGCTCTGGGATGGAAAATGCATAATTATGCAATGAAAAGTTCTTTATGATGAATGAAAAGCTCGCCCTCAAATGATGCAAGGGGATGAGATTTGAGTTTAAAACTCCCCCTAGAACTAATTGGAATGTTCATTTTGATGACTAGAGGCTCTGGTCTATATAACCAGAGGCTCTGGTTTATATAACCAGAGGCTCTGGTTGTTGGTTGTGAAAAATGATGAAAAGTGATATGAAATGTGTCTAAGTATGAGAATGGATATGAAAATTAGTGGGTCTTTGAGACCAGAGGGCTCTGGTTCTAAAGATAACAAGTCTAGAGGCTCTGGTCTTTAAAACCAAATGCTTTGGTTGTAAATATGATGAAAGTAGGTATGAAAGAATGGTGAAGTATATGCATAATGTTATGAAAATGATGGAGCCTTTGAGACCAGACGGCTTTGGTTGCCAAGTCGATGCAAAGTAATATAAAAAATTGATTAAGTGCATGTATGTGGTGGTAGAATGGATGTCCTTTTGAGACTAGAGGGCTCTGGTTTCAAGGACTTTGAATCCAGAGGCTCTGGTCTTTAGAACCAGAGGTTCTGGTTGAGAAAGGAGTACTTAGTAAAAAAGTTCACAAAGTATTGGCTTTGGACCAGAGGTCTCTGGTGCCAAATGATGATGGACAATTACTTGGTTTCATGAATGAATGCCTAAGGAAGTCCAAGTTTGAGACTAAAGAGGCTCTGGTCTCAAAGAATTGGAATCCAGAGGCTCTAGTCTATACACCCAGAGGCTCTGGTTTGGAGGGGAATACTTGGTGAAAAATACCAAGTATTTGCTTTGGACAAGAGGTCTCTGGTTCCAAAGGCGATTAAAAATTTTGCCAAAAATTAATTAAGTGTTTCTAAATGGCCAGAGGCTCTGGACTTTACAACCAGAGGCTCTGGTTTAGATTACTTGTAGTTAATGGCCTTTATACTATATATCACTTATAGGCATAACCACGAGTAAGTAAAAGGCTCTGGTTTCAGACTTGTCACACCCCGCTAAAGCGGAAACACGAGGTATGGCAGGTAGAGTTTCATAGCAATAGAGTATAACTAACACCACCATACATTAAAATTTCATTACATCACTATCCAGAGTTTACATTCCCAAAATGACAAGTTTGTAAATTATAAAAAAAAAAATCGAAGGTGATGATTGAAACGCGGCTTCTTTTAAATGCCACCATGTGCCTTTCTTACCCCTGAAAAGCATGTTAAAACCAGTGTCAACTACAAGAGCTGGTGAATTCACAGGTTTTCAATGTACAACAAATCTTTATGCAATATTTAGTTCGAGTAAGTCTTTTACTTACTCGCAACAACTTTCATACGTGTAGCACTTTTAACGAGGCACAATGTACTCCAAGTAATGTTAAGTGTTGGGCCACTACTAAACCTGCTACAACTACGCCCTTTATACCGAACTACCTCAGCGGTGGTGTTTAAACCACATGTGTAGAACCCKTGTTTTWGWTAAATGCACCCCTACTCGTCAGTAAAAGGTGGGATTGTCAATCCAAATAGCGCTATCCACTTAAACTATCATCTGATACGAGTTAATAAGTAGTGTAACCAAGTGGGACATTTTAATTAACCCAAACACAATTTTTACTAGCGTACATGGTGTTAGTTCTCAGATTCACAATTTCATTTTATTGCAGATTTCATATAATCAATTTGTATCCACGATTTAATCACATTATATATTTCATACAAACTTCAACTACTTTTATGCATGCTTTTCCCCCGAATAACGATGGATTTAAAAAGGGGCCGTGAATACTCACCTTTTGTTTCACGGAGAAGATGCTTGAGTGATCAAATGGTACGTCTTGGTAAAGTCCTTTTAGTGAATCCCTATAGAAAACAAACGGTTGTCAAACTCTTAAAGGTTAAGGTTACTATTCTACCTTTACCTCTTATAAAATGCCTCTTTATGTTCTGAAGATAAAAATCAAGTTTTAAGCACTTTATATGCTTATTATGGGGTTTATGGTTTAAGAGTCCAATCTTTAGTGGTTTTAGTAAATCATGCAAGTTGACAGAATCTTTGTGACTCAATAATGTCCATGGTTCACCCACATCCAAGAAGTATATTTTCCAAACAATTTATATGTTTTAGTATATTGAGTTAGGATCATTATGACCAAAAATCAAGATTTTTGGATGAGTTGAAGGGTTTCAAACAAATTTTACCAAAACAGTGATTACAGCTTTCAAAACAGAAAACCCTTTCTTAATGTTACACCCTTTTTAAGGAGTTATACTTATTATTTTCTAGTGGTTCATGAATCAATTTAAAGCTAACACATAATGATAGATTTTCCAAAAAGAATCACTATATTTGGGTGTATAGTTGGAATTTATGGTTGTTTAAACATGCATGTGGAAATCTGTCAAGTGTGGACAGATTGCACACTTATTTTGTAAAAATCGGTTGAACCAATAAATCACCATTGTTTTTTGATGGGGTTAGACTCTTTTGAAAGCTAACACTTTAAGCTATACTCCAGATGTAAAATTTCATGAGTTTTGATGTGTCTTCTAAGAGTTATAGATGAACAATGAGACACAAAATTTATGACTGACCACTGTTGCACACCAAATTTGTTTTGGGTGTTGTGAGATCATAAAGTCATATTTTCTCATGATTTCACTTGGATTTGAAAACTAATACACTAAATATTATTTAGAAAAAATATTCATGCTTATTGGGTCCATAAACAACCATATATGGTCGTTCCAAACTCATGCAATGAATCTGTCCAGGAGAAAAGTCATTCTTTTATGCAAAAATGGACTTTTATGCATCAAAATTTTCAAAAATGATGATTTTATGAAAGAAGATCACTCTACTATTCAATATTAGAGTAAGAATATATAAAATACAATATTCTTGGTAACAAAAATGAAAGAGAACTCAGATTCCATAAGAGACACAAAAATGCATGAAATGAAGGCTTTTCTTGTTTTTCAAAAGTTCTAGATGGTTAGGTCACGGATTTTCACCATATTAAGAACATTTTTCATGTCTTTGGTGTAAAATATACCTTTAGAACTTAGAATGAAGAACACCACTCCTTTGTAAACTTAAAAGCATGAAAATGACAAGAAAATGGCACTAAAAGTGCATAAAATAAAGCCAAAATACTAACAAATGTTCTTACCTTTGATTAAAAGAAGATGATTTCTTCAAGTTTTGTTTCTTGAATCTTTTCTTTTCTATGATTAAATGGCTGAATTTTATTTCTTGAAGAAGAAGATGGAGGGAGAGAGAGTAATAGATGAAAAGTGAGGGAGAGTAAGGAGATGAAAGGTTGCCAAGAGAATAAGAAATGAGTATTTTAAAATTTCAAAATGTATTTATATGTAGAGGAGGGGGGGAGATTAGATGGGCCTATGGGCCTCTCTTAAATTGAGAAAAAGGCCCAAATTCCTATTTTACGAGATAAATAAATTTCTTAAATATAATTTTAAGTAAAAATATTTAAAATATGTAGACTCTATATTTTATGCAAGTTTTTAAAATTATTTGGAGTGTTTGGTATTTTATAAGACGATCCGGTTCATTATGGGTCGAAACAGTGTTTTCTATGCAACTTACCGGGATTTCTAACTACTTAAGCTTTAATCGCTCTACTTGAGTGTTAATATTATTTGTAAAGTGCTATCTAGTTACTAACCTGGTATTTAAATTTCCGGATGTCACAACTTCCACTTGTTAGAGGAATTTCGCCCCGAAATTTAACTGTTGGTATCGCCGATTGGTTCATTCATAAAAAGCTGCGGGTAATTATTTTTCATAAAGTCTTCCCTTTCCCAAGTGTACTCAGATCCATGCCTTGAATTCCATCGAACTTTCAGGATCGAAATCTTAGTGTGTCTCAGATGTTTGACTTTATGGTCGAGGATTTCGATCGGCTCTTCAACTAAGTGTAACTGTTCATTAATTTAAATGTCATCCAAAGGTAGAATCAATGATTCGTTGGTTAAACATTTCTTAAGGCTTGATACGTGAAATGTATCATGGATGACACTAAGCTCTTGAGGCAAGTTTAGTTTGTATGCAACCGGTCCTACTCTTTCGAGTATTTCAAATGGACCAACATACCTTGGGCTAAGTTTTCCTTTCTTTCCGAAGAGCACAACTCCTTTCCATGGAGATACTTTTAAAAGGACTTTATCACCGACTTGAAATTCCAACGGTTTCCGACGGTTATCAGCATAGCTCTTCTGACGATCTCTTGCAGCTTTAAGTCTTTCTTGGATGATCAAGATTTTGTCGGTTGTCTCCTGGATAATGTCAGGTCTAGTCAGCTGTCTGTCACCAATTTCTGACCAACTGAGTGGGGATCTATATTTACGCCCATACAAGGCTGCGTACGGTGCATACTGGATACTGGTGTGATAGTCATTGTTGTAAGAAAATTCAACCAATGGTAGGTGAGTATCCCAACTACCTCCAAAGTCTATCACACAGGCTGTAACATATCCTCTAGCATTTAGATAGTCCTTTCCGGTTGCCCATCCGTTTGAGGATGATAGAAAGTGCTTAAGTCCAACCTAGTGCCTAGTGCCTTTTGAACTGATCTCCATAATCATGAAGTAAAATGGCTATCTCTGTCTGAGATGATAGAAATAGGTACTCCATGACGCGATATGATTTCATTGATATATAATTGTGCAAGCCTTTCCGTACTGAAGTCTTCTCGAACATGTAAAAAGTGCACGGATTTTGTAAGTCGATCAACTATGACCCAAATTGACTCATGTCCTTTCCTAGTCCTAGGTAACTTAGTAACGAAGTCCATTGATATCTGATCCCACTTCCATTGGAGAATCTCTGGTTGCTGAAGGAGACCAGACGGTTTGTGATGCTCAACTTTTACCCTTACGCATGTTAAGCACCGTCTTACGTACAAAGCAACGTCCTTCTTCATTCCTGGCCACCAGTAATACTCTCTTAGCTCTTTGTACATCTTATCGGTTCCTGGGTGAATTGAGTATCTTGAGCGATGTGCTTCCTCCAAAATTGTTGACCGAAGGTTGTCGTCCTTTGGTATCCAAACTCTATCTCTGAAGTAACGCAACCCATCTGCTCAAGTTTTGAATTCCTTCTCTAAGTGGTGCAGGGTCTCGTTCTTTAGATTCTTCGATTTCAACGCCTCATCTTGAGCTTCATGAATTTGCGTTTTTAGGTTCGTTTGAATTAGCATACCCATGGCTCGTACCCTTGACGGTTTTACCCTTTCTTTCTGGCTTAATGCGTCTACTACCACATTAGCTTTCCCCGGTTGGTACTTTATTTCATAGTCATAATCGTTGAGATGTTCGACCCATTTCCATTGCCTCATGTTCAACATCTTTTGGTCTAGGATATGTTGAAGGCTTTTGTGATCAGTGTAGATGGTGCATTTGGTGCTGTAGAGATAATGTCTCCAAATCTTGAGTGCAAACACCACTGCTCCTAGCTCCAAGTCATGAGTGGTGTAGTTCTTTTCATGAACCTTGAGTTGCCTTGATGCATAAGCAATGACTTTGTCATTTTGCATCAGCACACATCCCAAGCCTTGGTGTGASGCATCGTAGTATACCACAAAATTCTCCGTACCTTCTGGTAGCGCTAAGATCAGTGCATGACATAGCTTATGCTTGAGCAATTGGAATGCTTCTTCTTGGTTTTCTCCCCACAAACTCCTTATCCTTCTGAGTTAATGTCGTTAGTGGTTGTACGATCTTGGAGAAATTTGAAATAAATCAACGATAGTAACCTGCTAAACCGAGAAATTGGCGAATTTCTGTCGGGGTACATGGGGCTTCCCACTTCTTTATAGCCTCAACTTTGGCCGGGTCAACATGAATTCCCTTCTCAGTTACCACATGACCAAGGAAGTGCGCCTCACGAATCCAAAATTCGCATTTGGAGAACTTGGCAGACAATTTCTGATCCCTTAACAGCTCAAGTATCAACTTTAAGTGTTGTTCATGCTCCTCCTTGTTTTGCAAATAGATCAGTATGTCATCTATGAATACAATCACGAACTTATCCAAATATGGCCTACATACTCTATTCATTAAATCCATGAAAATTGCTGGCGTGTTAGTTAACCCAAAGGGCATAACTAAGAATTCATAATGACAATAACGAGTTCTGAACGCCGTCTTAGGAATATCTACTTCATGGACCCTCATTTTATGGTATGCAGATCGAAGGTCGATCTTTGAAAAGTAAGTGGCACCTTGAAGTTGATCGAACAAGTTATCGATTCGGGGAAGGGGATATCGGTTCTTGATGGTCAACTTATTGAGTTCCCTATAATCGATGCACATCCAAAGGGATCCGTCTTTCTTTTTAACAAATAGTAATGGGAGCTCGGTCTGATGAATCCTTTGTTGAGTTGCTCCTTAAGTTGCTTTGACAATATTTTCATTTCCGGTGGTGCTAAACGATAAGGTGATTTGGCTACGAGCGCTGCTCCAGGAATTAAGTCAATGTGGAATTCGACTTGCTGTAACAGGGGTAATCCTGGTAGCTCATCAGGAAATACCTCGGGAAAATCCCGAACTATGGGAAAATCCTGGATGCGTTTCTCTTTGATTCCCTTATGCACAATGTGGGCCATAAACGCGACATATACCTTTTTCAAGTATTTCCGCATCTTCATACATGTTACTAACTTGAAATTTCTTTGGGACTTCTCTCTGTGCACCATGAGCGTTTCACTTCCTTTTAAAATTCGGATGGTCTTCTCAGAACAACATATCTTGGCTCGATTTTTGGATAGCCAATCCATACCCACAACTACATCAAAGCTTCCTAATCTGATCGGAATAAGGTCTATGCTAAAGTCTTGTTCGGCTAAACGTAAGGTACAATTCGTGATTACATCTTTAGTCCTAACTTCCTGTCCATTAGCAAACTCGATAACAAAATCTTCTTTCAGCTTTTACGACTTTAAACTAATCTTTGGTCTAAATTCTAGTGATACGAAGCTCCTATCTGCTCCAAAATCAAATAATACGGATGCGTAATGATTGTTCAGGGGGAATGTACCTGTGACCACGTTCGAGTCTTGCCTGGCTTCTTCTACCCCAATCTCAAATGCTCGACCTCGTGCTTGGCCTCCTTGATTTCCTTGGTTGATTGGTCGTGCTGGGTTAGTAACTGGCCCTCGGTTCAGGCTCGGGCATGCATTCCTAAAGTGATCCGGGCTTCCGCACTCATGGCATGTTCGTTTCCTTCCGCTCCTTCAATGTTTAGCGAAATGACCTCCTTTGTTGCATCTGAGACAGATGATGCATCTCCCGCCATGGTGATTATTGCACTTGTCACACCTAGGGTAAGTTCCCTTCTCCTTTTCTGTTGTCTGTGTCTGAGCCCAAAAGTTTCTTATCACTTTTTGGGCCTTACCGCCCCTCTCGCTGTAGTTCTTTCTCACGCGCTCCTCCATTCTTCTCTTACCCTTGACTTTATCATTTGCAAATGATCCTGACCGAATAGCATTGTTGGTGAGTTTTGTCGCTAAGTTCACAGTGTTCTGAAGTGTTTTTGGATTGGCCGAAGTCACATTCCCCCGGATTTCTGGAGCTAAACCCAGACATAACGGTCAATTCGGTTCTCTTCGGGTGATACCAAGTGTGGCACCAGTTTTGCCAGCTAATGAAAGCAAGTAGTGTATGAGTCTACATCACTTCCCTTCATTTCGTGATTCCACAGTTCTGCTACTAACTTCTGGATCTCACTCCTCGGACAATACTCTTCCTTGAGTAATTTCTTGAATTCCTCCCACGTTAGTCTGTTGGTTGCTTCCCGACCTCGGGTTTGTATCTGGGTATTCCACCACGTCAATGCCCGTCCTTGCAGTAAACAAGCTACAAACTCGACTTTGCTTCCTTCAACACATTTACTGATATGAAGGACGGACTCCATTCCTTCAATCCAAGTAAGTAATCCCACGGCTCCTTCTGTCCCATGAAATTCTTTTGGGTTGCAAGCCCTAAATCCTTTATTGATATTCGGTCATTGCAGAGCCTCAGGTTAACGCTTCATTATATATCCTATATTTAGAATTTTAAATTTATTAGGATCTAGTCATGATGGTTAGAGTTCATCTGACTTAGTTTCCCAAGTTTAGCATGGAAGATCACGCCTCAGCAGGCAACTGATAAAGTTAACTTGCGTAATGCCAAATATTTAGAACGTTCCAAATAAAATAAAGTTGATGTTTTAAACTTTTAAATTTAAAATACAAAAGTCCCATTTGAATGTCCACATAATTTATCAAAAGGTGGGGTTTTGGAACTAATAGTGTTATTTTATTTCTAATGGGTAAATTATAGTGGGTTATAAATTTAAGTGGGTTTAATCTTATTTAAGAAAAATAAAAGTTTTGTTGGGTTGGGCCTTTTGAGGCCAGCCCATTTCCCTCATTAAAATCCACATATAAATACCCCCATCCTTTGAAAACTCTCATTTCCAACTCTCTTGTTCGCTAAACCGTATCATCTCTCTCTAAAAATCATCCACCTTCCAGCCGATTCCTTCAAACAAATCTTCAGGAAAACTCTGTCAATCGTTAAAGAATAATCAAGATTTTAAGACAAATGTATGATTCTAGTTATCTTACTTTTGCAAACAATAAAAGTCATCATCCTTCTTCTCCTACATCCCGATCTTGCAACTTAAATTTATGGAAAGTAAGAGGGGGGAGATTATGCATCAAAGACATGAAAATGTCTTCAAATAGATGATAATCCATGATCCATATTCTTTAATTTTTAAGAAAGTAGGAGAAAGCCCCTTTGCATGCGAAATCCGATCATGTAAAATATGTTTTGAAGTATGGAAGAATCTTGCATTCATCCCAAATCGATTTGTACATCTTCAAAATTTAAGGAAATCGGAAAATAATTACTGAAGACTAACCGTTCTTGGTAGTTTTAAAATCTTCAGAAAGTGTTGAGTAAATGATTTGTCACTCGAAGAGTGTGCAATCTATTTTGGGAGCTGTGTAATTCTAGATTGTAGAGTAATAATGAGTGACTTAAACCCACTCAAATTTCTTGGTATTTGGAAATTATCAGCTTAGCTCATGATTTGTGAAGATGTAAAAAGTGGACATAAAAATGACCTTTGGGTTCCTATTTTTAGAGTCTTGTGAACCCCAAAAATACTTGGAACATAATTTATAATCTGTCCAAAAATCATCTTTTGAGTATAGGATTCCAATTTCTTTTAATATATAATTTTTGGGCTATTTTTAGAGTAAATAATAAAATATCAACTTTAATTTATGAAAACTCGATGGCATTGCATGGGATGCAACTTAACTTTATGATTATCATGAACCCATCAGTGATCTTAGTTCTGGTTGTTCGTCTGTTTAGGAAGTTAGGGCAGGCGTTGAAAGCTTCAGACGTCATTATCTTGGATATTCACCCCTAAACCAGTGAGTTCTCACGACCCCACTTTTAACGCTTTGTTTATTGTTTTGGGGGAAAACATGAGATTAAGCAAACTATGCATGTTATTTGTTTGAAACCATTGGACTAAGGAACTGCTTAGTCAAGTTTTGTTTGAAACCATTGGACTAAGGAACTGCTTAGTCAAGTTTTGTTTGAAACCATTGGACTAA
>NC_037529.1:24092020-24098887 GCF_001531365.2 Cynara cardunculus var. scolymus
AAGTTTGCAAATATTTGGTTTATGCATTAAAATGTTTTATGCATGTGAAAACCCGTGAGCTGACCAACTCTTTGTAGTTGACTCGATTTATGTTCCATGCTTTTCAGGTAGCAAGTAAGATTTGCAGTACTTTGGGAGCATACTCGTGGCAAAACTGATTAAGTTCGAAWCGGAAGTTTTGTAAATGAAATGTTTATAAAAAATTTTGGTTATAATATTAAACTCGTTTTATTTTGTAAAATTGAAAGGTGTTATTTATTAATTGTTGCTGTGACTCGCTTGCTTGTTACATCTCGTGTTTCCGTTTTAGCGGGGTGTGACAGATTTGGTTAGAAAATCCCTTATTTTGTTAAGTGTGTATGTGGTACTAGAAGCTCTTGTTAGAAGGACCAGAGGCAAAGGAATAGGAATTCCTCAGATTTATTTTTCATAAATGCACAAGAAGCATTGTTGGGAAGGAAACTAGAGATCGATGGATAGGTTACTTAGTATTCTTCTAAGTATGAAAGTTGAACCAGAGGCTCTGGTCTTATAACCAGAAGCTCTGGTAAGTGCATTATGAGGAACCAGAGATNACCAGAAGCTCTGGTAAGTGCATTATGAGGAACCAGAGATCGATAGATCGGTTACTTAGTATTCTTCTAAGTATGAAAGTTGAACCAGAGGCTCTAGTCTTGTAACCAGAAGCTCTAGTAAGTGCATTTTGAGGAACCTGAGGATCGATGGACGAAAATTCCATAATTATTCTAAGTGTGGATGTTGAACCAGCGGATGATAAAATARAATTCCATTGGTTTGCAAAAGGACCGATGGATGAAAAATCCTTTCCTAAGGATTTTAGTTGAACCAGAAGCTCTGGTCATGGAATCAGAGGCTCTGGTAGTACAACCACATGTTTTATATTCTGAGAGTAGTTTGATTTCCACCTTTAGCCTTGTTTATAAGCTTTGGTTATATTTCTAAGTATTTATAAGATGGTGTATTTAGTAATTAAGATTATTAATGTCGCAGATCACTATGGCGTCATGAGACTCTAGTGAGTACTCAGTCGATGAATCCGGTTACGTAGTTGGCCACTCTAGAAGAAACTCAGCCCATAATGAAGAGATAGACCCATACGAGCATGACACTGCAACCAACGGAGCATCTGCTTCTCCACAAGCATCCTTCTTACCCCCATCGGAGCCAGCACCCGATGTTCCACCACGAACCTATCATGGCTCAGGGATCAGAGTCACGCCAAGGAAGAGCGTTCCACTGCCTCGACGAGTGACATTTGAGAATTCCTCTAGAGTAAGAGGAGTGCCATCACGACCACATCAAGGACACAGGCTATATCAAATAGTGACTGGAGTGCCTGCATCCTATGCCCAGGGCATGAACCCAGCTGAACGAGAATGGGTACAAATAATTGTATCAGATATGTAGACTCACCAGACCCGGATGGGATATCATCACCACATCCTAAACAACCTGTCCGATGTGATGGAAGCACACCATCAGCACATGTTGAGTAACACGGACGCCGTCACTGCAGCAAGGCGGGAAATAAGGAGGTTGTACAAATGGTTGGTAGTTAGTGGAGTGATGATGTTAATTTTGGGAGTAGTGATAGGATGGATGTTGTCTAGAAGAAGGATTAGTGGTAGGACGCCCACTCTTTTGCTTAGAAACTCACAATCTTGTTTTGTGTGGCTATGAAAATCTTTGAATGAATGCTATCTTTATGGGAAATGCTTATTTATGACAAGTCATGGTGTGCATAAGTTTAATCTATTTTGATTATGTAAATGCTTGAATAATATCCATGAGATGAACACAATTGGCATTATTTAAACAGCTGAAAGCTATCACCCTTGTTATTGCCATAAAAATGACGAATTCCCTTCTGACTTAGGCCTAAAAAGATGCCGCCAAGAAGAGAAAATCTTGAGATTGCATGACTTGTGTCAGAACAACTTCTGGCCGCACTCCCCAACATAGTCAGTCAAGTGGCTGCTGGCATGAATGTTAACCAACCAAATAATCCAGAGCCAAGGGCGGCTAGGGAATGCACTTATAAATCCTTTAGATCTTGAAACCCGAAAGAATTTAATGGAACCGAAGGAGCAGTAGGATTATTATCATGGCTCGAGAGCAGGAAGTTGGTTCTTCACATTAGCAAATGTACTGAAGGAAATAAAGTAGAATATGCGGCGTGTCTGTTGCAAGGAATGACACTTACTTGGTGGAATACATTAGTGCAAACCAGAGGTCGAGAAGCGGCTAACCAGCTTTCTTGGGAAGAATTTAAGAAATTGCTAAAGGATGAATACTGCCCAAGAAGCGAACTCCAGAAGTTAGAAATGGAGTTATGGAATTATAAAATAAAAGGAGAAAATATAGCTGCTTATACAGCTCGATTCCATGAGTTGACGAATTTAGTACCTCATTTAGTGACACCAGAAGAAGTTCGCATTGAGAGGTATATTTGGGGATTGTCCCCAAAGATTAGAGGAAACATTACCTCGACAAATCCAAAGACTCTTCACCAAACTCACGAATAATGCGGTTCGATCAGGAGAATTTGCCAAGGGAAAAAGAAAAATGGAGGAACAGGGGAATCAAAGGTTTGGGGGAAAATATGACAAGAATAGGAGAGTGATGAGAAATTTTCGGGTACAAACTCTGGCGGTAACTCAAGGAGGCACGACCAAGTGTAATAAATGCAAATATCCACATCGGGGGAATTGTATCATTTATCAAAGATGCCACCTAGGGAGTCATACAACAAAGGATTGCCGAAGATGATTATGCTTCGATTGTGGGAGCCCTGATCATATGAGGAATGTATGCCCAAGGAGGAAACAAGGAGCAAATGCAAGTCAAGCCCGACAAACCGGTCAAAGAGACCCAGAAGGTCAGGCACGGGGCAGAGCATTTGAGATCGGAGCCAAAGAAGCTAGATATGATCCCAATGTGGTTTCAGGTACGTTCCTTCTGAATAATGAATTCGTATCAATTTTATTTGATTCAGGGGCAGATAGGAGTTTTGTATCACTAGTTTTTGAGCCTAAGATTAACTTAAAGCCCCAAAGGTTCGAAGAAGCTTACGTAATTGAGTTTGCTAATGGCCAAGAAATTAAGGCTAAAGACATAATTAAGGATTGCACTCTAAGCTTAGCTAATAAGGATTTCAACATAGACCTTATACCGATTGAACTAGGAAGTTTGACATAGTTATTGGCATGGATTGGCTATCCAAAAATCAAGCTGAGATTGTCTGTTCAGAGAAGACTATCCAGATTCCTAAAGATGGAAATGACCCAATTGTGATTCAAGGAGATAAGTCAGAACGAAAAATTAAGATAGTATCCTGCATGAAGATGCGAAGGTACTTGAAGAAGAATTGCGCTGCATTTCTGACACATGTTATTGATGGGAAGGTCAAGGAGAAAAGTATTGAGAATTTCCCTGTAGTTCGGGAGTTTTCTGACGTATTTCCTGAGGATTTACCAGGACTACCCCCGCCAAGACAAGTCGAATTCGGTATCGACTTAATTCCTGGAGCTGCCCAAGTGGCAAAGACACCATATCTCTTAGCACCATCGGAGATGCAAGAAATGACAAATCAACTCCAGGAGTTATTAGACAGAGGATTTATAAGACCAAGCTACTCACCATGGGGTGCACCGGTTCTGTTCGTTAAAAAGAAAGATGGGTCAATGCGAATGTGCATTGATTATAGGAAACTTAATAAGTTGACCATCAAGAACAGATACCCTCTCCCTAGAATCGATGATCTGTTTGATCAACTCCAAGGAGCAGTATATTTTTCCAAGATTCACCTATGATCTGGATGCCACCAAGTGAGAGTTCGGAAGAGGACATTCCCAAAACAACCTTCAAAACTCATTACGGTCATTACGAATTTTTGGTTATGCCATTCGGGCTAACCAATGCACCGGATGTCTTCATGGACCTAATGAATAGAGTCTGTAGACCATACATCGATAAATTTGTAATCGTCTTCATAGACGATATACTAATTTATTCACGAAGCAGGAGGACCATGAGCAACATCTGAGGATAAAATTGGAGCTACTCCGAAACGAGAAATTGTACACAAAATTTTCTAAATGCGAATTCAGGATTCGGGAAGTACAATTTCTTGGTCATATAGTCAATGAAAAAGGGATTCAGGTAGATCCTRCCAAGATTGAGGCCATTAGGAAATGGGAAGCCCCAAGAACCCCTACGAAAATCCGTCAATTCCTTGGTTTGGCAGGCTATTATCGGCGATTCATCGCGTACTTTTCGAAAATCGCACAACCACTCACAGCCTTAACCCAGAAGGACAAGAAATTTGTTTGGGGTGAGAAACAAGAAGAAGCGTTTGAGACTCTTAAGCAGAGGCTATGCAATGCACCTATTTTATCCTTACTAGAGGGTTCTGAAAACTTTATGGTCTATTGTAATGCACCGGATCAAGGCTTAGGATGCGTGCTGATGAAAAAGGATAAGGTCATTGCATATGCCTCAAGGAAACTTAAAGTGCATGAGAAGAATTATACTACGCATGACCTTGAATTTGGGGCAGTAGTATTTGCACTTAAGATTTGGAGGCACTATCTTTACGGCACCAAATGCATCATTTTCACTGATCATAAAAGCCTTCAACATATATTAGATCAAAAGATGCTGAACATGAGGCAACGAAGGTGGGTTAAACTTCTCAACGACTATGATTGTGAAATAAAGAATCACTCGGGGAAAGCTAACATGGTAGCAGACGCCTTAAGCCGGAAAGAAAAAGTGAAACCGTCAAGGGCACGAGCCATGGAAATGTTGGTCCAAACAAACCTGAAAACGCAAATTCTTTAAGCTCAAAAAGAGGCGCTAAAATCAGAGAATCTGAAGAACGAAACCCTGCACCACTTAGAAAAGGAACTCAAAATTCGAAAAGATGGGGTGCGTTACTACAGAAATAGAGTTTGGATACCAAGAAATGACAATCTCTGGTCAACAATTATGGAGGAAGCACATCGCTCTAGATACTCTATTCACCCAGGATCCGATAAGATGTACAAAGGGCTAAAGAATATTACTGGTGGCCAGGAATGAAAAAGGACGTTGCTTTGTATGTAAGTCGATGTTTAACCTGCGCAAGGGTAAAAGCTAAACATCAGAAACCGTCTAGTCTTCTTCAGCAACCAGAGATTCCCCAATGGAAGTGGGATCAAATATCAATGGATTTTGTTACAAAGTTACCTAGAACCAGGAAAGGATATGACTCAATTTGGGTCATAGTGGATCGACTTACAAAATCCGCAAACTTTTTACCTGTCCGAGAAGACTTTAGTACGGAAAGGCTTGCGCAGTTATATATCAATGAAATTGTATCACGACATGGAGTACCTATTTCCATCATATCAGACAGAGATAGTCGTTTTACTTCGAGATTATGGCAATCAATTAAAAAGGCACTAGGCACGAGGCTGGACTTGAGCACTTCCTATCATCCTCAGACGGATGGGCAAACGGAAAGGACAATCCAAACGCTAGAGAATATGTTACGAGCCTGTGTGATAGACTTTGGAGGAAGTTGGGATATTCATCTGCCATTGGTTGAGTTTTCTTACAATAATGGATATCACACCAGTATCCAGTGCGCACCATATGAAGCCTTGTATGGGCGTAAGTGTAGATCCCCACTCAGTTGGTTGGAAGGTGGTGATAGACAGCTGACTAAGCCTGACATTATTCAGGAGACAACTGACAAAATCTCAATCATCAAAGAAAGGCTTAAAGCTACGAGAGTTCGTCAGAAGAGCTACGCTGATAACCGAAGGAAACCATTGGAATTTCAAGTGGGTGATAAAGTCCTTTTAAAAGTATCTCCGTGGAAAGGGATTGTACGCTTCAGAAAGAAAGGAAAGCTTAGCCCTAGGTATATTGGTCCATTTGAAATACTTGAAAGAGTAGGACCGATTGCATACAAACTAAGTTTACCTCCAGAGCTTAGTGCCATTCATGATACAGTTCATGTATCAAACCTTAAGAAATGTTTAGTCGACGAAACATTGGTTCTACCTTTGGAAGACATTAAAATTAATGAACGATTACGCTTCATTGAAGAGCCGATTGAAATCCTCGACCATAAAGACAAGCAATTGAGGCGTAGCAATACCCAATTGTGAAAGTTCGTTGGACTTCGGGGCATGGACTATAGTTCACGTGGGAAAGAGAAGATTTCATGAAAAGCAAATATCCCCACTTCTTCTCCACCAAGTCATGATTTGAATTTGACAAATAAATATTGGGACGAAATTTTTCTAGCATGGGGAGACTGTGACATTCGGTCATTTCTGAGCCTCAGGTTAGGGCTTCATTATAGATCCTATATTTAGAATTTTAAATTTATTAGGATCTAGTCATGATGGTTAGAGTTCATCTGACTTAGTTTTCCAAGTTTAGCTTGGAAGATCACGCCTCAGTAGACAACTGATAAAGTTAACTTGCGTAATGCCAAATATTTAAAACGTTCCAAATAAAATAAAGTTGATGTTTTAAACTTTTACATTTAAAATACAAAAGTCCCATTTGAATGTCCACATAATTTATCAAAAGGTGGGGTTTTGGAACTAATAGTGTTATTTTATTTATGATGGGTAAATTATAGTGGGTTATAAATTTAAGTGGGTTTAATCTTATTTAAGAAAAATAAAAGTTTTGTTGGGTTGGGCCTTTAGAGGCCAGCCCATTTCCCTCATTAAAATTCACATATAAATACCCCCCATCCTTTGAAAACTCTCATTTCCAACTCTCTTGTTCGCTAAACCGTATCATCTCTCTCTAAAAATTATCCACCTTCCAGCCGATTCCTTC
>NC_037529.1:24100892-24102154 GCF_001531365.2 Cynara cardunculus var. scolymus
TTATTTAAAAACCTTGGCTAAGGATTGGCCTCTGGGCTATGGAACTGCATAGCCGGGCCCTAAGCCATGTTTAAATTGTTTGCAGTTATTATATAAATGGTAAATTGATATACTTGAGTTTATTTATCCAAATACAAGTCCCCGACCGTATATGCTACTTGTTAACTCGGGCACGTTCCCGGGCCGTGGTATTGTGGATARCGCTATTGTGTTGACAGTCCCACCCAGAAAAGGGTGCACAATTACCTATGCTTTATAATCTAATCATGTGGAATTTGGACCACCGCTGAATTAGGTTCKAATCGAACAGTGGGACCTAAGTAGTAAATGGGCTACTTACGTTTGTTCGAATTTATTGGGGCAAGTTGGTYAGGAAAGGCTCARTAGCATCTCAAGTGTTTAACGTATAGATTTACATTTATAAAGTGCTTTGAATCCGCTTACTTCTGCTTTGCTTGTGAAATGCTCATATATATATTTTTTTCCTGTTTATGCATTTAAAACCCGCGTGACTCACCAACTTTCGTAGTTGACGTTGTTTATGTCATGCTTTTCAGGTGCTAAGTAAGTTGTGTACTCCTGGAAGTATTCCTCGGATTGAAGATAGATTAAGTCTGATTTTGGATTAAAATTGTAATTATCTTTGTATGAGTATATCTTGTTAAAGTCGATAAACTTTTATTTATCACCTTTTGTAAATTGTTTCTCTTAAACTGTGACAAGATCCGCTTGCCTGTTACAATCCCGTGTGTCTGCTTTAGCGGGGTGTGACAAAATTTCTTGGTATTTGCAAATTATCGGCTTAGCTCATGATTTGTAAAGATGTAAAAAGTAGACATAAAAATGACTTTTGGAAGGTTCCAATTTTTAGAGTCTTGTGAACCCCAAAAATACTTGGAACATAATTTATAATCTGTCCAAAAATCATCTTTTGAGTATAGGATTTCAATTTTCTTTTAATATATAATTTTTGGGTTATTTTTAGAGTAAATAATAAAATATCAACGTTAATTTATGAAAACTCGATGGCATTGCATGAGATGCAACTTAACTTTATGATTATCATGAACCCATAAGTGATCTTAGTTCTAGTTGTTGGTCTGTTTAGGATGTTAGGGCGGGCGTTGAAAGCTTCAGACGTCATCATCTTGGATATTCACCCCTAAACCAGTGAGTTCTCACGGCCCCACTTTTAACGCTTTGTTTATTGTTTTGGGGGAAAAGCATGAGATTAAGCAAACTATGCATGTTATTTGTTTGAA
>NC_037529.1:24102769-24108352 GCF_001531365.2 Cynara cardunculus var. scolymus
AAGTTTTGTAAATGAAGTGTTTATCAAAAAATTTGGTTATGATATTAAACTCGTTTTATTTTGTAAAATTGAAAGGTGTTATTTATTAATTGTTGTTGTGACTGGCTTGCCTATTACATCTCGTGTTTCCGCTTTAGCGGGGTGTGACACTTTATACGTGCAGTCTCTATTTGCTGTTGTACCTTGGTTGTTTGCTTGGTTAGCGTTCAAGCCTGCTGCTACTTGGCTAACTATATTAGGAAGGGCCGTCAGAATTTGCTCGGACACAAGTCTCGCAATTTCGGGATCTTCTCTTCTTGGAGGCATATTTCTAACGCAGAAATTTTAAATCAAAGTTTGGTCATTTCTACTGTTTATCACTGTATTTACTTTATTGAATTATGCACGGCATAATTCAATCATCTAAACATGCATCCATGGCAATATATAATAACTTGTAATAATAAAGGCATTCAATCATTAATCAACATAATTTAACCAAAATAAAAACCCATATAATCCATAAAGAAAATAAAGACGTGCAACAAAAAGAAAGAAATTGTTCATAAGTCACGACTACATGCCCCAAAAGAAGATTCTAAGTTTGATCTATCAAAAGCTTAGTAAAATAGAGTCTTCTAGCGCATTAGACTCCAAACAAGTAGCCCCATCACTATCACCAAAACTCCCGCTAACACCGCCAAGTAGGTATATAACCTCGTAATCGCTCTCCTAGCGGTGTTAATCAACTCCAACGAGCGATCCATCACATTGTCTTGTGTGCATAGGGCCATAATCACCCCGTCGGCGAAGTGTTGATGATGATCCAACCTAAGCTCACACATCTTTAGGGCGATGCCCAAAACCTATAGGTTCTCTAAGGTGGTCATGCCTAGAGAAAACTCCGACGTGGCCCTGGTAGTAGGTGGGGGCGTCACGCTACGAGTCCTTGAATGAGATGATTCCCTCCCAACTCCGGAAGGGGCAGAGAAAGACACCCTTACGGGCAGAGGAATGCTCTTTCGGGCGGTGGCCCGAACTCTAACTCCATGTGCCGCTAATGGATGCGCAGGCATAGAGCGGGGTGGCACGGGGGTAGGTGATCGCGCCGGGGACTCGGTGACATCGTCGTCACTATCGTAACTATGCTCGGAGGGGTCGTACTCTTCGGAGTTCGAATATTCATTAGTTGACGACATAGTGCTGCGATATTTAACAAAATTTAAATTATTTAACGAATCATAATAGATATAAAAAACATGCAATGTTTATGGAAACCCACACATGCAAATTGTGCTTTTCTTAATTGAGTAAGAAGTTCTTAACTTTAGATGAACACCTAACATAACCGGTCCGCGTCTCTCCTTATACATGCTTAATTAGACATAGGTGATCAGGCTCTGTCTAATTAGAGTATGGTAAGAAGGCACTCATTCTAGTTATATTAGTAGTATGTTCGTTTCAAAATTTTTTTGAGACTCTTTTAAAAAAATTATTTTGTAAATTTTTGGGTTATAGTAAATGGTTTTCTTAGAAAACCGGTATTCTCTATAGCCTACCGCTCTAATACCAAATCTGTCACACCCCCCTAAAGAGGAAACACGAGGTATGGCATGTAGAGTTTCATAGCAATAGAGTATAAATAACACCACCGTACATTAAAATTTTATTACATCACTATCCAGAGTTTACATTCCCAAAACGATAAGTTTGTAAATTATTAAAAAAAATTCGAAGGTGATGATTGAAACGCGACTTCTTGTAAATGCCACCATGTGCCTTTCTTACCCCTAAAAGCACGTTAAAACAAGTGTCAACTACAAGAGTTGGTGAGTTCACAGGTTTTCAATGTACAACAAATCTTTATGCAATATTTAGCTCGAGTAAGTCTTTTACTTACTCGCAACAACTTTCATACGTGTAGCACTTCTAACGAGGCACAATGTACTCCAAGTAATTTGAAGTGTTGGGACACTACTAAATCTGCGACAACTACGTCCTTTATACCAAACTACCTCAACAGTTGGTGTTTAAACCACATGTGTAGAACCTGTGTTTTAGTTAAATGCACCCCTACTCATCAGTAAAAGGTGGGATTGTCAAACCAAATAGCGCTATCCACTTAAACTATCGGCTCATACGAGTTAACTAGTAGTGTAACCAAGTGGGGCTTTTTAATTAACCCAAACACAATTTTTACTAGCATACATGGTGATAGTGCTCGTATTCACAATTTCATTTTATTGCATATTTCATATAATCAATTTGTATCCACGATTTAATCACATTGTATATTTCATACTAACATCAACTACTTTTATACATGTTTTTCTCCCAAATAATGATGGATTTATAAAGGGGCCGTGAATACTCACCTCTTCTTTCACGGAGAAGATGGTTGAGTGATCAAATGGTACGTCTTGGTAAAGTCCTTTTAGTGAATCCCTATAGAAAACGAACGGTTGTCAAACTCTTAAAGGTTAAGGTTACTATTCTACCTTTACGTCTTATAAAATGCCTCTTTATGTTCTTAAGATAAAAATCAAGTTTTAAGCACTTTATATGCTTATTATGGGGTTTATGGTTTAAGAGTCCAATCTTTAGTGGTTTTAGGAAATCATGCATGCTAACAGAATCTTTGTGACTCAATAATGTCCATGGTTCACCCTCATCCAAGAAGTATATTTTCCAAACAATTTATATGTTATATTATACTGAGTTAGGATCATTATGATCAAAAATCAAGGTTTTTGGATGAGTGAAAGGGTCACAAACAAATTTTACCAAAACAGTGATTACAACTTTCAAAACAGAAAACCCCTTCTTAATGTTACACCCTTTTGAAGGAGTTATACTTATTATTTTCCAGTGGTTCATGAATAGTTTTAAAGATAACACATAAGGATATATTTTCCAAAAAGAATCACTATATTTGGGTGTATATTTTGGGTGTTATGGTTGTGTAAACATGCATGTGGAAATTTGTCAAGTCTGGACAGATTGCACACTTATTTTGTAAAAATCGGTTGAACCCCTAAATCACCATGTTTTTGGGTGGGGTTAGACTATTTTGGAAGATAACACTTTAAGATATACTCCAGAGGTAAAATTTCATGAGTTTTGATGTGTCTTCTAACAGTTATAGATGAACAATGAGACACAAAATTTCTGACCGACCACTGTTGCACACCAAATTTGTTTTGGGTGTTGTGAGGTCATAAAGTCATATTTTCTCACAATTCCACTTAGGTTTGAAAACTAATACACTAGATATTATTGAGGAAAAATATTCATGCTTATTGGGTCCATACACAACCAGATATGGTCGTTCCAAACTCATGCAATGAATCTGTCCAGGAGAAAAGTCATTCTTTTATGCATAAATGGACTTTTATGCATCAAAATTTCCAAGAATGATAATTTTATGAATGAAGAACATTCTACTATTCAATATTAAAGTAAGAATATAAAAAATACAATATTATTGGTAACAAAAATGAAAGAGAACTCAGATTCCATAAGAGACACAAAAATGCATGAAATGAAGGTTTTTCTTGTTTTTCAAAAGTTCTGGATGCTTAGGTCACGGATTTTCACCATATTAAGAAAATATTTCATGTCTTTGGTGTAAAATCTACCCTTAGAACTTAGAATGAATAACACCTCTCCTTTGTAAACTTAAAAGTATGAAAATGACAAGAAAATGACATTAAAAGTGCATAAAATAAAGGCAAAATACTAACAAATGTTCTTACCTTTGATTAAAAGAAGATGATTTCTTCAAGTTTTGATTCTTGAATATTTTCTTTTCTATGATTAAATGGCTGAATTTTATTTCTTGAAGAAGAAGATGGAGGGAGAGAGTAGTAGACGAAAAGTGAGGGAGAGTAAGGAGATGAAAGGTTGCCAAGAGAATAAGAAATGAGTATTTTAAAATTTCAAAATGTATTTATATGTAGAGGAGGGGGGGCATTAGATGGGCCTATGGGCCTCTCTCTATTTTTTTTTTGTAAAAAATTAGCCCATAATTTAATAAGTTGGGTATTTTTGTGAGAAATTGAGAAAAAGTCCTAAATTCCTATTTTATGAGATAAATAAATTCCTTAAATATAATTTTAAGTAAAAATATTTAAAAGATGTAGACTCTATATTTTATTCAAGTTTTAAAAATTATTTGGAGTGTTTGGCATTTTATAAGACGATCCGGTTTATTACGGGTCTAGTGTTTTCAACGCAACCTACCGGGATTTCTAACTACTTAAGCTCTACTCGCTCTACTTGAGTGTTAATATTATTTCTAAAGTGCTATCTACCTACTAACCTGGTATTTAAATTTCCGGATGTCACAAGAATAATGATTGCCTCTAAGTGGTGAGATTCAACATACCCATCTTGTTGACTAGGAATAAAAATATTTTCTCATCAAAAGCTTTTGTGAAAATGTCAGCAAGTTGAATCTCAGTGGAAACAAAGTACATCTCTATATTACCTTTTTCAACATTGTCTTTCAGAAAGTGGTACCTTACATCGATGTGCTTGGTCTTRGAATGCTGCACAGGATTTGCAGAGATAGCTATTGCACTCTTGGAGTCACAGAGGATTGGTATCTTTTCATATTGAAAGCCATAGTTCTTAAGTTGAGTCTTCATCCAGAGAACTTGTGAACAACAACTAGCGGCAACAACATATTCTACTTCTGCTGTAGAGGCTGAGACACAATTTTGTTTTCTGGATTTCCAACTAACCAACTTGTCCCCCAAGAGTTGACAGCTTCCAGACGTACTCTTTCTATAAAGCTTGGACCCTGCATGATCTGCATCTGTATAGGCTATTAGATCAAACCCAGAGTTCTTAGGATACCAGAGACCCAATGAAGGGGTTCCCTTAAAGTATCTAAAGATCCTATTGACTACAGAGATATGAGATTCTTTTGGATTGGATTGATACCTTGCACAAAGACATGTAGCAAACACAATATCTGGTCTACTTACAGTCAAATACAGGAGTGATCCAATCATGCCTCTTTAGGTTGTTACATACATAGATTTGCCGATGGATCAGCAAATAACTTGGCTCCTGTTGCCATAGGAGTTCTCATCGATGATGAATTTGAGAGAGAGTATTTCTTGAGAAGGTCAGTCACATACTTAGACTGATTGATGAAAATCCCTTCTGAAGTTTGTTTTATTTGAAGACCAAGGAAGAAACTAAGTTCTCCCATCATGCTCATCTCAAATTTGCTTTTCATCAGCTCTGAAAATTTTTCGCAATATTTTGCATCTTTTGAGCCAAATATGATGTCGTCCACATATATTTGTACTAGTAGTATGTCACCTTTATGCTTCTTGAGAAAGATGGTTGTATCGATTGTACCTTTTTCGAAGCCATTGTTGATGAGAAAGGTGTATAGAGTTTCATACCAGGCCATGGGTGCTTGCTTCAGCCCATAGAGGGCTTTGTCAAGAAAGTAGACATACTCCGGATGCTTTGGATCTTCAAACCCACGGGGCTTGTAACAACTCTGCACTTTTGGATTTCCAGGTTAGGACCTCATATCGAAATCTTCATTTAGAAAACTAAGCCTTGTAGGATTAACCTTATTCA
>NC_037529.1:24108452-24109720 GCF_001531365.2 Cynara cardunculus var. scolymus
GTGCATGCCAAGGCTGTCGCACGGTGAATTTTTTCCACTTGATCCGGATATTGAGCAAACTTTTAGACAACGAAGAAGAGTGCAAAGAGCTCTTCGAGCTTTAAACTCTGAAACGATGGCTGAAAATGTGATTATTGACAGAGAAGGTAGAATTAGAGATGAACCAAATATTCCATATGAGGATGAGGCTCAAAACATCTTTCGTCTTGCAAATGCTAAAAATGGTGGCAATATGGCATACGCTAGTCCTAATTTAACTCAACTGCACATAGGGATACGTAAGCCTACCATTGCTGCCACCCATTTTTCACTTAAACCATTGATGTTTCAAATGCTTCAAACAAATGGCCAGTACGCTGGTTTATCTTCTGAAGATCCTCATTCTCATCTGCGTTCTTTTATGGAAATCACATACTCTTTTCTCATCCCTGGTGTTTCAGACGATGCTCTGAGACTAAAACTTTTTCCATTCTCATTAAGGGATCGAGCAAGAGCATGGTACAATTCTTTGCAACCAGACTCTGTGACTACGTGGAATGAAATGGCAGAAAAGTTTTTGAAAAAGTATTTTCCACCCACGAGGAATGCCAAATCCAGAAATGAAATCTGTACTTTTAGRCAAMTGGATGATGAAGCAGTTCCTGATGCATGGGAAAGGTATAAAGAGCTGCTGAGAAAATGCCCTCATCATGGCATTTCGTACTGCATACAGCTAGAGACAATTTACAACGGTTTAAATATCGTTTCTAGACAAATGCTCGACGCTACTGCAGGCGGAGCTTTCACAGCTTGTACCTATAACGAAGGTTTTGACATACTTGAAAAGATTTCCAATAATAATGGACAATGGTCTAACCCACGTGCAATGCCACTGAAGAAAACAGCTGGAATAAATGAGGTAGATGCTGTCTCGGCATTAACAGCTCAGATCACTAAGCTAATTTCAAATTTAACATCTAGCCCACATGTGCAATCTGATGCCAATACCTTTAATTCCAATGTTCAATCAGTCCAATGCATGTATTGTGGTGAAGGTCATGCTTTTGAGCAATGTCTTGGAAATCCGGAGCATGTAAATTATGTCAACAAGACTGGGCCATTTTCGCAAACTTATAATCTGGGATGGCGTAATCATCCAAATTTTTCGTGGCATAGTCCAGCTCTTAATCCACCAATGCAAAAGCCTCAAGGACAGTCCAATTTCCAACCACAAGGACAGTCCAATTTTCAACCACAAGGACAGTCAAATTTTCAACAAGGCCAATCTA
>NC_037529.1:24113070-24122940 GCF_001531365.2 Cynara cardunculus var. scolymus
TTGGTTGCTGTGGACTATGTGTCCAAATGGGTGGAAGCCATGGCTTGCCATTCCAATGATGCTAGAACTGTTGTGAAATTCTTACAAAAGCACATCTTCACTAGATTTGGCACACCTCGTGCCCTAATCAGTGATGAAGGCACTCACTTCATAAACAACATGTTAGAAGAAGTTCTTGATAAATATGACATCAAGCATAGGGTAGCAACTGCCTATCATTCTCAGACCAACGGATTAGCTGAATTGTCAAATAGGGAGATAAAAGGGATTTTGGCCAAAGTAGTCAAACCACATAGAAAAGATTGGGCCTCTAAGTTAGATGATGCATTGTGGGCCTATCGGACTGCTTACAAAACCCCCTATTGGTATGTCTCCCTATAAATTGGTCTTTGGTAAAGCTTGTCATTTGCCAGTGGAATTAGAGCACAAGGCCTATTGGGCCATTAAGGAACTGAACATGAGTTTAGATGAGGCTGGAAGAAAAAGGACCTTGCAACTTTGTGAACTGGAAGAACATAGGAATTTTTCCTATGAAAATGCTAAGCTTTACAAAGAAAATACCAAAAAATGGCATGATAAAAAGATTCTTCCAAAAGAGTTCATAGAAGGCCAAAAAGTCCTGTTGTTCAATTCAAGGTTAAAATTATTTCTGGGAAAGCTGAATTCCCGATGGACCGGACCTTTTGTTATTGCCAGGGTATACCCCTACGGAGTCATTGATCTGATAGATCCGGAGAGGGGTACCACGTTCAAAGTGAATGGACAAAGAGTAAAACCTTTCTTTGAGTCCATAATTCCTACGCAACCTGTCGAGGTTATCTTTTTAAAGTAATAAGTCTCTGTAAATATTTGGTATTTATATACTTATATATATATATATATATATATATTTATAAGCTATTATTTTCATTTTATTTTGCATTTTCAATTTTTATTTCTTCAGATTAAGTTTTTAATTTTTATATAGAATCAGTATCTATTTATTTCATAATGTATAATATATTAGGTTTAATTTTTGGATCATGCTTTAACTGTCTCTGGGCCAGCCGGCCCAATTCCTCAAATAAACAGGCCCGACTAAGAAAAAAAATTGATGGCCATCCTCATTTCTTAACAGGCCACTATACGAGAAGCCCAAAAGATGAATCCGTACTCACAAAGCCCAAAATTTTGAAGACTCTTGGTWCGGCCTGTCAAYAATCCCGCGCGTTCGTACCAGACCTCGACCGGAGAGTGTCCTTTCGTCTCCAAACTCTCAACTCACCAGCYCCATCATCGTACTCGCTAAACCAAGAACAGTCAGCCATAGCTCATCTTATTTTCTCGACGCAACCGTATTCCTCTTCTTCGAAGCACCCGTCACCAGTAGCTCATCAAATAGCAATTTTCWAGWCGRAAGGGACTTCATGAGACCTGACATTGCTAAGMAAGGTACAAATTCTRAYTCATAGCACAARTCGATCRATAACTGGCATTGATCAGAGRAAGTTTTRAAWTTTGTGAAACCAAACCTTGGAGAAGAAGATTAAAGGCTTTAAGAACCCCTGATCACTATTCATTCACCATTCGGTTTAAGTTCAAGCCACTGTTCACCTTTGTTCTCCTTTGCTCTGAGAACCATTACACAATCCTTGTTTCATTTGAATGGCCATTATTAAAAAAAAAAGAGCAAGAAGAAGGGAAGGGGAAGCAGATTCCATGCCGCCTGAGACCACTCATGAACAAACCCATGTTAGTGAGGAGGAGCCTATTGATGCCATCCCTGTGAGACAAGTTCCTTTTGCCAAACCAACACCTGCACCATTCACTAAACCCCAAACTCAAGCTCTTGTGATGATTACGTCTGAACCACAACCTTTCCCACAATATCAATCCGGCCCCCGAATGACAAGGAGCAGAGCCAAGGGCCTGATTAACTTCAAGCCAGTGAAGCAACCAAAGGGAACTGTATTCAATGTATTTGATGGGAGTGATTCGTTACCTGAGAGTCCTGAGGCTAAAACCAATACATCCAGACCATCACAAGCAGAACATCCTTCATTGACTACTTTGGCAGATGCTACAACCAAGATGAACACTCAAAGCCTACATCCCAACACCACAGAAAGACTAAATACAGGTTTGACAATCGCTAAACCTCTAACTATGGATTTACTGTCTGGTTTTCCTGTTTACCCTCAGGCTAGTGTTGGCTTTATAAAAAGATCTGTCGATGAGGCCATTGCTGCCTCAAATGAAGCATTACGCTTAAAATCAGCAAGATGTGCACCCACCATGTCAATAGTCTACTCCCAGCCATCCATGGCTGCTCAAACTCCAAAGAAGGGAAGTTCATCCCTTAAACAATATGTTGATGCTGCTTTGGCAGCTATGGACAAAGCAATTAGAAGAGAACCAGAGTGTACAACAGCCCCTGTTCAACCAACTGTCCCTACCACCCATGCACACCCTTTCTTTAGAAACAGGCCCACTGAGTTCAATTTTTTGAACCCCCCACACTTCACCAATATTCCTGTTTCATCATCAACCATAGAACCTACACTACTTAAGCATGCATCCACATCTAGAATAGCCCCTGTTAGAGCAGCCCCTGTTAGAACAACCCCTGTTGAACCAATACAGTAACCTACCCCTGTTGCAACCACCACCAGCCCTCTACCCTCACCAAACCATCCCACAACCACACCTTCCACACCCACTGAACCTATCCCTTTGCCACAAACTGTATCTATCCAAGAATTGGACTTTGTCCTAGGCCTATCACCCACTAACCCCAGTCTTACACCCTTTGAACATAACGAAGACCCCTCTGACCCTCAAAACACCAGTCACTCAAACACCACCACCATCACCACATTCCACTCAACCTAGCCCAAACCAACCCCCTAGCCCTTTACATTCTGGGACTTATGACTATTATGAGGGTGCATATTCTGCCCATCATAGCCCTGTGCATAGCAGCCCAGCAATGAAGAAAGAAAGAGATGAGGTTGACACTGGGGCCAGTTTGAAAAGAAAGGTTCCAAGAAGAAAGAGAGTGACCATAATAGAGATAAGGAGCTTAAAGAGGAGGAGAGAGGAAAGTGACAAGTCTGAAGAAGAGGACAGAGCAACAAGAAGAAGAAGAAGGATGGAACAACAGTTTGAAGATGGGCCTGGTATATTTATGAAACCCAAGCACTTATTTAGCACACCCCTTGCAAGAAAGACTTACCTTCAGTTTTCTGAGAAAGTAGGAGTGGTACAGAAGGGATTCACTCAATAGCTATTGATGGCCAATCCTAGCATCAAGGCCACAATAGAGTCTTTAGGATGGGAAACATTATGTGACATACCTAACCAATATAATCTTAGTTGGGTTAGGGAGTTTTACACTGAGGTGGCCGTCACGGATGGGGTGAATTTGAAAGTAAGGAAGACCCCTGTCTCATACTCCCCCACTGCCATTAATGACCTATTAGAGCTCATCCCACCTTCATACTCTGAGCTAGATAGGTTAACTGCTGGGTGTACTGATGAAGATCTTGAAATGATCTTAGCCACAGTAGCTAAGGAGGGGGCTGTATGGAGTTTTAAAGGGAGGGCTAGGCTTCTTAAAACCCAATATCTGAAGCCTGAAGCCAATTTGTGGTTTTACTTCATGAGACATACTATCCACCCCACTAGCCATGATACAAATCTGTGCCTAGATAGAGTTCTAATCCTTTACTGTATCTTAGAGGCTAGACCGTTTGATGTTGGGAGGATGATGTGCTCCAACATAAAAGCATGTGGGGAGAGAACCAATGGGAAGTTGCTATACCCTTCATTAATTCATAGATTGTTGTTAAAGGCCCAAGTCCTATCTTTGCCCAAGGATGTGATGTCAATGGAGAAAACATCCATAGACAAGAAAAATATGGACAGATTGATGAGAATGAATGCAAAGGTTCAACCAGATGCACCAACATCCTCCATGGCAGCTCTAAAGGCTGAGTTGATGAAGGCCATGGACTATCATGCCAGCAGTTTGAAGAAAGTGATAGTGAAGAAACATCACAAATTGATGAAGAGAGTTGATGAATTGAAGAAGGAAGTGGACACTTTGAAGAAGGAAAGGGTACAGTGGGCTGAGTACAAGACACAGAAGGAAAGGATGCTTAGGGCTGCTGCCAAGAATGGGCAATCAAGGAGTACAGTCAAGCTTCCACCGCCACCTAAGTCCATCCTCTTGCAGCTTCTAACTCCACAACTCTTTGTATATATATCTCCATCTTTAGTCATGCATGACTAGTTAGATGAATTTGGTGTTATATTTGCTGTTTCTAAAGCAATTGTTGTTTTGCTGGTTTTAAGTTATCTTTCATGTTTTATGATTGCTGTCCTCAAATACTTCATACATGCAGCTTTCTGTTTCACTGTTTTAAGGTYTAAGGTATATTTGTTTTGCTATTTGGAATTTGGTGCCCCTGTTTCCTCTGTTTTGGCATGAGCACCTAGGGTCCTAGTAGTTTTGATATGCTGTTTTTCCTCTGTTTTAACAAACCATGATTTGCTGTTTTAGACTACTTCATAGAGTAGCTTTCTTTCTCACTGTTTCCAAGGCCAATGCATTTTGTTTCTGCTGTTTGAAATCCATGAGGCTTCCCTCTGTTTTGACAGCAGTATCAGTTGTTGTATACCATTTGCAATTGCTATTTGTTACTAGTTAATTATTTTTTGCTGTTTTAAGAATGCATTCTTAGGTTATGCATTTTCTTTTGTATTTTAATTTGCTGTTTTATAGAAGTAGCTTTGTCACTTTTGGTTTGCTAAAACAGAACCCAACTTTGCGTTTCTTTTGTTTGCTGTTTTAACATAATGAAAATCTTTTATTTTTGCTGTTTTAATCCTAGCTTTTAGTTAATTGTTTTGAGTTATTGTTTGCTGTTTTCAACTACCTTATGTAGTAAGATTGATGCATGCATGGGTTAAGTCTGTTATTCTTGTTCTATCTGTTTTGGTAATGGCATATAACCAATGTTATGGTTATGATTCCACTCTTTGTTGTTTTAACATGATTTTTATTGTTTAAACTTTGAATTTTTTTTAGTAGCTAGCTGTAGTGTTTATTTGCTGTTTTAGATTTAGCTTCTATTCTATTTGCTGTTTTATGTGGTAGTCCTTTTCTTCTATTTGCCAAAACAGAATCCTTGAGTTCAAATTTTCTTTTTCTTGCTGTTTTAAACATAGCTGCTGATTTTGTTTTGCTGTTTTTAGATTGCACTTTCATTTTACTGTTTGGGCATAAGGTAATGATACACTTATAGTCTGTTGTCCAGAGTTGCTGTTTTATTGATTTTGCTATTTTTAGTCTCATGAAGCCCTATGCCATGACTTCTTTGCTGTTTTTAAGTATTACCTTGAGTTTTGTTTAAACCCTTTGTTATCTTACACCATCTAAAGCATGGCATGCCTGTCTTAGGATGATTTTGACTTTTCTTTGCCACATTTTAGGCCATTTGCTGTTTTAAAGTGTTATGCATTGCTGCCCATGCACTTCCATTTGTTGTTTTAGAATTCWTGAGCATGTCTATTGTTTTAAGATTGAGACAGTCATGCTTATGCATTCTATTTGCTGTTTTTATCCTCACTTGAGGACATTGGCTGTTTTTAAGATATCATATAATMTTGGGTATGYATTGTTTTTGCTRTTTTGCTAATATCAGGTTGCCGTTTGCACAACTGGTATGTTTACTCTGAAGGAGGGTCTGGTTTGATGCACTCATTCTCACCTTCGTGTATTTTGATGAGGCCAATGTAGACTATGTCATAATAAGACAATGGCAATCCCATTATCTTGTTATATTTGATCTGTTCCATGGCAGCACAATGGCAATCCCATTGTTTGGATTCATATGGCCATGATGTTTGATAATGCAGTCCTTTGGTTGACTGTTTTGATTCAAAGCTCATCCTTGGTACCACATCTTAACTCTAGGGTCAACTTGACTTAGAATTGGACTGTTGGTTTTGTTTAAATCTTTTATTTGAGTCTTTGAGTTTTTATTTTATTTTCACAAGATGACCAAGTCACAATTGTGACTTCTCATCTTTGCTTTTCTGCTTCATTTATTTTCAGTTTGTTTGCTTTTCTGTTTCAATGATTTTTAGTTTGAGTCCTTTTCCTTTTAAAGATAGTCAATTACACTTGTATTGATCATCTTTGTTTTTCTGTTTCATTTTAGGATTTTGGGCACTGATTTTAAGTAGCATATATTCCTTTAGCCTTATATGCACCAAAAATAGAATAAATGATGAATTTGTTATATAAATGTTTGGACTTGATGCCATAGCCACAATAATCCAATGCTTGACCATCTTTATCTTAAATTGAGTCTCTAGAACTAGCCAACCATTTCAAAAGCTTTCACTTGATTCAACTTGGGCCTTCATTTCATTTTGGCCATTTTGTAGCCTTCATACACTCACAATGAGGACATTGTTTCCCTTAAGTTTGGGGGAGGGTCCTAAAAAGTGCCAAACACCTTATACATCATGAAAACATATGCATTAAGACCAAAAGACAAACAAAGGAACATAGTTCCATGTCTTGTGCATACAAAAGAGTGTCAATGTACACCAGAATATTTGAAAAGGACCATCGTGTCCAAAATACCTCAATATGAGATGCATAGCAGTAAAATTGTGCTATGGAGCAAAAAAGGTGAGAAGAGGTAAAAGGCATGCATTTAAAAGAAAAAACCAAATGTAAGAACCCAATTCAAAGTCCCAAATTATCTGTTGAATTTAATATACCATAAGAAATATAGGCTAGCTTATGGTTTGGTAATATGAAGGATTTAAGTTTGGGGGAGCTAGGTTTATGAAGGGCTATGGATATCAAGCATCAAGTCATGAGTATAACACTTTCATTCAAAAAATTTCTTAAATATGCATATTTTGGCTATGGAATGTTTATGCTCAGATTTTTTTTGTTTATTAGAACTTTGAGTCTTTTTATTTGTCATTTTCTGTTTTTTGGGGACAAACAACAATTCAAGTTTGGGGGTGTGATAAGTGTTAATTTATTAATCTTATTACATCATTTTCTTAAACATTTTCCTTTGTTTTATTTGCCCATTAGTGTCTTAATTGAGTCTTTTTATGTCTTTTTCATATATTGGTAGTTATATAGTATATCTTATGTTAATTCCCTATTTATGCAGGTTTTGACGATTTTTGGGCCCAGTCCTGCGGCAGTCCTACAGGACCAGGAGTGGCAAGGTCCTATAGGACCTGTCCGAAAGCTGGAAATCTATTGGGCCGAGAAAGAATKGGCTAATCCAAAKAGRAGRCTTGGTCAACAACCTTGGGCTTAGTCAAAGCCCAGCTTGGAGGGAACTTTTGTTTTATTAGTTGGCATCCACCATGGAGCTTCTSTTGGCCTATATAAAGAAGTTTAAGGCTTTTGTTTAAACACACTTTTTCACCAACAAAAACCAATTAGCCACTTAACCATCTTATGTACTTTTATAGACTTTGTGATAATCTTGTGTTAGCTACTCTYAAGAACATTACCTTCGGTTCTAAGTTTTCGTTTCTTGTTGTTTGATATCTCAAGAACCGATTTTTGTAAGTTGTGATCTTATTCTCAAGGTTTAATTTAAGTACTCATATTTAATCTTCATCTCGTTTCTAGTTCCAAGTTACATTACGTTTTCTTGTCTCTGAATTACGTAGTCTAAATAAKTTGCTTTTACAAGTTTGCAAGTAACCTTTCGGTMTTTGTAACRAAACTTGTTTTGCAAGTTACGTTACTTGACTTGCAAGTTTTCTTTCCCATTTTCCAAGATTTTCAAGTATCATCTATTCTTCCCATCAAAGTACAAAAACCCATCTCATCATGTACTTTCCTTCATAAGCATTTGAATTAATATTAGTTAGTAATTAGTTATTTATATATCAGTTATTTATATTTCAGTCCTTTATATTTCAGTCTTTACATTTCAGTCTTTTATATTTCTGTCATTTATATTTCAGTCCTTTACATTTCAGCCATTTACATTTCTGTAATTTACATTTCTGTCTTTATATTTCTGTCATTTATATTTCAGTCCTTTACATTTCAGCNTTCAGTCCTTTACATTTCAGCCATTTACATTTCTGTAATTTACATTTCTGTCTTTATATTTCTGTCATTTATATTTCAGTCCTTTACATTTCAGCTATTTACATTACTGCAATTTACATTTCTGTCATTTAACTTTCAGTATTTCCATTTCTTGTAATTTAATTTCTGTAATTTACTTTCTGCAATTTACTTTTCCATCTCAGTATTTATTTCTTAGTCCTTACATCCTTCGAGAGAAGAAACCGAGCAATGATGGGCTAACGCCTTAGCTTGGGGTGTAACGTGAAATTAAGACCAAAGCCGATGTGAAAGTACAAATGTGTCTTATTAGCATTATAGTCTACTATTTATTTCAGGTGCTTAATATTTCATTTGATGATTACATTAAAATTAATTGACAACTGATTTTGTGTATAAAAATGTATTGACTTTCAAAACCTGAGGTAATAGGAGAATACTATAAATAGCTTTAGTGTCTGACAAACGCTATACTCCTACGATGTAGGATGGTAACACTGATTGTCCTAGGATTCACGACGTCTAACATAAATGATATCGTATCGATAGCACGTTGACCGATGTGTGCTCTTGGGAGGCTGTTTGACCCGATAGTTGATATTGTCATAGTAATATAAAATCATTTATTGATTTTAGATAATTATGACAGGAATGCTATGTCACCTTTTTTTTACTAAATCATCTGTTTAATGTCTTAATCAACTGTTGCACCCTGTGCTTCTTTTTAAGATTGATATTTTTCTTAGTTGTTAATCAAACCTCCCAAATTTTAGATAAATCAAATCCCTCGATTCACCATCTGAAATTAATTTTTATAAACTGGACTTTTTGAAACAACTTTACAAGCTATCTCTGTGGGAACGATAATCTGGTACTTTCTACCATCATTACTTGTTACAAGACGACAGTTGTTCAAGGTGTATACTTGCGCCAAGTTCTATTTTTGTGTTGGAATCTAAGGTTGAATAAACCGACGAGCAAGTTTTTGGCACCTAGACAAGTGAAATGATCTAAGCCGTTCAAATAAAGCAAATTACAAACATAGTCACGTGATAAGCACGAACAACTAACAAACCTAAGTAAAGAAGTGAGAAGTGGTTCTTCATAGAAGATAAAATGTAGACCCTCTGTGAGCCATCCCAGAGGCTCTGCTGGATATGACTTGTAAGCACTTGATTCCAGAGGATCAGTTTCCAGAACCTCTGTTAGAGACAACAGAGGTTCTGTTATTCTTGACTTGTACGCTTTTGTATATCTTCTGTTGTTGGTCCTCTGTGGTCTTCTGTGGTAGAACCCTTCTGTCAACACTTGCAGTAATACTTTTTCATACTTTTACATTAAATGAAATATGAGAGCTAACAGTCCGGATGATTTGAAGCAAAAGCTTGAGAAGGAATTCCTAGAGCTCAAACAGGGATTCATGTCGATGATTGAATATGAAACAGAGTTCAATCGAAAGCTGCAGTTTGCCTAACGGTTCGTACCAAGTGAAAAGGACAAGATTAATCATTTCGTCAACGGTCTTCGACGGAATATTCGCGAATTCGTCACCAATCGCGACGTACCATCATTTACCAAAGCACTTGAGTATGCAAGGAAACGGGAGCATGACCTGAGTCTCTCTGATGGCTCTGATGTACCAGAGAAACGGTCGAGAGTTGAGAGAACCTTCTCGACCCCGACATCTAAATCATCTCGATTCTTCAAGTTGAGACGAGCTCAATCGCATAATACACCACATACTACCTCACAGGCTTATA
>NC_037529.1:24125565-24127624 GCF_001531365.2 Cynara cardunculus var. scolymus
TCTATCACTCACATGTCAGTTAAAAATAATCTATTTGATGATATTCGGAAATGGCAGATTGAGGCTTTGAAACCTGAGAATGTTAAAATAGAACGAATGGTAGGATACATTGATTTTCTCTCTGCAAATGGACGTGGCTTGAAGGCCTTTAAGACCCGAATCTGGGTCCCCAAACTTGGAGGCATGTGAGATGTTGTTTTAGCAGAAGCACATAAGTCGCGATTATCAATACACCCAGGAAGTACCAAAATGTACCAAGATCTTCGTTTAGATTACTGGTGGCCTAGGATGAAAACTGATATTGGACGTTATGTTGAGAAATGTACCACATGCTTACAAGTAAAGGATGAACACCAGAAACCGTATGGTAGTTTACAACCTCTTGAGGTACCGATGTGGAAATGGGAGGAATTAACGATGGATTTGGTTACTAAACTACCGAAGACCCAACATCAAAACGACAGTATTTGGGTTATAGTTGATCGATTGACCAAATCAGCATTGTTCTTACCTGTCCGAGAGTCTTATTCTATGGATTGATGGGCGCCGTTGTACATTGATGAAGTTGTCTCGCGACACGGTGTACCAGTGAAGATTATCTCTGATCGCGACTCTCGATTCACCTCTAATTTTTGGACTAGATTTCAACGAGAATTAGGAACACGTCATGCGTTTAGTACGGCCTATCATCCTCAGACCGATGGTCAATCAGAACGAACCATTCAAACTGTCGAGGATATGCTACGCGCATGTGTCTTAGAATTTGGTGGTAGCTGGGATACTCACATACCCTTGGTTGAGTTTTCTTACAATAATAGCTACCACTCGACAATTAGAATGGCTCCCTATGAGGCTTTATATGGACATAAGTGTCGTACACCCTTGTGTTGGCGAGAGACGGGAGAGAAAGTTTTAGTTGGTCCCGAACTCATTCAGATCACTCATGACAAAATTCAGATTATTCACGAAAGAATGAGAGCTGCCCAAGATCATCAAAAGTCTTATGCAGATCGTCGCAAAAGGCCAATCGAGTTCTCGGTGGGTGATATGGTAATGGTGAAAGTTTCTCTTTGGCGAGGTCTACTTCGATTCCGAAAACAAGGAAAGTTAAGTCAACGATTTATTGGTCCGGTCAAAGTAATGGAGCGTATCAGAAAGCAAGCTTATCGATTAGAGTTACCGGAGGAACTTATGGGGATACACGATGTGTTTCATGTCAGGTACTTACGTAAATGCTTGGGTAAACATCAAGAGACGGTGCCCTTAGCCGAAGTCAAAGTAGACGAGAAATTAAGATACATTGAAGAACCAGAATCCATTCTGAGTGAGAAAAAAGTGAAAGTACGTAATAAGGAAGTAGACTTGGTATTGATCAAGTGGAAACACCATCGGGGACCAAATTGGACGTGGGAGCGTAAAGATGAGATGAAGACGAAATACCCATCTTTATTTCCACAATGGTGATTTCGGGGATGAAATACTCAAAAGGAGGAGGTATTTGTAACATCTAATTTCTAATATGCCCAATTATTTGCTTAGTATATTCAATTATTGGGTTAAATAGAACTTATGATTTAGTGGGAGTTTGGGTCTGTAGTTTTAGAATTTTATTTCTTAAGAATATATTAGAGGATTTGGGAAAAATTTCACGTCAAATGGATACGTAAAATGAATTTTTGGGAGATCTTTTCTAGAATATTTTTTTGTTGGATGTTATAGATTATCTCTTTATGAACGTGTAGGCAAAAACCTCATAGAAAACGGAGTTCGGAGCGAAAAGTTATGAATAATTTAAGTGTTGATGGTCAAAATGGGTTCCTAGCCGGGCCAACCCGGCCCAACTCGAGTTTTAGCATTATAAATTGGAGTTTTGGCCCATTTTTCATGTCATCTAAGTTCAGAACTCACATACACTCTAGAGGTGCGATTTTCACACACATAGGCTTGATTCAACTCAAATCAAAGAGGAACTACAAGATCTTTGAAGGATTTGATCATCAAGTAAGATATAATCCATTCTTTGCACTTGTTCATGGTGGATATTCTTGTTTTATGGATT
>NC_037529.1:24127989-24131216 GCF_001531365.2 Cynara cardunculus var. scolymus
TTAGATATTTGAGTCTAGTTTATTTCTTATTTTATGATCAAGGCATGATTTCGAGACTAAAATAGGCAAAACAGTTCTGCATGCAGTAGCTGTACATAGAAATTTAGGTAAAATGTTCAAATAGGATATGTCTATATCATGGGTTTCTTATATCGGTTGCTTATGAGATTTTGTACATTTACTCCAGGGGGTAATTAGAACATGTTTTGATATTTTTGGAAGCAATCTAGGTGTGGTAGATTGGACTTGCTTTGTGAGCTCAATTCGGAGCTTTTCGGTATTACACGGTTGCACGGTGAGTTATTTAGTTAATTGTTACATATTGATTTGAACATATATATTTTCATATGAATGTTTTGGTCTTGAATGGAGTCACACGATCTTGATTTTTCTTTGATTCCGTCTCTTGAGTCGATTCCATATTACTATCTCGGTACATCGGTCTGCTTTCCGGATCCGGACTTGTTTATTTTGCTCCTTGTGTTGTACGCCATTGTATGGGTACTACTTCGTGTGGCACGCTGGAAGTTTATGGCGAAGTCAAGATCCCGGGTTGGACGGGTGAGACTTTCTGCGGCTGTGAATACTAATTGCTCAGAAAGGAGGAAGAGCAATGAGTAGGGAACCATGGCACATACCCGGTAGAGGAAGGCGGGCAGTGCAAGATTTTCCGTGATGTATGATTCCAACTCGGACTTTGGCATGAGTCCAGAAGGTGAAGGACGGGGGGATGCACTGTCTTCGTTATGTATACCGATTCGATCTCTTGGCTCTTAATATTTATTGGTATTCTAACGTTGCTGAATACATTTGGTTGTTGATGCTGTCTCCTTGTTGTATTGAGCATCAATGTTATGGTATACTATGGTGATTTGAATTTGGAATCCTATGATTTTGGCATCCGGTACGTAATTGTTCACTCGGTTCCTTGTAAGTCTCGATTCATATCTGGATGATGTCTTGAACTCTATTATTGACAAGAGTTTATTATGTATGTTTATAAACATGTGCGATATTGATATGTAATACTTAACTATTTAACTCACTAAGCGTTRGCTTACCATTAAGTGGCAACCTCTCTCAGGAAAGAAGACGGACAAAAAGAAAGATTCCATTGTTTGACTCGAAGATTTGCCAAGGATCTTGAAGATATCGATCTTGCTTTTGGGTAAATATTAGTTTATTTTGGCTACATAATTTGGATTGTAATTAAAAATCCATTATATCCGCTTGGGAATTTTGTTTTGAGTGGTTTTATCACTAAAATAGAACGGATATTTCGATGATTTTCTAGAAATTAATATCCCATATTTTGAGGTTAATTAATGTTATGCCCAGATTTGTGTGTTTCAAGATGTTAGTTTCTGGACCATTGAATGGTCTCTGAACCATTGCCCCTCTGGTCCAACCATTGCCCCTCTGGTCCAACCATTGCCCCTCTGGTCCAACCATTGCCCCTCTGGTCCAACCATTACCCCTCTGGTCCTTCATGCCTCTGGTCCTTAATGCCTCTGGTCCTTCATGGCCTCTGGTCCTTCATTGCCTCTGGTCCAACCATTGCCCCTCTGGTCCAACCATTACCCCTCTGGTCCATTTTCATCGCCTCTGGACTTCTTCCAGACTTAGTTGTTTCAGCAACATTTTCAGATTTTCCATCCTTGGCCCTGATGGTTTTGGCAAAACTTTTAGAATAATTAGGATCAATTTTTGGGTCATAATAATCAGTAAATTATATTTTATTGGAGATTTTATAAGATTCGTAAATTGGGGTTTGCTCAAGCGAGATGTTACACTCTACATGTACTATGTGGAGGCTCTGCTTGTACAGTAAGAGCTCTTAGTGTACATGAGTTTATTTTGATGCAGAGTGCACACTTGTAATTTATTTTTTAAAATTGTTTCTAGATACATGTTTAGGCCTTGATCTGCCTTAAAATACAACATGGGCTCTGTATACACTTAACTCTTGAGTTAGAGCTCTGTCTCTGGATGTCCTCTACATGAGAGCACTTGGTCCAGCCCCCATCAAAAGACTAAGTCCTAAGGACTACAGTAAGAGGCTCTGCATGTACAGTAAGAGGATCTACATGTATAGTAAGTGCTCTTACTGTACATGAGTTTATTTTGATGCAGAGTGCACACATTTAATTTATTTTTTTAATTTTTTTCTACATACATGTTTAGGCCTTGATCTTCCTTAGAATACAACACGGGCACTTTATGTGAGACACTTAACTCTTGAGTTAGAGCTCTGTCTCTTGATGTCCTCTACATGAGAGCTCTTGGTCTAGCCCCCTTCAAAAGAGTAAGTCCTAAGGACTACAGTAAAAGGCTCTGCATGTGCAGTAAAAGGCTCTACATGTACAGTAAGAGGCTCTGCATGTACAATAAGAGCTCTTACTGTACATGAGTTTATTTTGATGTGGAGTACACATTTGTAATTTATTTTTTAAAATTATTTCTAGATACAAGTTCAGGCTTTGATCTTCGTTAGAATACAACACGAGCTCTATATATGAGATACTTAACTCTTGAGTAAGAGCTCAATCTCTTGATGTCTTTTACATGAGAGGTCCTGGTCCAGCCCCCTTCAAAAGACTAAGTCCTATGGACTACAGTAAGAGGCTCTGCATGTACTATGTAGAGGCTATGCATGTACAGTAAGAGGCTCTGCAAGTACAGTAAGAGCTCTTACTATACATGAGTTTATTTTGTTGCGGAGTGCACACTTGTACTTTATTTTTTAAAATTATTTCTAGATACATGTTTAGGCCTTGTCTTCCTTAGAATACAACACGGGCTCTGTATGTGAGACACTTAACTCTTGAGTAAGAGCTCTGTCTCTTGATGTATTCTACGTGAGAGCTCTTGGTCCAGCCCCCTTCAAAAGACTAAGTCCTAAGTACTATAGTAAGAGGCTCTACATGTACTATGTAGAGGCTCTGCATGTACAGTAACAAGCTTTACATGTATATTAAGATGCTCCGCATGTACTATGTTGTTGGACCGATACTAGGGAACCGCCTACATGATATTGTCCGCTTTGGGCTGCCCCTCCCTGCAACAACCCCTCACGGTTTAAAACGCGTCACTGGTAGGAGTAAGATCCCCCCCTTCCTTATAAGGAAGACAAATCCCCCTAGCCTCACCGATGTGGGATGCTCCTGCATTGCTACAGGAGCTTTGGGTTTAAGAATCGCGGATTTGACCGGCTCGAGGGAACGATG
>NC_037529.1:24131386-24135466 GCF_001531365.2 Cynara cardunculus var. scolymus
TCCCCCTAGCCTCACCGATGTGGGATGCTCCTGCATTGCTACAGGAGCTTTGGGTTTAAGAATCGCGGATTTGACCGGCTCGAGGGAACGATGAGGCGGAAGTCCCAACATATGTAGAGGCTCTGCATGTATAGTAACAGCTCTTACTATACATGAGTTTATTTTGACACGGAGTGCACACTTGTACTTTATTTTTTAAAATTCTTTCTAGATACATGTTTAGGCCTTGATCTTCCTTAGAATACAAAACGGGCTCTGTATATATAACACTTAACTCTTGAGTAAGAGATCTATCTCTTGATGTCTTCTACGTGAGAGCTCTTGGTCCAGCCCCCTTCAAAAGACTAAGTCGTAAGGACTACAACAATAGGCTCTACATGTACTATGTAGAGGCTCTACATGTACAACAAGAGGCTCTACATGTATAGTAAGAGGCTCTGCATGTACAGTAAGAGCTCTTACTGTACATGAGTTTATTTTGATGCGGAGTGCACACATGTACTTTATTTTTTAAAATTATTTCTAGATACATGTTTAGGCCTTGTCTTCCTTAGAATACAACACGGGATCTGTATGTGAGACACTTAACTCTTGAGTAAGAGCTCTGTCTCTATATGTCTTCTACGTGAGAGCTCTTGGTCCAACCCCCTTCAAAAGACTAAGTCCTAAGGACTATAGTAAGAGGCTTTGCATGTACAATGTAGAGGCTCTGCATGTACAGTAACAGGCTCTACATGTATAGTAAGAGGTTCTGCATGTACTATGTAGAGGCTCTACACGTACAGTAAGAGCTCTTACTGTACATGAGTTTATTTTGATGTCGAGTGCACACTTGTACTTTATTTTTTAAAATTGTTTCTAGATACATGTATAGGCCTTGATCTTCCTTAGAATACAACACGGGCTCTGTATATGAGACACTTAACTCTTGAGTAAGAGCTCTGTCTCTTGATGTCTTCTACATGAGAGCTCTTGGTCCAACCCCCTTCAAAAGACTAAGTCCTAAGGACTACAGTAAGAGGCTCTGCATGTACTATGTAGAGGCTCTGCATGTACAGTAAGAGTCTCTGCATGTACTATGTTGAGGCTTTACATGTACAGTAAGAGCTCATACTATACATGAGTTTATTTTGATGCGGAGTGCACATTTGTACAGTAACAACTCATACAGTACATGAGTTTATTTTGATGCGGAGTGCACACTTGTACTTTATTGTTTTTAAATTGTTTATAGATACATGTTTAGGCCTTGATCTTCCTTAGAATACAACACGGGCTTTGTATATGAGATACTTAACTCTTGAGTAAGAGCTCTATCTCTTGATGTCTTGTACATGAGAGCTCTTGGTCCAGCCCCCTCCAAAAGAGTAAGTCCTAAGGACTACAGTAAGAGGCTCTACATGTACAGTAAGAGGCTCTACATGTACAGTAAGAGGCTCTGCAAGTACAGTAAGAGCTCTTACTGTACATGAGTTTATTTTGATGCGGAGTGCACACTTATACTTTATTTTTTTAAATTTTTTCTACATACATGTTTAGGCCTTGATTTTCCTTAGAATACAACACAAGCTTTTTTTATGAGACACTTAACTCTTGAATAAGAACTCTGTCTCTTGATGTCTTCTTCATGAGAGCTCTTGGTTCAGCCACTTCAAAGACTAAGTCATACGGGCTACAGTAAAAGGCTCTGCATGTACTATGTAGAGGCTCTGCATCTACAGTTAGAGGCTCTATATTTACAGCAAGAGGCTCTACATGTACTATGTAGAGGCTTTGCATGTACAGTAAGAGCTCTTACTTTACATGCGTTTATTTTGATGCGGAGTAGACATTTGTACTTTATTTTTTAAAATTGTTTCTAGATACCTGTTCAAGATTTTTTTCTTCGTTAGAATACAACACGGGCTCTATATATGAGACACTTAACTCTTGAGTAAGTGCTCTATCTCTTGATGTCTTCTACATGAGAGGTCTTAGTCCATCCTCCTTCAAAAGACTAAGGCCTAAAGACTACAATAAGATGCTCTTCATGTACTATGTAGAGGCTCTGCATGTACTATGTAGAGGATCTGTATGTACAGTAAGAGGCTCTGCCTGTATAGTAAGAGGCTCTGCATGTAATGTAAGAGGCTCTACATGTACTATGTAGAGACTCTGCATGTACAGTAAGAGCTCTTACTGTACATGAGTTTATTTTGATGCGGAGTGCACACTTGTACTTTATTTTTTAAAATTATTTTTAGAAACATGTTTGGGCCTTGATCTTCCTTAGAATACAACACGGGCTCTGTATGTGAGACACTTAACTCTTGAGTAAGAGCTCTGTCTCTTGATGTCTTCTACATGAGAGGTCTTGGTTTTAGCCCCCTTCAAAAGACTAAGTCCTAAGGACTATAGTAAGAGGCTTAGCATGTAATATATAGAGGCTCTGCATATACAGTAAGAGGCTCAACATGTACTTTGTAGAGGCTCTGCATGTATAGTAAGAGGCTCTGCATGTACTATGTAGAGGCTCTACATGTACAGTAAGAGCTCTTACTGTACATGAGTTTATTTTGATGCGGAGTGCACACTTGTACTTTATTTTTTAAAATTGTTTCTACATACATGTTTAGGCCTTGATCTTCCTTAGAATACAACACATGCTCTTTATATGAGAAACTTAAATCTTGAGTAAAAGCTCTGTCTCTTGATGTCTTCTACATGAGAGCTCTTGGTCCAGTCTGTTTCAAAAGACTAAGTCCTAAGGACTACAGTAAGAGGCTCTGCATGTACAGTAAGAGGCTCTACATGTACTATGTAGAGTCTCTATATTTACAGTATGAGGCTTTGCATGTACTATGTAGAGGCTCTGCATATATAGTAAGAGCTCTTACTATACATGAATTTATTCTGATGCGGAGTGCACACTTGTACTTTATTTTTTAAAATTGTTTCTAGATACATGTTTAGGCCTTGATCTTCTGTTAGACCCCATAAGTCTTATGCATGGGAGTAATGAAGACAAACAAGCAATGGAGAACCAGAAGGCCGATGGAAGACTTCAAGGAAAAATGGCTAAGTCTGAAGAACAACCAGAGATGCAATGGAAAGTGCATCTTCATAACCCCTCGGGGTACTAACACTTTGAGTTTCCCTCAGCACTTCAACCAGAAGCACGCAATGAAGATATAAAGATAAGGTTGAACTCATACCCCATGGTAGACAGCTGGAGATGATGAATCAACAGTTGGATTCTATAAAGTTTATCTTGTTTTAATGTGTATCCATGTTTAGATAAGCTTTATCTATTAGTAGAAGTTTAGCTAGATAGTCTCACTAGATAGTTGTCTTCTTAGTTAGGCCTATTATAATCTTTGACACTTTACAATTTTCACATCATTAGAATAAAGTGAAATATTTGGCAATCAAGTATATTCTTAGAACGTTTATTAATTGTTCTTGAGTGTTCATCATTTTATTCATCCAAACACTATAATTTAGTTATTCTTAACCTAATTATTAGTGTTATCGAGAGATCTGGGATCAACATCTTCCTTAGAATACAACACGGGCTCTATATATGAGACACTTAACTCTTGAGTAAGAGCTCTATCTCTTGATGTCTTCTACAAGAGAGCTTTTGGTCCAGCCACTTTCAAAAGACTAAGTCCTAAGGACTACAGTAAGAGGCTCTGCATGTACAGTAAGAGGATCTGCGTGTACTATGTAGAGACTCTGCATGTACTATGTAGAGGCTCCACATGTACAGTAAGAGGCTCTGCATGTACTATGTAGAGGCTCTGCATGTACAGTAAGAGCTCTTACTGTACATGAGTTTATTTTGATGTGGAGTGTACACTTGTACTTTATTTTTTAAAATTATTTCTAAATACATGTTTAGGCCTTGATATTCCTTAGAATACAACACGGGCTCTATATATGAGACACTTAACTCTTGAGTAAGAGATCTATTTCTTGATGTCTTCTACATGAGAGCTCTTCGTCCAACCCCCTTCAAAAGACTAAATCCTAAGGACTACAGTAAGAGGCTCTGCATGTACAGTAAAAGGCTCTGCATGTACTATGTAGAGGCTCTGC
>NC_037529.1:24135581-24140254 GCF_001531365.2 Cynara cardunculus var. scolymus
TACAGTAAGAGGCTCTGCATGTACAGTAAAAGGCTCTGCATGTACTATGTAGAGGCTCTGCATGTACAATAAGAGGCTCTACATGTACAGTAAGAGGCTCTGGATGTACATTAAGATCTCTTACTGTACATGAGTTTATTTTGATGCGGAGTGCACACTTGTACTTTATTTTTTAAAATTGTTTCTAGATACATGTTTAGGCCTTGATCTTCCTTAGAATACAACACAAGCTCTTTATATGCGATACTTAACTCTTGAGTAAGAGCTCTATCTCTTGATGACTTCTACATGAGAACTCTTGGTCCAGCCCCTTCAAAAGACTATGATGTTCCCAAAATCATACAAATCAATATTAATCTTCAAGAATCAAGAATAAGATTGAGTAGAGAGAAATTTTCACCAAATTTTCTATTGATTTCTTGAGAGAGAATTACAATGAGATTAACAATCACTAATTAGATTATGAACTGAACTAATGACAATTAGAGAACTAAAACCTATTTATACTAAGGAAATAGTAAATGCGAACTATTACAAAAACATTACAAAGGGAGAACTTGAATACAACTTTAAAGCACATTCTTGAACCCAACAATCTCCCCCTTTGGATTCAAGATCGACACCTTGTAAATCTGGTCTTTATGAGTCCAAGCAGTGTCTCTAGCCTACTCAGTGCATTCCGATACTGCAATTTGTCATCAAGAAAATCCAAGGCATTAATCAGCAAATACCTATCCTTTGGACTCATCATCTCTGACTCCGCAGCTCTATCGTTATCAGCTCTCCTCATTCCAAGCGCCCGTCTCACCATCCGTATAGTTCCATCAAAAAATTTATTCAGCTCACTGAATCTCATGAACTTCTTTATCCGACCCTCAACACTGTATACCACCCCGAACTCTGGTTCTTCAAGGATTATATATAACTGATAGCCTTCAATATCTTCTAGCTCTTGATTAGGTTTCTTCAAATTGATGATTCTCTGATTGTCTTCAAGACCCATTTGTACATCAAGAACCATAGACACTTTGACATGACTCCGCATAAACCTTTTGATCGCATTAAGAGCCACAATTACTCCTTCTCTTCTATTCGTCATATTTCGGATTTCGTGGTATATGTGCTCTAGATCTTCTAAATACAAGTTGGAGAAATCAGCTTTTCTAAACACCCAGACCTTTCCATCTTGTCGTGTAACTGTGAATACAGGATACCAGACTCTAAGAAGTCTTTGAGCATCAATTTGTTTGATTGAAACGACTCGATGTTTGGTCCGAACTTGGCTGATCGGGAGACGCTTAGCTTTGAGAAAGTGCTTGTATTCCAAACGATAGTCTTGGGTTTCTTTATGAATCCCAAGAATCTTGTCAGCACTGAGAGCTTTGCGGTGTCGAAGAAAGATGCCAAAATAAACGTCTTCAAGATAAGGCTCTCTAATTCTTGCCCTGTCATAGCCTGGAAAGTTTGCACGAATTTCCAACGGCACATAGTTCTTTGTGAATATCGCAATTGGATCAAATACCGCTTTAGGAGTATCGGTTGCACAAATGTCATCAATGTTATCAATATCTGTTAGGATCGAATAACTCAAATTCTTGGTACTAAAACTTACTTGAATGATCGGTTARACAGTAGTAGAGCAGCGGAAACAATATCAATCAAACAGGTAGAAACAGTAAGAACACAATGAAGAACAGATGATGAACACAAAGAGAATTGCTTCAAATGATTTTCAATTGATTGAAAATATCGACGATTACAAATCTGGAAGCACACAAAATACAAAGGCCTATGCTGCTATTTATACAAGCAAGTAACCGTTTCCTGACAYGACCTAAAGCTATTAAATCTAAGCCGTTCATCTAGAACAAATTACAGACAAGCTCACGTGAAAGTCACGAGCAGCTAATAAACCTAAGTAAAACGTGCTAAAGATAATATACACAGAAGACATTTCTGCAGATCCTCTGTGAGACTTCACAGAGGCTCTGCTGGATGAAACTTTGTCGAGCACAGAGGAAATCTTCCAGAACCTCTGTGAGACACGACAGAGGTTCTGTTGTCTTTGACTTGTAGCATGGTCTTTTCAGAGGAAAAGTTTCCAGAATCACAGAGGTTCTGTCACTTGAATCTTGTATGATTGAGCTTCTTCTGTTGATTGTCCTATGTTGTTTTCTGTGACAGATCAGCTTCTATCAGTACTTGCTGTTTTACTTTTTCTATACTTTTACATTCAAGGAATGAGAGCTAACAATCTCCCCCTAAGTATRAAAAAGTAAATTAAGCTATAAAGTGAAAGAGCATGACTTGATTGAAAGGAATTACAAAAGGAGATTAAACATCATCCTCGAAATGAATTGACTGAAAAGAAATTACAAAACGTAAAAGATAGAGTTTGATACAGGCCATATACTATTACAGAGGTTTAACCAACTTCAGATTCTGGGAAGTCATCTACTGGATGGGTCAAATCTCACTTGATGGTTTTGTAGACTTCAAACATCCATTCTCTGAAGTTGATTTGAATTTTGATTGACTCCAAGATYTTTGACACTTCATTCACCCTTAGATGTCCTTTGTCCAGTTCTGCTGCTGCCTTTCTGAAGATCCATTCAAATGTCTCTGTCGAAAACTTGTGTGTCTCTGTTAGATCATAGATGCGTAGGATTTCGTCTTTGTCCAAAAACACAAATCCATAAATGGGGTTGTGAATGATGGTGTTTGGTGAATGCCTATGAATCCAACTTGGCCTGCTGTTAGGAGGAGAAATCTTTAGATCTTGTTGGACWAAYCTCATTGCAAGCTCGAAGTCCTTCTGGCTGTAGTACTTGACTTGTGCGTGCATAACTTCTATCAGCCTTATGAGCGAGATGCAATAGGTAGATCTCCTTTCCATGTAGACGTTAAGTATTTTATGCATGTAAAGGACATCATACACACAAAGATTATGAAAGTCAGCGTTTATGAACTTGTAAAGATTTCCATCCTTCCTTTTTACAACAAATTGAGCAAAAAGGATAGACTTCTTGAGTAGAGTTCTTGGAGAGATAGTCACAAGTGAAGCAATAGGAGTCTCTGTGAAGACTTGCTCACACGACCTTGTAAGTCTGGAGAACTTGAATTTGGCGAAGGCAGAAGGAATTCCGGTGACCACAGGATCATAAGGAGGTTGAATGTCTTTGGCAGAGTACTTCCACACAATAATTTCTTTTGGGGTAGAAAGAGGCTCTGTAGGGGGTTTAGGGAATGGAATCTTGCTCATCGACTCAAAGATTTCATCCACCATTCCTGCTGTGGGGTGCTCTGCCATCTTGGTTTCATCCTCTTCTAGTATGGGCCTCTGGGTTGACCCCTCTGCAAGAATAGGTTTGACAGATCCCTGCAGAGTGTCGAACGTACCCGTTGACGTTTCTTGGATTGATGGGAACTTTGATGACGTGCCCTCCCTTGTTCTGGGGGGCATGAAGATTGGAGCTCTACCTTTTCTCGCTTGATCCTCTGCCTTAGACATCTTCAAAACACGTAGCATTTCTGGGTCATCTTTGTATAGATCTTCATCAATTTCAGCCTCTGAGCTTGTAGACGACCCCTTCTGTGGTTGCTCTACAACTTTGCCTTTCCCTTTGCCTTGAGGCTCTGGCGCTTTATCCTTTCTGGCTGTTGTAGATTCCACTATTGTGATACATTTGGCAGGAGCATGCTTCTTTGGCTCAGGCTTCTTTGGCTCTGGAGTCTTCTTATCCCCCTCATGATGATCATGGTCATCACCTTCATGATMATCATGGTCTTTTGTGGCTTCTGCCTTGCATGTAACCTGGGGAGTCTTCTTCAATCTTTGTAGAATCCTTAGTGCAGCCTTCTCCATCAATTCTATGGCATGTTCARCATTGGAAGTAGCATTGCCAATATTGATTCCTGTAGCCCACCTCATCTTATGCACACAGAGATAGAGGTTGTCACGAAGAGACTCACCTTCTGAGAGAAGCTTCTTAGTGCAATCTTGGACAGAGACATTTGTAGCCCGTGCTTCTTTGACTAATTGATCTGTATGCTTCGATACAATACCTTCCAAGATTTCCATCATCGCATCCAGTTCTCTGCGCGTTGCTAAATGGTTGATATTGGCCCTTGAGGAGCTGGAGTTGACGCCATATGTGACCGCAGAGGCAAACATTTGCTTGATCTCATTTTTGAAGTTGGAATAGTCGGTGTAACCCGAAGAGATGAGATCAACGGCAAATTGTGCAGMAAGTTCTGTCAGCTCGGTCTTCAAGGATTGAATGGAGGAAGGGTTGATAGTCATAGCCTGGAAGGCTTCTGCGAGATCGTCTTTGCGAAGAACAAAGCTCTGAAGAGTTGTGATTGATGACTTCAAATCTGCTTTTGTGGAGGACAACTCTTTCAGAGCCTCTGTAAGTGGAGAAAGATCTTGAAGCTGTAGTTGGGAGATGAACAAGCTTTTCAACTCGTCCATCTTTTTGAACAACTCTATGGCTAAGGCGTTTAGCTCCTTCTTTGTCACAAAGTCGCCCTAGGAAATCAGACCACCAACACATGGTGACCCTTCTGCCTCGGAGCGTGAGGCACCCTCAGCGGCTGGCATAGCGTGGCCTGCTCGGGGACTTCCACCATATCCTCGAACATCTCCTTGAGGAGAGCCTAATGGTGTTCTG
>NC_037529.1:24140724-24142684 GCF_001531365.2 Cynara cardunculus var. scolymus
GTCGTCTAGAACGACTTCTGTGCCCATAGTTGATACATCAATGGTCGCTGTGAACTCCTTGTGAATATTCTTGAGAACATCCTCAATCTGTTCTGTTGGGGAGTCGTCGACGATCACCCTGTGCAACCTTCTGCGCTTAACAGGAGCTGTATCCTCTGCCACTTCTTCTTCGATCAAGGGCTCAGTAGGCGCTGTAGGCTCTGTTGTTTCAGCCTTCTTGTTTTTTTTTCTTGTGTTTAGGCAGAGGCACAGTTGGGCCCTCTCCTTCTGTGGGCCTCTTTTTTGCCGTTTTCTTCTCAGAAGTATCATCAGCCTTCTGAGTCTTCTTCTTCTTATGACGTGGAGGTGATGGGATGCTAGGTGGGTGCTCACTCATCTCACCAGCCACTACTGGCTCCTCCAACCTTTCCTCAACTCTCATTTTTTCAACACCCTCACCTAGGGGTACACCTATGCATGGTGGGGTTGCAGGGACCTGTTCTGGTCGCCTGTTACCATGTCTGTAAGCTTTCCTTTCTTCATGAGAGAGATAACGAAGCATGGCTTTTGAGATAGGACGGGGGCTTTTGTAGTCATTTTCGTGTTCCGTAGCTTGAAGTCCTTGAATGGGTATAATTTTACGTTAGGCGCTGCAGAGGGCAATCTTTGTGCAAGGAGGTCTCCAAAAGCAAGACCAAGAAAACGTTGGAATATCAGGTTTGGTTGGTAAATGTTTTCTTTGGCCTTCTTTTGAGCCTGTGCCTTCGATTTTTCTCCCTTTTGAGTGGCACATTTCTTTTTTATGAGCCCAATCATATCCTCAAAAATGAGTTGAGCATAGTCCAAAGGAAGATTAAAGCAAACACCATATAGGATTGACAGCATGGCGTGTGAAGCTTGATCATGGCTACCTACCATTCCTGTGAGGCAGCAATTTAGAATGGAGAAGAGGGTGTTCCACACAGGAGGTAGGCATTTCCGCCTGAACTGAGTCCTTTTCGAAATGGGGGTGGCATAAGGAAGAAAGTCCAAAAATTGGAGTAATTCACTGTCGGTGGGTGTAGGGGCAAAAGCATTTAGGTTAAGAGATTGAAGATAAGGCAAGCGAAGGGCGGTTCGAAGAGTGTCCACGTTTAATTCCAATGGGACAAGAGATTTGTTCATAGGGTGTGAGGCATAACCAACACTGGTTAGCCCAGTGTTATCAAGGGTAGTTGTATATGCACTCAACAAAAATTGAGTAATATAGGTTTCTGGAGTTGGACRAGTGGCAGTTAAGGCATAAAAGATAGGATGATTCTTAAGAATTGAAATAATAGTGTAGGTAGATTCGGGAAAAACCTGAGAGAGATGGGACGAAAAAATAGTTGTTGGGCTTCTTCACCAACACGACTTTTTCGTACTTGTTTTGGATGATTGAAATTGCGTGAGAGGTTAGGGCTTGTGCCTGAGTGACCTCGTTGTCACTTGAAGCGTTCACAGATTGGGCGGAAGCAGCTGAAGAAGACATATTTGCAGGTGATCTTAGAGAGAGAGAGTTGCAGGTTTTGTTGAGAGAGAGGGAGTTGCAGGTAGTCTGTGTTCGACTGGGAGTTATGAGAGCGTAAAGTTTAAAATGGGGGGGAAAGAGGGTATTTATAGGTAGGGAAAAAAAATAATGAACCGTCAAAGGTAATGAGTGACTTTAGGATAAACGGTTCAAATTAATCTGACACGTCGTATGGGGAAGACCCGCGATTGATGATGTACGCTCCCTTTTTCTAACATGTGCGTGTGAATTGTTACCCTTATCCACAGAACCACGCGCACCATATCAATAGACGAGAACTATCAAGAGAGTTTTGTCAGAGGCCTAAGGGTTACAGAGCCTCTGTGATATGTGCCGGGACTTCTGTCAAGTGTTACACCTTTATACCTAAATGGTTTTATCAAAATCCACAGAGAGATGAGTATATTGCTAAGCACAACTCACAGAGCCTCT
>NC_037529.1:24144634-24145682 GCF_001531365.2 Cynara cardunculus var. scolymus
TCAACCCAGAAGGTATCTGCCAGAGCCTCTGCAACCGTCTTGGGCTCAATTTCACTTACATAACAGGTAAATAAGCAAAAGTTTGCGGTGGCTCGTGTCTTGATGCCAGCAGAAGGTTCTTCTATGATCTGTGATTGTGGATGACTTTGGGTCCATTTAGTGACATGATGTGGTTGAACAGAGGGCACTACTTCTTGTGCAATCTGAGGATGAGGTTGAGAATCAGAGTCATGTTCGGGCTCTTGAGCTTCAATAGATGTTGGAACCGTTGGACTTTTATTAATAGAAGCTTCTACTAGAAGAAAATCATCAGAACATGAAATTGGAGGACTTTCAAAAGATGGTACAGCTTCTGTGTGTGAATCATCTTGGAAAGGGGACACAGAGGTTGACGGAAAGGGAGCGTCCTCTGTGAGAGGTGTTGTGGAAGGGCTTTTTGTTTGATCTGGATTGGCAACTGCTATAGAGGGTCTTTCAGGTTCTCCACTTTCTTCGTACCACTCTGTAAACAGCTGCTCGAGTTCTGGTGTGATTGTAGCGTTTGGAGATTTGTTGGCCTGGATTTTCAACTCTTCTGTGAACTTTTCCTTTGTCACATGAAAAGAATCATCAAATCTTACGTTTGTGCTGACAACCACGATTCGAGTCCTGGGAATGTAGGCTCTGTATGCTGCGGTATCCCATACATAGCCAATGAAAATAGCGTCATCCCCTTTGGGCTCGAATTTTCCTAGAGACTCTTTGTCGTTGAGAACGAAGCATCTACAACCAAACACATGAAAGAACTTGATGTTTGGCCTTCTATCRAACAGAAGTTGATAGGGAGTCTTCTCGTAGTGTTTGACCACCAAGGACCGATTTTGAGTGTAGCAGGCGGTTGAAACAGCTTCTGCCCAAAACGCTAATGGAAGCCCAGAAGCGTTCAGCATCGTTCGAGCAGCTTCGACAAGCGATCCGTTCTTTCTTTCCACTACTCCATTTTGTTGCGGAGTCCTTGGGGCAGAGAAGTTGTGTGTGATGCCAACAGAGGCCAGGTATTCTTTGATCA
>NC_037529.1:24147898-24156904 GCF_001531365.2 Cynara cardunculus var. scolymus
AGGAAGTAGATACCTCTTGGTCATTTCTTGCAGAGAAGTCCGTCTCAACATCCTCCATACCACAGAAGAATTCATCTTCTGTGTCTGAGTCTTCCCATGCAAGAAGACCCTTCTGATCATCACTGTCAGAGGATTCTTCTGTGACTAGTTCACTGGATTGAGCTAGAAGTGACTTCTGTTGATAAAACTTAGCCTTCTTTTTGTAGTAGGCTGCATCTTTCGGACCCTTCTGTGGTGTCCTTGGTCCTTTGGACCAACAGTCTGCAGCATAGTGGCCAGGTTTGCCACATTTGAAGCAGCCATCTTTGGGCTCTTCCTTCCTTWGTTCCTCAGCCCTCTGATAGGGCTTCTGGTCCCTCTCTTTCTTCTCAGACTGCTCTCCTTCGTTGAAGCTTCTGCGACTGAAGCTTCTGTACTCCTTCCTATCTCCACCCTTTCTGTATTCTCTTGTGATTAATGCAAGAGTCTTCATGATCTCCTTCATAGAGATCTCTTCTTCCTCAAAACTTTGATCACCGTCAGCAATCAACACCATCTTCTTCTTTTTCTTCTCCTTCTTCGCCTCCTTCCCCTCCTTTCCTTTGCTGGAGCACCCGTCCTTTGCAACTAGAGCCAGAGGGCCACCTAGATTCCTTTTCATTTGCATAACTTGGGACTCTTGACTCTTGAGAGATYCAAACAAGTCTGCTAACGTCCATGTCTCGAGATCTAGGATGGCCTTCATGGACATTGTAATAGTCGACCATTCATCCCCAAGGCTCTTCAGAAACAGTGAGTTGTTCTCCTCTGTGGTTCTGGGGATACCATACCTTTTGCAGTTGCTCATCAGTGTGTTTAGCCTAGCGTATGTATCCGTAAGAGACTCACCTTCTTTGGCCTTGAAGCTGTAGTATTGATCGATGCAAATCGAATGATTGTTCTTTAGCATATTCCTTCCACCTTCGATTAATTTCTCCAGTTCTGTCCATATGTCCATGGATAGTTGACAGTGATMRAYGCAKTTGAAGATGTCGTTAGGAATAGCCATGATTAACAACCGTTTACATTTGTTCCCTAATTCGACGATTACCTTGTCTTCATCACTCTAGTTTGCTTCGGGTCGAGGCTCATAATGCTCAGGTATTTTTGGGGTAGTTTGAGTTGCAGGAACTCTTGGAATGAGGTTCATTGGAACATAAGGAGGATTGTACAGGAATTCGCAAATCATAGGATGAATACCCTCAAGAAAACTCACCATTCGGATTTTCCATTGAGGAAATTCCTCACGAATGAGCGTGGGTGGTTTGGACTGTGAACCCGTACTCATGAAAGAAGCATTGGCCGTATTCGCCATGGATTGAAGAAGAATCAAAAGAAAATAGGAGAAAATTGATAAGACAGTAAAAAAAACAGAGTAAACTTGGAGAGGAAGATAATGTGTTCTAGAGTCGACAAATGATGAATACCAAGAACAGAAATAATCAAATTGAAATTTGATTCCTGCTCTGATACCAATTGTTAGGATCGAATAACTCAAATTCTTGGTACTAAAACTTACTTGAATGATCGGTTAAACAGTAGTAGAGCAGCGGAAACAATATCAATCAAACAGGTAGAAACAGTAAGAACACAATGAAGAACAGATGATGAACACAAAGAGAATTGCTTCAAATGATTTTCAATTGATTGAAAATATCGACGATTACAAATTTGGAAGCACACAAAATACAAAGGCCTACGCTGCTATTTATACACGTAAGTAACCGTTTCCTGACACAACCTAAAGCTATTAAATCTAAGCCGTTCATCTAGAACAAATTACAGACAAGCTCACATGAAAGTCACGAGCAGCTAATAACCCTAAGTAAAATGTGCTAAAGATAATCTACACAGAAGACATTTCTACAGATCCTCTATGAGACTTCACAGAGGCTCTGCTGGATGAAACTTTGTATAGCGCAGAGGAAATCTTCCAGAACCTCTGTGAGACACGACAGAGGTTCTGTTGTCTTTGACTTGTAGCATGGTCTTTTCAGAGGAAAAGTTTCCAGAACCTCTGTGATGGATGACAGAGGTTCTGTCACTTGAATCTTGTATGATTGAGCTTCTTCTGTTGATTGTCCTCTGTTGTCTTCTGTGACAGATCAACTTCTATCAGTACTTGCTGTTTTACTTTTTCTATACTTTTACATTCAAGGAATGAGAGCTAACAATATCTTTTCCAAAATCCTGCTCTCCAACAAATCCAGTAGCAGCCTTGTTCCTACTGTGGAGTCCACCGACTTTTCAACCATTGGCTCGATCACTGGATTTTTCTCTAGAACAGTCTCATCTTGCACTATTATTGGCTCAGTAGTCCTTTTCCTTGTAGATTCAGAAACAGAACTTTCGACATTAACTGCTTGAGAAGTTGGCTCTCTTTCAACACTTTGAGCACGAGCAGACGACTCAGCCAACCTCTGTCTCTTTCTCTCCCCCTCATGATGATCAGGATCGTCCAGATCATCATGCCTTCATTTCAGTGAGGTGGCTTGAGCTCGACAAGTCTCTTCTAAGATAGATACCCGTTCAGAGAGGGCATCAATTGAACTTTTAAGGGCTTGAGTGTTAGATGTGATTAACTTACTAACTTTAGAGAAGTTAGAAGCAACCACATTCTGAAAGGACAAAAACTCTAAGGCTCTAACTGTGGGATCATTATCAATAAGCTGTAGGAGGAGCCCAACCAGATTTGCATCTTCCGCATCAGGGTTTTGTGTTGACATCAGTTTGGCGTACAATAGAGATTTAAGCTCATCCACTGTTTGCTCTTGTACACTGGGAGGCTTAGGTACATGCATTGGTGACGGCACAAATGGTTGATCTTCTACTACTGGCTCCTTCCCCTTCAACAACGTTTTGAGACTTGAAATTTGTGCTTCCATGTTATCTTGAACAGCCTTTTGGGCACTGTCCAAATATTCCCTTGACACGAAGTCGGGTAAGATCACTTCTGCATCACTTAGATTACCAGTTGAGACAACAGTTGAAAAAACTATTGTGCCTACGTTTAGTGTTGGCAAGATGGTAGCACTGGTAGGACTTCTGATCGGTCCTTGTGGTTGGTCAATAGACACCACTCTGGTTGTTCCGGTGAGTTCACTAAGAACCGCAATGGGAGCAACAGATGCTCTAGAATCTTGTGTACCTAAGTGTATAGGCTCTAAAATCGAGGTGCACAGAATCGAAGTCATAGGCTAGGGCAGTCGCCTACTTATTTCAATATCTACATTCTCCGAGTGAGAAGCAGATAGAGTATGTGCTATATCCCCTTGATGAATTGAAACAACTAGTTGTTGAGAACCAGTTGAGTGGTTGGGATGGGTGCCAATACCAACATTCAACAGATGAATGTCGATAGAAGATGTGGGTGCCCGGCTAACTGTATCGGTTGGGATAGGAGCTTGTTCTTCATTGTTGTGCTCCACTCTCACACTCACCATATTTTTCTCAATCCCTTGCTCTCACCCTCTCAACATTTTCAACTTGAGCTCCCTCATCTCCTTCTTCTACTTGAATATCTGAAATATCTTACAGTATACGATCATATTCATCAAATTTGCCTCCAAAATCATCAACATTGAAGGATAGTGATTGCAGACTTGGACAAGTCTGTGGGGCTTCAAATTCTGAAAAAAATATAATCAATGTTGTCAACCACTGCTCCAAGTTGAATATTCTGAAAAAGCATCGGTTGAGCAGGATTGTCAGCATCATCATTATCATCATCATCATTATCATCATCATCATTATCATCACCCTGAGCTGCCTGGTTATCGGATATCATATCTTCCGAACTTGAAGAAATCGTGGAAGTACTATCTATTGAAGTACTATGCTAATCAGAGACTCCCCGCTCCTCATCACCCCTCTTATTTTTATTTTCTCTCAACGCACTACCCTGTTCAGGTAACCCTTGTTCCTGAACACTCTCACCTATAGCTATACCCTCTCTCTCAACTGAGGCATGGGGTGATCCCGGGGTAAGTTCAACTGGTTCTGGTTGAACTATAGGATCATAGTCTACTACACACTGAGCCCTCTGATCAGCGAAGATTTAATACAAACTCAATACAATTATTCTTCTTCTGTCGAGTTGAAGATCTTTCTTCTTCTTTTACTTTCCAAATCTTCTTAAACTTCAACGGGTTATCTGAAATAGGAAACATAAAATCATCAGCTTTATTTGAATGATGAACTTTATGTTTATTTTTCTTATTAGCAAGCTTCTTCTGTTTCCTCAAATTCTTTTTAGTTTTATTCTTTTTATAATACCAATTATCGGAAACAGGTTTTTCATAAAAATTCTTTTCGAAATCTGAAGCTAAGTCAGAATCCTCAGTCATTTCATTTTTAACAAGGAAATCTTCATGACTGGGAAGTTTCTTAGAAAAGTCGAACTGATCAATCTCATTATCTAAACAAGTTTCTGAATTCAAGATATCTGAGAAATTAATTTCTTCAATTAAAATATTTATTTCTTCTGAATCAGAAGCTTCACTTGAAGATTTAGTGCACGGAAAATACTCAGACTCAACTTGTTCCGTTTTAACTTTAGAATTTTGTAAATTTTCAATTTTATTTAAAAATTGTTGCTTTTGTTGATTAAATGAAAGCCTTTCTTCATTTAAAATTTTTTCCAACTTAACCACTTGTTTTTCTAAAATTAATGTAGGAGTATAAAGTTTGGGGTCAACAGGTTTAGATTCAAGCTCTGCTTTAGAATAACTGTGAAAATAATCAGTTGAAAGTACAGAGTCTTGAGTTTTGTAGCTATCATTTAAGTTTTTATAATCAAACAGAACTTGCATCTTGTCTTTTCTTTGTCGGTTAAAATCTTCTTGTTGTTCTACCTCATCAGAAGATTTGGTAAATTTAATTTGAAACTCGGGTCCGCAATCAAGATATTCAAATTTATATAGAGTCGGGGTATAGTATAAACCTTTTCCTAAATTTTTTGGATTTTCGTACCCCAACCCTTCCCAAGGGTTAAAGAATCTTGTTTAAGAGGGTTTGTTTAGAAAAATTGTTTGATCAGTCTGGCCTCTCTTATATAACTTTTCTTCCTAAGTTTTCAGTTTTTCATTTAATTGAATAATTTGTAATTAAAGCTTACTTATTTTAACAATTAAGTCTTCATTCACTAACTCTAACGACTTATATCGTTCCTTTTGAATCAGATAACTCGGTTTTTAAGACATTGGATTTTTCATTAAATGTTTTGGATTCAGATAATAAAGATTTTGCTCAATCCAAATTTCCAGCATTTTCATCAAAGAGTTTGATGTATTTTTCTTTTTGTGTTTGTAATTCTTTTTGAAATTGATTTGAATGCAATTTTTCTGTTTTTAATTGTTGCTGAAAAGATTGGAGTTTAAGCATCATCTTTTGCATCTGATTGATGGAAGAATTCTCCAATACCTCTTCTTCCATCTCAACATTCTCTTCTTCTCCTTCATCTGAAGAGCCATTTTCAGTTTTCGCCATCAAGCATATGTGAGCCACAACTTCTGACTCTTCCTCCTCATTGGTTATGTTTAACCAATGGTCATCCTCTGCCATTAATGCTTTGCCCGCATCTCGTTGTTTTGATAGAAGAAATTTGTTCTTATAGTAGTCGGTATTTCTCGTTACCGGCTTTCTGCAATTGACAGCGAAGTGACCTAGCTTGCCACAGTTGTAGCACTTTGTATGCTCATTAGCTACGCCTTTCACAAATTTCTTCTTCTCTTCCAGCTTCTTTTCATATTTCTTCTCAAATCTCTTTTCTTCATATTTCTTCTTTTCACAGAATTTATCTTTAAATTCGTATTTTGAGCCTGAAGAGAATCTCTGATTGTTTGAGTGCGGTATTTTCTGAAATTTCTTTTGGAATGCTTTTGTTAGCATTGCCATGGTATGTTTAAATTCTGTCATTTCAGAGTCTGAGTCAAAACTGTCACTTCCTTCACTTGTCGATTCACTTGATTGGCTGATCTCCTTCACGTGCTTTCCAGATCTGCTTTTACCCTTCTTTTCAGATACAAAGGCTAAAGGATTAGCAACTTCCTTTTCCTTTTTCTTCTTAGAATCTTGGAGCTCTAAAACTTCTTCCTCGTTCTACTTCAGAGTTTCATAAACCTCATGTTTGTCGATATCATATAAGGATTTGTTGAATCTGATATGGTTAGCATAAGGTTTCCACTCTAGTTGTAAGTTGTTAGCTCTCATTTCATTTCATGTAAAAGTATGGAAAAAGTAAACCGCAAGTTTTGACAGAAGATGATCTATCACAGAAGATGACAGAGGACCAACTGCAGAAGATGCTCAAGCGAACAAGTCTCAAGTGACAGAACCTCTGTCGTGTCTCACAGAGGTTCTGGAAACTGGTCCTCTGCTTTGAAGTGCTTTCAAGTTATATCTGACAGAACCTCTGTCATGTCTCATAGAGGTTCTGCAACATGTCTTCTGTATAGATCTTCTTTAGCTGTTTACTTAGGTTTACTAGCTGCTCGTGCTTATCACGTGTTCTTGTCTGTAACCTGTTTATGATCGAACAACTTAGATTAATTTGCTTTAGGTCATGTCAGTAAACGGTTATTTGCTTGTATAAATAGCAGCGTAGGCCCTTGTATTTCAGTGTGCTTCAGTATTGTAATTGTCAACATTTTCATTGAATTGAAAATCATTTTCAAGCTCTCTCTTGTGTTCTTCAGTCGTCTTCACCGTGTTCTTATTGATTTCTAATGTGCTTGATTGTTATTACTTCCGCTGCGTTAACACTGTCAAACATATCATCCAAGTAAGTAATCTATACCAAGAAACTGAGTTAATTGATCCACCATAAGTTGCTAAGGAATTTAACATTTATCTCTATGACAGTTTCAGAGATTCCGTTCTTGGTTAGCTCATTAAGCAATCTGGTAAGCCTGTCATAAATATCGTCAAGGCTTTCTCCTTCTTTATCCTTGAACTCTTCATAGACAGATATACAGTTAGTGATTTTTAACTGAGTTCCGACTTTGGAACCCATCATCATCTTTTCTATTTGTACCCACATGCTGTGACCAGAAGATTTATGGCTGTAAATGCTCGTGTAGATATCATTGGTCATCGTTTGCATCATGTAGGACTTGCGTAACACAACAACATGTGCTCTCTCCTTTTCTTGAACAATATATCGATTCTTTTCTTTGATTATTCTTTCAGTTGGTCTTCCTTCTTCAGGAACAGCAGGTGTCTCTCTGTAAAATACAGCAGGACCTTCCATCAAAGATTCCATGATCAGCTCACCTTCTTTCATTCTTTCAATGAAGTTGAGGAATCTATCCCTCCATTGATTGTAATCTCCTCTAAACAGTACAGGTGACTTGGTGTCAGTATCGATAGCATTGCTTCCTTTAAACTCATTATATCAGATTAGTATGATATAGGATCAACTAAAGTTCAAAATTTGAATTAAAAGATTAGAATTCAAATTTTTTCTCAATAAATCGCACACAGGAAATTGCACTCATTCAAAACTTAGAAAAAATTAAGCACACAAACTTATCCGGATTAGAAGTCCGGACAAGCTTATCCGGATTAGAAGTCCAGACAAAAAGATAGTCAAGATTTTCTAATCAAACCAAGTTATACGGATTAGATATCCGGACAACAAAGTTAACTCGCACAACAAATAACAAATCTGGATGAGAAATCCGGTCAATTCAAACACTTAGTCAAATTTGCACAAATTCCAAAATTTAATATGGACGTAAAAAGTCAACAAGTCAATAAGTTAAGTCAACTAAGTCAACAAGTCAAAATACGATCAAATCCGCTCAATTAGTCAAACAATTCAAATCCGCTCAAAAAGTCAACAAATACCATTCGCTTAACAATCAAAATCAAAATCCGCTCAGCAATCTGTTCAAACAAGTCAAAGTCAAAAAATGGCACAAAGTTTAACCGATTTAACACTAAATCGACTTACCCGATATAACACTAAATCGATCAAGACTTACCACTAAATCACACAATCAATATCGCTCAGGTAATCAATATATCAGGCGGATTAAGCTAAACCGCTTACTAAATCGCACAAGTTACACACGATTTAATATCTAAATCGATCAAGCTCTACCCGGTTTATTCTAATTCGAACAATCACAATTCACAAAAAAATTCACAAGTCTTGAATCGAACAAGCTCTAGGCGATTTACACAAAACCGATCAAGAGTTATACAGACTAAAATTCAACCAAAAACACAATTTTAACACTTTTTCACCAAAAAATTTGGATCAAAATATGAAAAATTATGAGTTTTTGGAGAACAGAAACAAATTTCGCAAACTCAAAAATTTATCTAAATCAGTTCAAAACTTGATCAAAATCAAAATCGATGTGAATCAAATATGTTCAGATTGAAAATGCGAATCTAGTCGTGCAAATTATATCAATTAACAATCAAAATTGATGCGATTAAAGCCAAAAATGTGCAATATGGTCGATAAACTTCAAAAACAGATGAAGAACAGTCTGCTTAAATCCACTAAAATCCGTGCAAAATCCTCAAGAAATTTGAAATCCTCTAATCAAATCACTGCAGTCTGTGCTCTGATACCAATTGATGATCCCAAAATCATACAAATCAGTATTAATCTTCAAGAATCATACATGTACAATAAGAGGCTCTACATGTACAGTAAGAGCTCTTATTGTACATGAGTTTATTTTGATGCAGAATACACACTTGTACTTTAATTTTTAAAATTGTTTCTAGATACATGTTTAGACCTTGATCTTCCTTAGAATACAACATGGGATCTGCATATGAGACACTTAACTCTTGAGTAAGAGCTCTGTCTCTTGATGTCTTCTACATGAGAGCTCTTGGTCTAGCCCCCTTCAAAAGGCTAAGTCCTAAGGACTACAGTAAGAGGCTTTACATGTACAGTAAAAGGCTCTGCATGTACTATGTAGAGGCTCTACACGTACAGTAAGAGCTCTTACTGTACATGAGTTT
>NC_037529.1:24160859-24175667 GCF_001531365.2 Cynara cardunculus var. scolymus
GTAGAGGCTCTACACGTACAGTAAGAGCTCTTACTGTACATGAGTTTATTTTGATGCCGAGTGCACACTTGTACTTTATTTTTTAAAATTGTTTCTAGATACATGTTTAGGCCTTGATCTTCCTTAGAATACAACACGGGCTCTGTATATGAGACACTTAACTCTTGAGTAAGAGCTCTGTCTCTTGATGTCTTCTACATGAGAGCTCTTGGTCCAACCCCCTTCAAAAGACTAAGTCCTAAGGACTACAGTAAGAGGCTCTACATGTACTATGTAGAGGCTCTGCATGTACAATAAGAGGCTCTGCATGTACTATGTTGAGGCTTTACATGTACAGTAAGAGCTCTTACTATACATGAGTTTATTTTGATGCGGAGTGCACACTTGTACTTATTTTTTTAAATTGTTTCTAGATACATGTTTTGGTGGGAAAAATCAATAACCGTTTCAAAATAACCATCCAAAAGGATACATGTCACTTAAATAGACCTATTTGAACCGTAAGTGAAAATTGTGTGTAGATACATGTTTAGGCGGGAAAAATCAATAACCGCTGCACAGAAACATTATACGTGTCTCAAAAGTTACTTATTTATTAAGGTTATAGATATGATGTTATTAATCATTAATTAATATATAAATACGGCAAAGTCTTACCCATCCCACGAGACTCTTCCCCACCATATGAAGATATCGTATTACCTCCTAACTTTGGTACAGTTTTTCGGGAAATAAATCTCCTGCCCTCTCAGGAAAAGACGATGTCTCCTCCTTCCTTTGGTATATTTTTCTTGTGACATAACCCTCACCGTAGCACCATGTGACACCCTCAAAATAGGAGTAAATTTTGATCGAAAAGTCGATAAAAAATCAATACTTATATACATAAAATTACTCAAGATAGGGAAAATTGTAAAGCGTTTACAACCCAAATGAATAGAAAATAAATAACAACCTACTAATCTAAATTATTCTAAGTTCAGATTATGAACGAGCATCACTATCATTATCAGAAGAATCCCGTCAAAATGTTAAACCCAGTTTCAATCAGATAACAATGAACTAAACAATAAGAACAACAATCTAGAGATCAAATAATCATGTATATTGATAAACTCTCTCAATATATGTTTCTCTCTACAATCTCTCACTGAGCTAGATTCTCAATGTACACATCTATTATCTCTTACGACAAACTACCATTAACAAATTATTTATAAGATTGACAAAACATATAAGTTAAACTACAATTAATCACAATGTTGACTTTTTGTTGACTTTAAGCTTTGACCTCTTCAATTGTTAAGCTTTGACCTCTTCAATCATTAAGCTCGGTGATCTTGGATACAATAATATTTGACATAACAACCCCCCTTTGTATTTGAGATCACATTCTTCAAAACAAATATATTTGTCTCACTTCAATAGATCTTTGATTTAAATACTCTCTCTAATGAAGACAATCGGACTTTATCAACCTTCGAATAAGACGAATCTGAAAAATGATAATCTCCCCTTTTTAACAAATATATTTTTCAATTCAAAATCTTCACTTTGAAACAATTTCTAAAATTATTCAGAAACTTTATCTTTTGAGGTCTTCAACAATCAACAAATCTTCAAGTAAACCTCTTGAATCAACAAATAATCTTTAGACATTTAGGCTTGAAGTTTTGACACTACATGTACTAAGCTTGTCACTTTTATATCATGAAAGAATCAAACTTTAACAAACAAACTCTTCAAATCTTTCTCTTGTAAGCCTAACAAATCTTTAACGGATATGTCAACAATAAATCTCAACAAGTCAACACCAATAATTCAAAACAATACCAACCTTCAAATCATCTACAATCTTTAAATCGAATGGCTTTTCAACCTTTGATTCAAAAGACTTAGATACAATTATTCTCGTCAACAAACTGATTCAACAATTTACCAATTAAGCTTCACTTCTAAACATCAACACTAATCATAAACATCTTTGAACATAAATTTCTTCCTTGTAACATTTGCATAATCTTTTCATGTCTATGCATCATGTCTTCCTCTTGTCTTCTTGTCTTTGATATTATTTTCCCCCCTCATGATGATTAAGAGAATCCTCAACATCATGAATAATCAAAGACTTTAACAAATCATCTTTATATATTCTAAAACATAATCAAACAAACTTGATTCCTCCCCGTAGAAAGATATCTATTGGAACAAAGTTCTTCCCCTTAAAAATAGATATGTTCCATCACAAGCAATCTCTCCCCTTTACAAATTGGATATTCGCCTAACATAGAAGCACATTTAGCAACTATTATCACAATAATTAAAATAATAGTGTGACCTATATTCAGAGTTGCCTTTGATTTGTTTCTGATAGGATTTCCAATTATCATTTTAGTAAAGTTATAGAACTAACTTCTCAAAATGTACTGGCAGTAACACAAAGATATGCAATGTAAATCATGAAGACTCGTGAATGTGAATGTGCAAAAGAAATTTATTATCATTAAAGCTCAAGATAGACTCAATATGCATGATTAAAGTGCGAAGGTGGAGGTAAACTTCCTTCTTTTTCAATATCCAAGTTTTCTAAGTGAAAAATAGATAGATTATATGTTGCTTCCTTGTGAAAAATTGGAACATTTCTTTGTTAAGAAAGAAATGAGTAGCTGGTGCGGTTAAATCAAGAGTTGGCATAAGCTCACTGCCTATTTCAATGATGGTCATGGAAAAACTATGAACCAAAATGTGGTTACCTATTGTTTACCCACATTGATTATAATAACATGCAATTCAATAAACATAGAGCAATGATCAATTCTATTGGCTGTCTATTTGTAACATACTCTTTTTTTACTATGCGTGGCAAATGCCTCTAAATGTGTTCTAATGTGTATTATGTGTTTAATAAGGTCGATTATGTGTTATTGTTATGCTTTATAGAGGACTTGTAGAAAAATACTTAATAAATATAAACGGTTTCATAGGTTGTTATAGAGTCAGCAACATTATCCTCTTGTTCAGATTTAGAATAACTCTGAACTCAAGGTCTTTAGACTTTATCTTCAGATTTCACACTTAGCGTTCATCAGGTTCCCTTGTAAAACTCTAAAATCTTCTTTTCTAGAGATCTGAAGAATGTCATTTCAGACTTGTAAAACTCCGAAGTCTTCTTTTCCAGAGATCTGAAGAATGTCTCTTCAGACTTGTAAAACTCTGAAGTCTTCTTTTCCAGAGATCTGAAGAATGTCTTTTCAGACTTGTAAAACTCTGAAGTCTTCTTTACCAGAGATCTAAAGAATGTCTCTTAAGATTTGTAAAACTCTGATGTCTTCTTTTCTAGAGATCTAAAGAATGTCTTTTCAGACTTGTAAAACTCTAAAGCCTTCTTTTCTAGAGATCTGATGAATGTCTTTTAGAGTATAGTTCAACTAGAAGTGCTTTGATCATTTAGAGGAGCTCTAGTCCTGAATACTTGTGGACCAGAGGCTCTGGTTTTTAGAAATAGAGGCTCTAATAGCTCTTTTAGACTCAGACTTAGTCAATTTAGCACATATTAGATCTCAAGAATCTTCTATCCTAGTGTCCAGAAGAACTGGTCTTTGGAACCAGAGGCTCTGGTTGTCTATAGGGGCTTTGGTCCGTAAGGATTAATGTCTGAAACCAAAAAACATAGTGTCTAGAGGTGCTCTGGTCATCCAGAGGAGCTCTGGTCTCGAATGCTTGTGGACCAGAGGCTCTGGTCTTTAGAACCAAAGGCTCTGGTTGTCCTTCAAGACTTAGTCGATTTAGTAGTGCAGATCTCTGAAATCTACATCCTTAGCCAAAATTATTTTTAATTAAACTTTCATAATATTTAGGACTATTTTAGTCCAAACACCTTTTCTGGAATATATTTGTTAAAAGTAATAAATTATCTTGTTACGAACATGTGGAAAAGTTATGAATCCTTTTACGTTTCAACCCAGCCATGTCAAACCCGACCCAAAATGAGTTTGTTCAATAAAGTGATGAAATATAGATCTTTTCACATCATTTTTACTTCTACAAGAATCTAGGCCAAAATGTGTTCGAATTCACACACCTAAAGCTAAAATCGAACTAAATCTTGGGGAAACTAAAGAGAAATTTCAAAGATTTCGAAGATTTGAAGGTATAAATGTTGGTAATTGGATTTTTCTTGATGTATTTGGATTCATGCAACTAGGGTTTAAGCTAAAAAATGATAGAATTATTTTGTAGAAATATGATCTGACTACTTGTTATTTGGCCAAAAAACATGGATTGTTTTCAAGGATTGATTGAAATAATGTTGTATGTATTTTCAAAATCAAGCTCTAAAATGATGATTTTGATGAATAAGGCTTGAGTTTTGCTATTTTTATAAAGTCTGTGATATTTTGAGTTAGAAATCTGAATTTGGTTCCAAATGGAAATGGTTTAGATACAAGATTGTTAAAAATGGCCATTTTTGAAACATAAAAGTCAATGTTTCTGTATTGTTTAAAAAAAACGTATAAAATCAAAGAAAAATATAATGGACATGAGGTTAGTGGCATCTGAAAGATAAAAGTGTCTACTTTATTTCTTGTTTAGAAGTCAGAATGTAACTCTGAGTTTAAGATGGTCAAATGTGTTAGAACAGGGGGGTGTACTGGGGAATTAGGATAGAATTAGTGAACTAAGGAATGTAATAGAATGAGATAGTGTAATCATATACTTATGGAATTGAATGTGTATAATCCAAGGAGTATAAAGGTATAATTGGAAGTTTTTGGAGTGCCATACATACTTAGACTACAAAGCTGAAACAAGACATTCAGTTAGGCGTTTGGTTGACCTATTTTATGCATTGTTCAGTTTATATGAAATACATGTTTATGTGTACTTATATATGTAAGCATTTTTTGTTTGTATTATTTTTGTTTAATGTTTTGGTATGGTGTAACATGAGTTAGTCCGTTTGATTTTGGTTTGTATTCGTATGATCATTCCACAATATCGACCGAGTCCGGATCCATGATTATTTTGTTAATCTCTTGGTAAACCGTGAATACGAGTATTATTTCTTGTGGTATGCTAGAAAGTGGTGTATGTTCATGTATCCCACGAAGATGGAGGGTGGGTGTGACATACCGGTTCGTTTTACTCAAGTATCTCGAATGGCAGGAGACGAGTGTGAGTAATATAATACACATACCCAGTAGATGAAGGTAGGAGTGGTGTACTATTCTTGATTTTTGTGTTTGATTCTTGATATGTTTACATGATATGATACTTGATCAATGTGATAGATGTTTGTATGGAACGAATATCTTTTAGTTGGTCTTTGATAATATAATAGCTTTCATTTCGAGATTTCTTTTCATACTTCGGTTATTATATTTAAATATAATTGTTGGTCCCTTGAGGGTCTACAAGATAAGTAAAACAGTTTGTAGAAGGGGGGATGAATACAAACACAATATTTTCAAATTTAAAATGTATATTGATAAAGAAGATCAATACAAATTTTACAAGACTGTTTGCGGAAAGATAAGGTAAGAAAACCTATCTAAACAATCTTTGGTTACACACAAATTCTTAGCAAATGAGAAAAGAAATGTTGTAAAGAAAAGTTATTTTACTTAAGTTAGAATGCTCAAAGTAAGAATTAGGTTATGAGAGTGAGTTGCGCGCCCTCTGCATGGAGAAGAAACACTTCTATTTATACCCATTGCATTAAATGCTCATTTAATGCAGTATGGTAGGGTTAGAGTGTGTGTCAAGCCTTAAGAGGAAGGCTTGTCCCTTGCTACAATGAATAGTACAAAAAGGACTATTCATGAGCAGACATCCTTACCTAAAATTGGTGGACAATAGAGTCAACTAATCGGCTCTATATCATACCAACATTTAGAAAGGGTATGGGTTTGTCCTTTGTGTGAATAAGGAGAAGACAACAATAATCGTTCTTGGCAAGCTTCCGTTGATTGCTGAATGCTGGAATAATCTGGAGGTCTCTTCAGTATTCGCTGAGGCTTGAGCAGTCTCTAATCTTCAGTTTCAGTGTTCGACTTTGGCTGAAGGTTCTTTGGTGTGAGTGTTGTTTTCTGGAAGTATCGTTGTCTCTGATTGAATTACAGTATAAGTTCTTCAGCGATCACTGAACACATGCTCAATGATGATCGTCGAAACTGAAAAGACAGAAACATAAATACAATGTACAAGTGAAAAGGGATTATCATCAAATCACTGAGAGAGAGGATCAACAATCTCTCCCTATTTGATGATAACAAGACAACATAAAGAAAGTTGTCCTATCAAATAACAGTAAGGAAAAGTTACATATAAAGTACATGTCCCTTTTTACTGTTTTGAGATCTTTTCAGTGAGTCAGTCTTTGCTTGAGAATTTTCCTTAAGTTATATCTAAGAGAAAATTACAAGTATGGAAACTGAAACTGAAAGCTTATTCCACTGACTTATAAATTGTCAGTGAATGTAAAAAGTAACACTGGAACTCATAGACTTGTGTCCCTATTACTTTTTTCAGGGATCTTTTTCAGTGAAGTACAAGAAATACTCATTTTATTATCATTGGTAATATTACAAGTAGTTCAGTACATGTCTAATRCTTACAGACTAGAAGATTAATCACTGAAAGTAGACATAGTACAATAGATTTACAAGGAAAAGTGAACAATTAATTAAAGAGAACCTATTCTAGAACACTCAGATCTATGTAGCTAGATACATCTTCACCAAGGTTTCTTCGATGTAGGCATTCCCTTCGTATCTTCAGGTCCACAACTTTTCCAGGCATGCTATCATCTATCCAGAGGAAGAGGTAAACCAGATGACCAATTGGACATAGATGTAGCTCTAACATTCTCTGAAATATAACTTCACCTTCATAGTCAAGGAATATAACTCCTAACTCAGGTTTATAATGCACAACATTGGGTGTATAGGGACCCTTATCTGGCAAGTCAAGATTCAGCATAGAAATGTCCATACTCTGATGACCCTTCAGGACTTTATCTAAGGAGAACCTTGTTTCATGTTCGTTCCTTAGGAATGGTCCATCATTAGGATCAGAGATCTTGAGTTTCTCCTTCCCATCTTTCTTCAAAGAAGGCCTGTCAAGGACTGCAACATACCTGGATATCTGTTTGATGAGATTGGTGATGGTGTCCTTGATAATCACCTTATGTCTTGACTTGGATCACTGAATGGCTTGCCTGATCTCCATTCATTCGCTATATCCATATCGGCTAAGGTAGGAAGGGTACTTGGTTATGGCATCGAGATTGTCCCTGGTGATGAGCATTGAGACCAGTGTTCCACCGTCTTTTAAACATCCACTGATGTTGATGCTGATAATTGGGCTGGGACTCACTCTTTTCTTCAGCCTTGCTTCGCTCCACCGTTTGTCCTTTTCCACCAGCTTCAAGTTCTTCTCATGCTCAGCTTCTGCAATGGAAAGAAATTTAGTCTGGGCTTGGACATCGTTCACCTTCTTGGACTTTCTCTTAGGGAGAATCTTTGCAGCTAGTGACTTTGCCAGCTTTAAGCTGTCTTAAGTCTGTTCTTCTTCTAAAGCTCTAGCTCTTCTTCAGCCCKTAATGCCTCGAGGCTTTCAGCTTCAGAAATGAAGTCGAACTCACCACCACTAGAGGTACGAAGAGGGATTTTTACTCTAGTCTGGTCGAGTGACTCCTTTAGCTGAGTCATCTGCAGGTCGATGGGAGCACTGGAGACTGGGTAGTCAGGAACCCACTTTAGTCGACCGTAGATGGTTGATGGAATTTGAAGTTGATATTTTGAAGTGATTACTACCTGAGAGGTAGAATCATCGAATAAGGGTTGTTGAGGGATATTGAACAATACCTTCAGTTTCCCTTCTTTGATGGAGCAGACTCTCTTTCCCTTTGCTCCCCCTGGGATGCAGAATCCCTGAGGGTGACTCCATTGGTGGCGGTTGTTGGCTTATGATACTTGATGGTAAAGTCATCTTCATTATCATCGTCATCGTCACCATCTAGGTCACTTCTAGGGTCTGGAAAGGTAGGTTCATCATCTTCATCATCATCATCTTCGTCTTCATAATCATCATCACCAGCAGCAGTGGTGAAGGAAGGATCATCATCCCTAGGGATGGCATCGACGGCCTTAGCTGAAACAGCTTCGGTGGTCATGATTACAAGAGAAGCAAATGCTTTAGCTCTAGGAGCTTTAGCTTCAACTGCAACTGATGTTGGAGTAGCGGCAGGATCAGGAAGATCAGCAGCATCAGATGGTCCAGCAGCGTTGGACCTCATTTCCCCCTCCCTGGCTAAGACTTGAGAGTATAAGCCAGAGAGTTCGTCCAAGCGCTGATGCTGGAGAACCATCATATCCTCTAGCCTTGACAGAGCACTAGCTAGAGTTGTCGTTGCCTCAAGCGTCTCATTGAGATGAGAGGGATCATCGACAAAGAAAGAAGGTGGGATCACTGGAGCTGGTTGACTGACAACATCTAGGATCTGTTGAAGAAGTCCGGTCTGCTGAACGGCGAGAGCATGAGCATCATCAGCCCTGCTAGAGAGAATAGCAATGGCGTCAGTGTTGGCTCGAACAGCTTATTGGAGAGTCAGGAGGTGACTCTGAAATTCTTGAACGTCCGCTCGGAGAGCTGAGAGGTCCGCATCAAGTTTAGCCTTGCGGGGCATCTCTTGGTGAACTTCAGTTACCCTGGAGAGAACCGAATCAACAGCAGGGAGGAGGAGTTTGATGTCAGATGCCATATCATAGTCATCATCAATCTCTTCATCCTCTCCAACTTCTTTCTCTCCCCCGTCCTCTTTCTCTTCTTCAGCATCTGGCTGATGCGTAGAAGAAGGACCTGCAAAAGAGAGGAAGTATGAGCAACAAAAGCTTGAGGTTAGTAGAAATGAAGGGGTAGGAAGATGGAATACCTGGGGGTCCATCAATGACATCAAAAGGATTGTCACTGGCATGAGCAAAGATGTCGTCGAAAGGATGGACATCCGTATGCTGAGGAGCATCGAGAGGAGCAACCTCAGGTCCAGTGGTGTGTGTCTCAGTATTAGGGAGGACAGTCGCTGATACATCATTGACACGTGTAAAGACCAAAAAAAGAGGATAAGAGAAAATGGTTGAGAAAAGACGAAGGTGTTCAGCGGTGGTGGCGCTGATATTCACACCTTTAGTGATTTGGGTCACTAAGGTGGTTGGGGTAGGTGCCACTGATACGACAGTGATGGGAGGAATCACTGAAGAGCTAGGAGGGTTAGCTAAAGGTGCCTCGGGGTTAAGGCTAGTGTCAATAGCTGAAACCTGTCGAGAGGCTTCAGCCAGAGACGTGGCTATCCCCATTTTGGCCTTCTTGGCTCTCTGAGGAGAACCAAGAGTTGGTTGAGAAAGTTGTTTTGAAGAGGTTTTAGTGCTTGGGCTAGACTCTGGGGGGGGAGTTACCCTTGTCTTGGCCACCTGAGTTGAAGAGGTAGTGACATACACAATAGAAGTTAGCACCACATCACTGTCCCTCAGCTTATGATCCAGAATCCTGGATTCAATCTTGGAAACCTCCGGTTACCTTCCGTGGAGTAATGATCTCCAAAGATCATCACAAAGACCATCGAAAGAAACATGGTGTAAGGCACCATCTTTTCTCGCTGGTGCTTGTTCAGCTTAAGCACCAAGTCATCAAAAATGACTGCAACATAATTTATATTGCGACATTGAATTACGGATACGCCAATGGTCAACGCGATCCTAGAGGCCTGGTCCTGGCCTCCCGTCTTTCCACCCATGCACCGGATGAAGTGAGAGAACATGTATTGCTAGACAGTTGACATCCTGTTCTTCTCGATCTTCGAGAAGGACTTCATGTGAGCATTTGAGTCCTTCTTCATTGGCCATTGATAGCCAATGGCGTCGAGACACTCGATGATCTCGGCCGTTATGGGTTCGCTGTCGTAGGGGCCTTTAGGAAGGCGAAGAGCCGTCCTCAAGGTGTTCACGCCAAACTTCACTTACATGCGATTGAAGGTGAAGTTGACCTGTTCAACCTGTCTTCCAGGCTTGACCTCGACGTCCACAACCTCAGCAGTGAACCAGAACTGCTGGAGAAGTTCTTTCACCATTATGGGTTCATGGTTGAGTGCGAAGCCGAGTGACGACTATTTGAGGAAGTCGGCCGCTTCTTGGTAGTCCGCCTTTGATGAGGGGATATCCAAAAAGGCAATATGGTTGTTGGCCTTAAAGGATACCTCATCAAGAGAAAAGTTAACATTCTTGGCTGCCATCTGTTTTTAATAAGAATAAGATAAAACATGTTGTTAGTAAAACCAAGATTGTTTTGGGAGAAGAATATAGATAAGTTTTTGAAATAATATAAACTTCTTTTGAAAAATCCTTAAAGAAGATTTAGGGTTTTTCAAGTAGAATGTGTTTAAAGAAATAAGATTATAACCAAGTAAGAGTTGGTTAAATAATCTTTGTTGTTTAATGTTTTAAGAGAACAAGTTTCTTGAACTGATTAAACAAATTTCTTAGAAGAAGATAAAGAAAAGAGATATTGACCTTTTTGCGCGTCTCAAAGCGTTGCGCATAGTAAATAGAGAATGTCGTTCATGACTGGATGGCATTAAATGAGGTAGCGTAATGACAGTACCTTTTTGTGCATCTCNTGTCGTTCATGACTGGATGGCATTAAATGAGGTAGCGTAATGACAGTACCTTTTTGTGCATCTCAAAGCGTTGCGCATAGTAAATAGAGAATGTCATCATTAAGACGGTTCATTAACTATTTTCTTTTAAAAACGAAGAGTTTTTAAGAAAATGAAGAGTCATACAATGTTTAACTAAACACTGAAAAGACCGTTTAAAACATTTTATCACTGAAGATGAAAGACTTCAGTGAGGGTTTTAAGACATCAGTGTCAATGATAAGAGAATCACTGAAACTAGCATTTAAAAACATTTTAATCACTGATCGAGAAGGTTCGGTGATAAGTATAAAGATGTACTTATATATGGTCAGTGATAAAAGATAACTGAAACCAACTTTTAACACTTTACACACTGAAGAAGAAAAGCTTCAGTGAAGGTTTTAAGTAGAAGAAAAGAGAAAAGTAATCATACCTGAGAGAGAATAGATATATTTACTCAAAATTTCAGTGTCAGAGATAGAGCACTGAATCATTTCACTTACTAAGTGATGTTTAATAGCTGAAGATTAGTCTTCAGTGTTTAACATCTCCAATTCGCTGATCAAGAAGTTGAATCTTGTCTCATCAAGAGGCTTGATGAAAAGGTCAGCGAGTTGATACTCAGTTGGAACGAAGTGAAGTTCAATATCACCATTCATAACATGATCTCTGATAAAATGATATCAGATCTCAATATGTTTGGTCTTGGAGTGAAGTACAGGGTTGTTTGCAATTGCAATAGCACTAGTGCTATCGTAATAGATAGGAACCTTTGAAAATGAAGATTATAGTCTATCAGCTGGTTTTTCATCCAAAGAATTTGGGCACAACAACTACCAGCGGCTACTTATTCAACTTCAGCTGTTGATGTGGACACTCAGTTTTGCGTTTTGCTTGTCCAGCTCACCAACTTTCCACCTAGAAGTTGATAGCCTCCAGTGGTGCTTTTCCTATCAATTTTGCAACCTACAAAATCACTATCCAAATAACCGATTAGGTCAAAACCTGAACCTTTAGGATACCAAAGACACATGTTAGGAGTTCCCATAAGATATCTTTGGGTCGATTAGCTGTCAGATACAGCAGGGAGCCGATCATTCCTATATAAACAGTAACGTTTACAGGTTTTCCATTTGGATCCTTGTTGAGAGAGAGTGGAGGAGCCATTGGAGTCTTCATAGATGAATTGTTGGATAGATCAAACTTCTGTAGCATGTCACGAACATACTTACTTTGACTGATAAAGATACCTTTATCTGATTGTTTGATCTGGAGAACTAAAAAAAAGGTTAGTTCTCCCATCATGCTCATCTGATATTCTTTCTTCATGCGATCAGCGAACCGAAAACACAAAGGGGGATTAGTGGAACCAAATATAATATCATCGACATAAATTTGGACTAGAATGATGTGACCCTTAACTTTCCTAAGAAATAAGGTCTGGTCAATCTTTCCACGAGAGAATTTTTTAGCGATGAGAAATGAGGAAAGGGTATCATATTAGGCACGAGAAGCCTGTTTTAACCCATAAAGAGCTTTATCTAACCTGTAGACATGGTTTGGATACTTAGGGTCCAGAAACCTGGAGGTTGTTCAACATAAACTTCCTCTTGAAGTTTCCCATTTAGGAAAGCGCTCTTTACATCCATTTGGTAGACTTTGAAGTCTCTATGGGCAGCAAAGGCTAGAAAGAGTCGAATTGCTTCGAGTCTAGCCACTGCTGCGAAGGTCTCATCATAGTCGATTCCTTCTTCTTGTCTATAATCATGAGCAACAAGTCGAGCCTTGTTACGGGTAACCACACCATCTTCATCCAACTTATTGCGATAAACCAATTTAGTGCCTATCACTGATTTGTTAGACGAACGTGGGACAAGGTACCAGACATTGTTCCTATCAAACTCAATGAGCTCCTCTTGCATGGCAAGGACCTAACTAGGGTCAGAGATAGCATCATTGATTTTCTTGGGTTCAACTAAAGAAAGAAAGYTGACAAAGAGACATATATTACCTAGACCACGACGAGTCTTGATACCTGTATTGGATCACTAAGAATTTGATGAATTGGATGGTCTTTTGTCCATCGTTGAGCCGGTAGAGGAATTTCATCTGAGTATGTGAGTTCATGAATAGAAGATGAGGCTTCAGTTGCAGTATCTTCAGCAATATGAACTATCGCCAAAGGAGCCTCAGATTCAACGACTAAAATAGGTTCAGATACTGAAGGCATTTCATTCACTGATTGATCAGTGTTTGAAGTAGAGGGAGGAACACAGCTAATGGGCATAGCAACGATCTCTGAAGAAGATGCATTGGAGTGACTAGCTGTAACTGGAATGATGAGTGGATCATCTTCAGCTTCAGGAGATTTAGTGTTGAGAGGAGCACTGTAGGAAGCTTCAGATTGTCTATAGTGAGAGAACATCCAGTTTTCTAATTCATCCTCATCATTTAAGATGGATTTTGAATTAGCTGATTGAGATTCATCAAAGGTGACATGAATAGATTCTTTTATCGTCTGTCTCCGTTTGTTGAATACTCTGAAGGCTTTAGATACTGAAGAATATCCAAGAAACATTCCTTCATCAACTTTGGGATCGAACTTTCCAAGTTGGTCGCGATTGTTGAGAATATAACAAGTACAACCAAATATATGAAGAAAACTTATAGAAGGTTTTCTTCTATGAAAAAGTTCATAGGCTGTCTTCTTTAATCTTTTCACGATCAGCGATCGATTTTGAGTGAAACAAGCGGTGTTGACAGCTTCAGCCCAGAATTGAGTAGGGAGATGGGATTCGCTGAGCATTGATCGAGCAGCCTCAATGATGGTTTGATTTCTTCTTTTAGGACCCCATTCTGTTGTGGAGTCCTCATTGAAGAAAAGTTGTGAGAGATTCCCTTGTCCTCAAAGAAGTTATCCATACTACTGTTTTTTAATTCAGTATCATGGTCACTTCTAATAGATCGTACTTTAACGTTGTTGAGTACTTCTATTTTTCTTGATGAACAAAATGATTACTTCAGGTGCTTCATCTTTGGATCTGAGAAAGAAGACCCAAGTGTACCTGGCATACTCATCAACAACGAAAAGTGTAAACTTCTTTCTGGCTAAGGATTGCACTTTGACTGGACCAAAGAGATCTATATGCAATAGCTGAAGAGGTGCAGTCACTGAAAAGATTTGCTTAGACTTAAAGCTAGCTCTTGTGTGTTTTCCTTGTTCACATGCTGAGCAAAGAGATTCCTTTGCAAAAGAATGTTGAGGAAGACCAACGACAAGATCATTTCTTGACAGCTCGCTGAGTGTCTTGAAGTTAAGATGAGAAAGCTGTTTGTGCCATAGCCAGTTAATGTCTGACGAGACCTTAGAGAAGAAGCAACTGTTCTCAGTGAGAGAGGAATTCATATTGATGATATATACATACTAGGCAAGAACCGGTTAAGGCAACCTTATCATCTTTGTTAAGAACGTGACATGAATTCTTAGAGAATTTTACTGTGTAGTCTTTATCACACAGCTGACTGATGCTAAGAAGATTGTGCTTTAGTCCTTCAACATATGCAACACGTTTGAACGTTGTTACACCATTGGTTAATATACCAAATCCTTTAGTATATTCTTTTCTGTTTCCTCCAAAGGTTAAGGAAGGTCCTCTTTCTTCCTTGAAATGAGTTAATAGAGATTTGTCTCCAGTCATATTTCTTGAACATCCACTATCAAGATACCATATACCTTTGACGTCCTACACAAGGAAACAATTTAAGAATGCTATTGGTACCCAGTTATTGGGGTCCAAAGTTGTTAGAGGCTTCAACTACTAGTGCTGAGGAATTAGCATCAGTAGATGGCATCACTAAACATGAAGAGGTTTAAGTGGAAAGAGGAACATCTTCTTACACTACTAAAGTAGTTTCAGAGGAAGTCTTCTGTTGATCCCAGATCTCTCAATAACACTTATAATCTAGTTATGAATAACCAAATTATAGTGATTTTACGAAGAAATTTAAGAAGACTCAAAAGTAATATATGAATATTCAAGAACAGTTTGACCTTCAAAGGTTTTACTTTATTGATAATAAAACGTAAAACACAAAGAGGACTTCTCACGTATGCA
>NC_037529.1:24176480-24177488 GCF_001531365.2 Cynara cardunculus var. scolymus
GAGTATATATCTCTGAAGCGTAGGAGTAATCTTCTGTAGTTTATGACAGTTGAGATYTCTTGAATGAGATGGTTTCCCACTTCCCTTGGCACGTGGCTTCTRYCHAGTCTGTCTCTAATATTTTTCTGAAACCATTCAAGTGATTCGGTTGAGTACTTGAAGGCTTCAKACATTCTAAAGAACTTTTTCACCCCAAACTCATTCTTGTAAACAAGTCCGAATTCGGGTTGAGACAAGACAGAGGCAGAACGTATCTCCTGCAGGCCCTGGAATTCTTCGTTTGGTGGAGCATAGGATAGTCTCTCAATGCCCAGCCTTAGCACAATCTTGAAGTCTGTTTTCACTCTTAGCTTTACCAGGGACTCAATTGTCTTTACTATCGCTCGATTTGCCATTCCAAACCTTATCTCATGATCCTGCCCTGAGCTGTATAGGCGTATAATTCGATTAAGTTGTACGAGTTGAGATTAATGAGATCATTTTCGTTGAACACGCTAATGATCCCATGGGCTCTCTCCACGGTGAACTCAATGTATCTGATAGCTCGGTTGGCAAAGGATTTTATCTTTAAGTCCATGACTCTCCTTATTCCTTCATTCGAGAAGACAACTCGAGGATCTTGAGTAGTTTGTCTGACGAAACGATGGTGTAGGAGATCCATTGATTCGGGCGATAGGATTGGAGGATTTGTTGACAAACTTTCATCGCAATCATGGTACATGTATTGATGGATATTTTCCATCATTACTGGTTCCGTGGGTGGCTCTTGAGGTCTTCTCCTCATCGATTCCATCTGCTGAGTAATTTCGTCCACTAGGCCTGTTGGAGGATTCCTTGAGGAAGAGGGAACATCCGATTGCACCATTGGTTGTGTTTGGGTTGGTTGGGTTAGGGTTATTATAGGTTCTGGTTGTTGGGGTGATGAAGGTTGGGTTGTAGTGGACTCTGGTTGTAAGGGTGAAGAAGGTTGGGTTATAGTAGGCTCTGGTTGTATGGGTGAAGAAGGTT
>NC_037529.1:24180118-24180906 GCF_001531365.2 Cynara cardunculus var. scolymus
TCTGGTTGTATGGGTGAAGAAGGTTGGGTTATTATGGGCTCTGGTTGTAGAGAAATGATGAAAGGTTGAGTTGTGAGGGGTGTTGGTGACGGGGTTAAGGGTAGGTTTATAGTTGGTGTAGGAGAAAAAAGTTGATGTGTTTGTGGAGTGGTTGGTTCTTCATCGGCTGAGGAACTCTGGTTCAAGGGAACTTGGATATGCGGTTGATCATCAGAGGGCAAGGCCTCTGGTTCCCTTGCTTGGGTTTCTTGAGGTGAAGGTTGGTGTGGTGCTGGTTGCTGTGGTGCAGTGGATGTTGCTGTGTATGCAGCCACCGCCTCTTTCTCCCCCTCACGAGGGCCAAGGCCTTGATCCTCGGGCTCTTGGTTGTCGTGGTGCCTTTTTTTGCTCGGGCGGCTGGTTGAGCAAGAGGCTTGAGACCTCTTCTTCTTCTTGTCCTTCCTGAGGGATGTAAGATACTCCCTCAGGGATGCCTTTCTGGTGGTCTCCTTCATTGAACGAAGGAGAGTTGATGTACGTCGTTGTTCATCGACGATCATTTTAGTCAGAGCCCTTGTTGGTTGGATGGCTCGATGAACAAACTTTACGCTGATATCGTTGAAAGAGGAGACCAGTGCTCTTGATAGTGCTTGCATGTCTGCCTTTGTGGCAAACTCGGTGGTGGAGGTGGAGGTTGTAGGTTGTGATGGGATGGTGGAGGTTGAAGTTGGTGGGGGAATAGGGAGGTTGGCGATTAAATCTTTCACCTCTGCAGTGAAGGAAGAGAAGGCTTCATCGAATGAGGGGCC
>NC_037529.1:24181006-24182662 GCF_001531365.2 Cynara cardunculus var. scolymus
AGCGATGAGCCTAGCCTTATTTCTGACAACCACACCATCTTCATCTTTCTTATTCTTGAATACCCATTTAGTACCAATGATCGTCTTTTTCTCAGGGCAGGGTACTAATCTCCAGACTTTAAGAGCTTCGAACTGATTCAACTCTTCTTGCATTGCAATTATCCAGTCCGGGTCCACTAAGGCTTCTGAAACCTTAGTCGGTTCTATGTTACTCAAGAAAGTGGAATATAAGCATTCATTAGCAGTTGCAGACCTTGTACGAATTGGTGCTGAAGGATCACCAATTACTTGATGTAAAGGATGACTTCTGGTCCACTTCGTGCAGTGAGGTAGGGGGTGTACGAACTTTGATCTRGATTTGGATCAATGTAAGTACATTGGGGGTTTATTCGAATAGGTTTAGGTGAAGATTCGGTATTTGAGTTAGCCACAAGTTGATCATCTGTTTGAGGTAAAGCAATAGCATCTTGTACTKMTGACGATCCACCCTCTTCACACTGAACAGAATTGATWGGATTTTCCATCTCTATCTCTTCATCGATTTCTTCTTCCGTTTCAGTTACAGGTACATCAGGAGATGGACCTGATAATTGTTGTTCTGATGAACTGTCCCTGATCAAAATAATTGACTGATTAGGCTTGTTGTCAAAATATTCATCATAAAAGTGTTCAAACAAAAAATCTAAATCAATCTTATTTGAATTAGAAGATTCAGGAGTATCAAGCTCAGAATGACTAGCATTACGCGTAGTATTAATTATAAGACCGGGTCCTGAACTGAATTGTTCAGAAGCCACATCAATGACTTCATCAAAGGATACGTTTACGCTCTCATTGATGATTTTGGTCCTCTTATTGTAGACCCTGTATGTGGCTGATGTCTTTGAATAGCCTACAAAAAGACAGCTTCATCAGCTTTGGCAGCGAACTTTCCTCTGTCCTCTTTATCGTTCAAAATAAAACATCTACATCTAAAGACTCGAAAAAAGTTAATGTTAGGTATTCTCTTGTTAATGATCTCATATGGAGTTTTACCAAACCTTTTGTTTATCAAGGAGTGGTTTTGGGTAAAACAAGCAGTTGCGACCACTTCAGCCCACAAAAATAATGGAAGATTAGAATATGTGAGTAATGTCCTCGCTGCTTCCACTAGCGTTCTGTTTTTGCGTTCAACCACACCATTCTGTTGTGGTGTTCGGGCTACCGAGAAAGTATGAGAAATAACGACGGATTCGAGATATGCATCGAGTGTCTTGTTCTTGAATTCAGTACCATTATCAGTTCTGATTTTCTGAACCTGAAGTTGCAGATTAATCTGGACTGTCTTCAAGAAAGAGATTATAGTCTCGGCTGCTTCATCTTTAGATCTCAGAAAATGAACCCAAGTATATCTGGAATAGTCATCAACTATAACCAGGACATACTTCTTTCCGTTTATGCTTTGGATTCTCATAGGACCACAKAGATCCATATGAAGAAGATGTAGAGGACGTTCGGTGTTAAACTCTGTCTTCAGCTTATGGGAAGCTTTCTTCAATTTACTCATTTCACACGCACCGCATACGTGATCTTTTTGAAACTTYAGTTCCGGGATACCTTTGACCAAGTTGTTCGACACCAACTTGTTTAAATTCTTGAAGTTAAGATGAGAAAGGC
>NC_037529.1:24182917-24184374 GCF_001531365.2 Cynara cardunculus var. scolymus
TGTGTAATTACAATTACAAAGGAAAGACTATTAATATTAAGGAAAATAAAGCTAAACTAATTACAATAAAGCTAAGTAAATGGAGAAACTTGAATACAACATTTTAGCTCTAATCTTGAACCCAACACATATGAATCCTTGAAGAAACAACATAACATTGTTTAAGCATAATATCTCTCTTAATCTTTCAATTCTTCTTCTCTATTCAGTTTTTGTGGAGGTGATTTGCATTTTTGTTTATTTGAGGCGGCATTGAAGAAAAGAAATATGATATGGGTTTTTATTAATGTAAGTATATTATTTTTGTTTTTTAATTGGAGACATATATATTCATGTTCCCTCTAATAAGTACTCTTTTAATTCTCATTATTTCTTTCTATTCCGTTATAATTTTTCATCTTCTCTTCATGGTATACCTCTATAATAATCTCTCTATTAATATCTCAATTCTTCCTCTCTATTCATGTATAATTTTGTGGTACACCTCTTTAGTTGGAGACATTCATATTAAAGTTAGAATTATGAGGCATATGAATTTTTTTGTGTATGGATAAAGTGGCATATGAATCCTTGAAGAAACAACATAACATTGTTTAAGCGTAATATCTCTCTTAATCTTTCAATTCTTACTCTCTATTTAGTTTTTTGTGGAGGTGATTTGCATTTTTGTTTATTTGAGGCGGCATTGAAGAAGAGAAATATGATATGGGTTTTTAATAATGTAAGTATATTATTTTCGTCTTTTAATTGGAGACATATATATTATAGAAGAAACCACGTGCAAAGACGTGTCCTCTTCTCAAAACAAGAAAATACTTTATTTTTTTCTCATTTTCTCAAGCTTTCTCCAACCTCAATATTTGTTTTTTATTTTTGATATTTACATTTAAGATTCTTTAATTAGGTTGTTTCAACCTATTCATGTTTCCCCTAATAATTACTCTTACACCTCTATAATAATCACTCTATTAATCTCTCAATTCTTCATCTCTATTCATATATAATTTTGTGGTACACCTCTTTAGTCGTATACATTCACATTAAAGTTTGAATTATGGAGGCATATGAATTTTTTCTGTGTGTGGATAAAGTGGCATATAAATCATTGAAGAAATAACATAACATTGTTTAAACATAATATCTCTCTTAATCTCTCAATTCTTCCTCTCTATTCAGTTTTTTTGTGTAGGTTCTTTTAATTGGAGACATTCACACTAAAATTGGAATTATGCAAGCATATGAATCTCTCTATTAATCTTTCAATTCTTCCTCTTTATTCGGTTATAATTTGGTGGAGGCGATACGCATTTTTGTTAATTTGAGGCGTCATTCAAGAAGAGAAATATGATATGGTTTTTGTTAATGTAAGTATATTATTTTTGTCTTTTAATTGGAAACATTCACACTAAAATTGAAATTAAAATTAAATATATAAAACTACAAAAAAACTTACTAAT
>NC_037529.1:24186123-24187472 GCF_001531365.2 Cynara cardunculus var. scolymus
TCTTAATACACTCACCTTTTAAATTGAGAATCAAAACCTTTTGAAACTTTCCTCTTCTTGTTCCTGAGCAGATTCTTCAAAATTCTCCAGAGCAATATTTCTAATATGCAATGTGTGTGTGCCTTTTCCTTTACAAAAACTATATATACATATTACAAGAAGAGGAGAGGATGGCGGCTCCTTAAGCCGACCTCCCCTATTTATATTAAAATAAATTAATAACTCCATGCACCCACTTCTCATACCATATATATATATATATATATACAAACCTGAATAAAATACAGACTATTACAATATTCCCTCCTTAAAAGGATTCCGTCCTGGAATTCACTTAAGCAAAAAGGCAGGGATATTTCATTYTCATTTCCGACTCTGGTTCCCAGGTGGCATCTGATCCTTTATGATAACGCCACTGAACCTTTACTAACCCAATCTCTTTGTTTCGTAACTTCTTCACCTTATAATCAGTAATCTGCTCAGGGGTTTCTTCAAAACATAACTTTTTATCTACCTTAATCTCAGGTAATGGTACTGCAACATCTGGACTTATTAGACACTTCCTCAAATTTGACACATGAAACGTGTCATGAATTCCACTTAATTCTAAAGGAAGTTCTAACCTATAGGTCACTTCTCCAACTATCCCAATAATAGGAAATGGTCCAACATATCTTGGACTCAACTTCCCTCTCTTTCCAAAACGTACTATTCCTTTCCAAGGTGATACTTTCAACATTACTTTATCACCTATTTGAAACTCAATCGGCTTCCGACGTTTATCTGCATAACTTCTTTGTCTATCTTGTGCCGCTTTTATTCGTTCTCGTATTACCCCTATTTTATCTGCAGTTTGTTGAACTAACTCAGGCCCAGCTAACTGTCTTTAACCTATTTTATTCCAACACAAAGGAGTTCGACATTTTCGTCCATATAAAATCTCAAAAGGTGCTGCCTGAATACTCGAATGATAGCTATTGTTATATGCAAATTCAACCAAAGTCAAATGACTATCCCACGACCCTCCGAAATCAATAACACAAGATCTCAACATATCTTCTAAAGTTTGGATAGTTCGTTCACTTTGTCCATCAGTTTGAGGATGATAAGATGTACTTAGCTTAATTTGTGAACCCATTTCCCTCTGAAAACTCTTCCAAAACTTAGAAGTGAAACGACTATCTCTATCAGAAACAATTGATAACGGAACACCATGTCGTGTTACTATCTCATCAAGATATAACTTTGCTAATCTTTCCATCGAATATGACTCTTTCATAGGTAAGAAGTGTGTAGATTTAGATAACTGATCCACTATTACCCATATTGCATCATACCCCTTCGATGTT
>NC_037529.1:24193202-24206913 GCF_001531365.2 Cynara cardunculus var. scolymus
TTAATACACCTCATGATTATAATCAATATTTTCACATTTTTTTATGATTTTGCATCAATTACAAAGTTTGATATAATAAATAAATATATATATTCTAAAAGAACAACCAATAATAATAAGTTAGATTAATATATCAAAAGTAATATTAATTCTTATTAGTTTAATATACAAAAATGATCAACGATTTATTTATCTAACTTCAATAAATTTTAAAAATTTTATTATCATCGCACTTTGCACATGTAAACACTAGTGTTTACATCCCCATTTCTAGTCCAGGTTATGCAGCGGGAGATGGAGAGTCGGCGAACAAGAAAACCAATCGACAGTCACCGGAGGAAGGATCACGGCGACGAACAGAAGAAATTCGAGGGTGAAGATCAGAAGAAAACCGAGTGGGAGTCTCGAGTCGGTAAGTCGAGAGGAAGTTTCTACGGTGTTTCAAAGAAAAGAGGCGAGACGGAGAATCGAGGTTTGGGTTTCAAAGTTGAAGAATCGCTTCACAGGTATGCTACCAGTTTCTTTGTTACAAATTTTCCGGAAGCTTTAGATGAGAAGTTTCTTTGGGGAAAGATGAAGAATTTGGGAAGGGTGGTTGATGTTTTTATTGCTAAAAAGAGGGACGCGAGGGGTTTGAGGTTTGGTTTTGTAAGATTCTTGGGTATTAAAGATGTCATTCAAATGGAAAAATCTTTATGTGAAGTTTCTTTTGGTTCATTAAAGCTTAGGGCAAACGTGGCTAAGTATGTTAGGAAAGCCACGAGGGAGGTGAAGGGCACGGCTCAGGTGAAGGGCACGGCTCAGGTTAAGAGAAATGCGCAAAAAGGGGAGGCCGAGCCTTCTGTAAGGAAGGAACAACAGGTTTTTAGAAGTTCCGGTTCGTATGTTGACGCAGTCAAGTATGGCGTAGGCAAAGAGGCAGTTAAATCCAAGGGGCAAGTGAGTCTTCCTATCAAGATTTCCTCTTCGAAAGAAATGAAAGGTAAGCTGAAATCGTCTCTTATTGGGAAGTTTCGTAGCTTTGATGTGTTATGTAATTTCCAAAAATTTGGGGAAGTTACATTTTCTCAGGAGTTGTTGGTCAGATATCTGGGAGGTTTGTATGTTCAGGTCTGATTAAAGAGTTATGCTGATGCTCAAAATTTTATGTATAATAACAAATGTGTTTGGAGTGACTGGTTTAGCGAATTAGACTTTTGGTCTGATAAGTTTATGGTCAAGGAAAGGATAGCTTTTGTCACGATTCATGGTGAGCCAATACATGTTTGGACCCCTAGTGTGTTTGCTGAAATTGTTGGGAGATGGGGAGAAGTTATAATTCCTGAAAATTGTTCGACAGATAGCAGGAATAGGGAATTTGGGAAAGTCGGTATTCTTATTGGTGAGGAAACATGGATTATGGATTCTCTTGAGTTAATTGTCGATGGGATTCATGTTCGAGTTCGTGTGGCTAAAGATATTGCGGAGGGCATGTCATTGGGATCCTTTTTTGAGGATGCTAACGGAGACTCGGAATCGGATTCGTTATGTCGTTCAGAGAATTTATTTGATGATGATGGTTTYCTTTCTTCATCTCCGGGTCAGTCAGATTCCTCGTAGGCTGGGCAGGCAAAGGAAGTTGAAGTGGATCAGTTGAATCTGGGTTGTCGGAATGGTTCCTCGAACAGAAATAAAAGCAGGGAACCCAATCCTTCTAGCCATGATCTGCATGGGGATATAAATGTTGAGGTGGGTGGTATTAACTCTTGTGAGGTTATCTTCGATAAGGGCTTTGGATCGGATAAAAATGTGGACTTTAAAAGTGGGCCGTTGGCGAGCAATTTTAATTCCCCGAGGCTCCAAGATGGGCCTGATTCTCAGGACGGCCCGTTTGGGTCTGTGCCTTCTAGGGATATCGGGAACGAGGATTTAGATCTCAATGCCTCTCCGAAGAGTTTTGGTTATACAGTTTAGGTGGATGGCCAGAGAGAGGAAGAGTTTGCTCTGGTTGGAAATATAGGGGGACCTGCTTCCTACTTGGATGGTTATGAATATGAACTTGAAGATAGTCAAGCTTGGTCGATTGTTTCGAGGAAAAAGGAATTGCGTCTGAAATGTCGAAGGAAGTACGGAGCTAGGTCTAAAAAGGTTCCGGAGGTCGAGGAGCCCATTACTGAGGTWGTAGACCAAGACAGGGATGTAGAGGAGGTTCCGAATGTTGATTTGGATTCCGAGGTTCCCAATTTAGAAGTCGATGAAACTATTCGGGTTGGTTGTATGGTTGGTTTTGATTTGGAAGGGAAAGAAGATTTGGATAGAGATTATTTGCAAGTTGATGGAGAAATTGGTTGTCTATGTTAAAAATTCTTTCGCTTAATGTCAATGGTCTTGGGGGAGGTGTTAAAAGGAATTGGGTTAAGGATCTCAAGTAGGATAATAGAGTGAACTTTCTTTGTATACAGGAGTCTAGAATCTCCTCTCTTCCTAAAGAGTTTTTATGCTCTTCGGTGTGGGGGGGTAGGAATGTTGAGATGGCTTCGGTTGATCCGATTGGTATGTCTGGTGGTCTGGTATCTTTATGGGACTCTTCTTTTTTCATCAAGTTAAACTCTTTCTCGGACAGAAACTTTTTGTTAGTTATTGGCTCTTGGCGCCCCAACGGGGTCACGTTAGGTATTTGTAACGTCTACGCTCCTCAAGATGCTAGTGGTAAAGAGCGGTTGTGGTCTACCCTTAAGGATCTTGTGGAGTCTTTAGTTGTTGATGCTTGGATTTGCTGCGGTGATTTCAATGTTGTTAGACGTCGGGAGGAAAGGGTTGGGTCAGAGTTTGATGCTGGGAGTGCCTTGGTCTTCAATAATTTTATTTCCGAGATCGGGTTCTTGGATCTCAAAATGGGTGGTCGTAAGTTCACGAGAAAAAGTGCGGATGGCTTTAAATGGAGCAAACTTGATCGTTTCTTGGTATCTCAGAGTTTTCTAGCCTTATGGCCTAAGGCTTGTGTGACGGCGCTGCCGTTTCTTTATTCGGATCATTGCCCTATCCTGCTTGACGGCTGTGAAGTGGACTTTGGACCGATCCCTTTTAAACTTTTTAATTCTTGGCTTAATGATCCTGATTTTGTTCAGATGGTGAAAGAGAGCTGGATAAAAAATCGCAATGGTTTCTCGAATCCTAACAACATTCGGTTTCTTTTCTACAATTTAAAGCGGCTAAAGGTGAAGATCAAAGCTTGGAATATTTCAAAATCGGCCTCCTCAAGATCCGAGAAGGCCTTGCTTATGGCTAAGATCAATGATCTTGATTCGATTGTGGTAGCTGGTAATCTGAATGTTGATGTCGCGCAGACTAGAATAGAGACTCTGAAGCGTATTTTGGAGATTGATGAAGCGGTTATTAGTGATCTCAGGCAAAAGGCCAAAGCTCGGTGGACTCTTGAAGGAGATGAAAACTCTCGGTTTTTCCATGGTATTCTTCGATGCAGATTTAATAAGTTAAATATTCATGGTATCGTTGTAAATGGAAGATGGACTCGTGATCCGTTAGAGATGAAAAAAGCTGCTTTTGAATTTTTCAAAGAGAAATTTTCGGAAGATAAGGTGTGTAGACCGTCTTTCAAGAGCAATCATTTCAAAAGAATCTCGCTAAGTCAAAAGGAGTCGCTCGAGTTGCCCTTCTCTTTTGAGGAGGTAAAATCTGCAGTTTGGGGTTGTGGTAATGAAAAAGCGCCGGGGCCTGATGGTTATTCCTTTGCCTTCTTTTAAAAGTTTTAGGATGTCATTAGGGACGATGTTTTCAAAGCGGTCAAATCCTTCGACGCAAATGCAGAAATTGGAAGGGGATGCAATGCGTCTTTCATTACTCTTATTCCAAAGGTAAAGGACCCTTTGTCGTTCAAAGACTTCAGGCCGATTAACCTTATTGTTTGTGTTTGTAAAATTGTTTCCAAGTTGCTGGCTAATAGACTCAAAGGGGTGTTGGATTCGATTATCGGGAAGGAGCAGTCGGCTTTTATTAAGGGTCGAAGCATTCTGGATGGCCCGCTTATCGTTAACGAGACTATTTCTTGGGCCAGAAAGACAAAGCGTAAAATATTAATTTTCAAAGCTGATTTTGAGAAGGCTTTCGATAATTTGAACTGGGAATTTTTAGACGAGGTTTTGGGGCAAATGGGTTTCAGTAATACCTGGAGAAAGTGGATTCGAGGAATTCTCTCTAATGCTAGTGTCTCTATTCTGGTGAACGGAAGTCCTACKGAGGAGTTTWTCATGGAGAAAGGAGTGCGTCAAGGTGATCCTCTTGCCCCTTTCCTTTTTATAATAGCTWTGGAGGCTCTTAGGGTGGTTATGTATGAAGCTCGTATCAAAGGTGTTTTTAATGGGTTGTCKCTTCCCAGAGGTGGACCTAGAATAGAGATTCTTCAATATGCTGACGACGCTCTWTTTATGGGGGATTGGTCGTTTTCGAATGGCCTAAATTTGATTCGTTTGCTTAGATGTTTTTATCTTTCTTCGGGGTTGAAAATCAACTTGCAGAAAAGCTGTTTATATGGCATTGGYRTGGRTACCGGTGAAGCTGAGTTTCTTGCTCAAAGAATGAATTGTAAGATCTCCTCTATTCCGTTTCAATATTTGGGTCTTCCAGTAGGAGCGCAGATGGGTAGAAGTAGTAGTTGGAATAAGTTAGTGGATAAGTTCCAAGAGAAACTCTCCGCCTGGAAGGCCAAGTCTTTATCGTTTGGTGGTAGGAAGATTCTTTGTAAATCGGTTCTTGGTAGTTTGGGAGATTATCTTTTTTCTCTGTTTAAAGTCCCGGAAAAAGTGCTTAGCACCCTTGAAAGCCTTCAGAATCAATTCATTTGGGGCCGGTCTGGGCAGAGTAGAAAAATTATCTGGGTTAGGTGGAAAGTTGCTTGCAACACTTTGGACAAAGGTGGTATTGGTATTGGTAGTTTGAAGGCGCTCAATTGGAGTCTTCTTGCTAAGTGGTGGTCGAGGTTTTTAATTGAAGAGGGTAGTCTTTGGAGAGATTGTATAAAGGCGTTTCATGGTGCTAGTGGGKGTATTTTTAGTGACGGTTGTAAGAWACCGGGTGTATGGGGAACTATYGCTAAATGGGATTCTCTCATTCGGAAAGTYGGGTTGAATGTTAATAATTTMTGGGCGGTTGACAGCAATGGCTCTCGCCGCTGGGCTTTATCCGAGGATGGGATTTTCTCGGTTAAGACGTGTCGGGGAAAGATTGACGAAGGGGTTTTACAATCTGACGGAAGTGTTTCGAAGTGGAACAAATTAGTTCCTGGTAAAGTGAATATGCTTATCTAGCGTTTTTCAAAGTCTAGACTCCCCACTAGAMATAATCTTTTCCTTAGAGGTGTCCAAGTGAGCTCAGTTCTCTGTCCTTGTTGCCTAAATCAAACAGAAACGGAAGATCATCTCTTGTTTGGTTGTTCGACTACAAAGGTGATCGATGCGTATGTAAAGAATTGGTGGTCGGGCTTTCCTTGCCAAGCTACCAATTTGGCGGAATTTTTTTTGCAGCACAATTTCCTTTCAAAGGGAAGAAGGTTAAGGAGGGATTGGAAGTAATTCTCATGGCGTTTATTTGGATGATTTGGACGAATCGAAATGTGTTGGTCTTCAACAAAACTGGTAAAAATCCGATGGTAATTTACAAGGATATTGTGCTTTTTCCTTTTAATTGGATTAGACTCAGATCGAAGTCTTGTAATTCTCTCGATTGGAATGTTTGGTATACCAGCCCTTTAACGGCTCTTTTGTAAGTGCTAGCATCTTGCTAGCCTCGGTGGTTTCTTAATAAGTTGTTGTTTCCAAAAAAAACACTAGTGTTTTATAAGATAAGTATAGATATGTATGCCAATGTTAGATTTGAAAATTGAAAGAGTCAACCCCAGCCAATTCACCAACAATTTTCATTAAGACTAGAATGAAATGAATAAGATAAAGCCATGACCGTCCATTTTCCTGATTCCGTTAAAGCATTTAGCACATGATCCGCCGGCGTAAACACTGCCGGAAAATCACATATTAAAAACGAGTAATTTTTTGCTGGCATTAATTTCCTCCACTTTCCACTCCCGCATTAAACCAAATTTGGTTTTCTTTTTCCCCATTCAGATCAGATTTTGATTTAATTTCATTCTATATATACATATCTTTCGATATTGAGTCAACATCTTGGTTTTTCTCAGTCGTATCAACTTTCAGGTGACCTTTTTTTGCCTTCTCTTTCTACATTTACGCATATGTGAAACGATTTTACTGTTTTGTCGCCCAATCTGAAGTTGTAGATCTAGGGTTTTTGAATGTTGAATTACATGGGTTTTTGTTTGTACTTGGGTTTGCACTTTCTGATTTGCAGTTAGAGCTTGTTCGTGATTTCACTTGAACGAGGTAAAATTTGGTTTCTGATGCTTTATTCGTTTAGATTTACTTAAACGAAGACCAAGTTTGTTTTGAATTTGTATGTCTAAGACTTCGATTTTTGTTTGTTTGGTAGAGTTTGATATCAAGATCCACATTTGAAGCGATAAACGAACATATTGCACAACAAATTTCTTGTAGTGAGTGAAGAAGATGAGTGAGGGACAGCGGTTTCAGCTGGGAACAATCGGCGCGTTAGGTTTATCTGTGGTTTCTTCGGTTTCGATTGTAATTTGCAACAAGGCGCTCATCAGCACCCTTGGTTTTACTTTTGGTAAGCCATTGATCTTGTACGCCATGTGTTGTAGTCTCTTTTTATTAGTATTTTTTTGGATGACCTTAGCTTCATACTGCTGAGTTGGCTTTCCAATCTGTCACTTTCTGGATGCAGTAATTTTACCAAGGCGTCTTTCCCTTGCATATTTGAATTTGAACTCATCTGGGGTGTCTGTGAATTGGCATTCTTAATTGTTTCTATGTGTTATTGACTATGTTTGTGCTTTCATCTTCTATTAACTGGATTTTTGCCTTCTTTTTTGGTTTGACTCCCTGTTTTCTTTCGAGTCAGAGTCCTTAAATGTAACTTTAACTTCTTTATTATCTGCATTTCTGCTGACGCCAAGACCTTGTTTTGATATTTTGTCATCCAAGTAAAGCATGCTGTTGGTTCATTCCTTTTGCAGTGTATCCACGTCACCAACACTGTCTTCTGCAACATGCTAGGGTATTTCTCAGAAACAATGATTTGATTCCCACTTGGTATTAGTCACAAATTCTCATTGGTTCTTGATCATGCAATCAGGGTATTTCATTTATATTTAGAGAGAGAAGAGAGAAGACACACATCTTTATCCTCATCGACAATGCATCCCCATATATGCTTCTCCCAACCATCACCACCAATGGCAACAACATGCATTATATTCCAAACTTGTTGGGGTGGGTTAGAAGCAAGACGTATAAAAAATCATAGTGATTTGAACCTATACTATGGCTTGGAACATGAATAACGTCCTCCCATGCTCTTTTATCTAGGGACAAGTCAATTGGTATATCTTCTTGTTCAGAACTTGCTCAACTATCTTCAATCATGTTAATTCTTGGTATCCCTATACCTTTCCTTAAGCCTACATTCTTCCCTAAGGCTGGAAAAGGCAACATAAAATAAAAATGGTTCGACAAGTGCATGTATCTAGAGCTGTAGCTTATCTCCTATTGGACTTTATGGTCATATCAACTAGTTTGCTTTATCAATTTTTATTTGCATTCACAATCTTGGCGACGTGCGAGTGTTTGTTAGAACAATGAACTCATTTTGAGTTTTTTTGGAGCTCTCAAGTTAATATAGCCTATAGCCATCCTAGAAGTGATCCTTCCCATCCATAAGTCATGGTTTTTAGGTTGGATTCTCGGAAGCCAATGTTAAGAAAGCGGAACCCCATATTTCATTCATATATAATATCATGTTCCTACATGACACAGATTGTCTGGAGAAGCTTATTGAATGGTGGACTTGACCAAAATGGTGGTTGGCTGCAAATCTCCAATTATATGTACTCCATTAGGGTTTAAGAGGTTGCGTGTTCAACAACAAGGGAAGATTTTGTTAGCATGTTTAGATCCCCTTAAAAAAGGCTATTCAGTGTTCCAGATTTTATTATGCTTCCCATTTTATTATGCATATAAGTACTCAAATCAATAGGTCACAGGTTTCAATTTGTGAATTATGAATGCTTATCTAGTTGCCATTTTTTTTGGTATATGACGTCGATAACATAAAAGTCATCAAATCTGAGGTGTGTCAGTCACATATATGCTGCCTTATATAGTTTATGCTTAATACTGTAACCTATGATTGTAGACAACAATACATAATGAGGTAAAAGCTGGTGGTACTGGACCACCAAATGCTGAGTTATCTCTGTGACTTGCATGTTTACTTTGACTTTAATAGAACTTGTTTCTTTTAACAGTATGCGCTTCCTAGAATTTCTAATATTTCGTGACCCAATTATAGAGTCAATGTTATATTTGTCCTATTAAATATTTGTATTCATAGGCATGGCTCATTTGTTCATACCATGGATATCAAGTGTATAATAAAATATCAAGTATTATTTCTGGCTACACTGCTAGAGTGAAAACCATTCAATGTACAAACCATGGACCTCGTACGTACATCCATGGAAAAGAATTTTTCAATGCCCACCTTTTAAATGCATTTATGATTTAACATAAACTAATTGTTTTCCACTAAAAATATGTACATCATATACTTGCTTCACCAGCTTAATTGGGAGTCTGATACTAAATTTATAAACATTAAATCACATCACAATCAATTACATCAAGTTTATTTTGTGTGATCGTTTAAATCTACTGTATTAGTCATTATTATGCTACGTGATAATTAATTCACTTGAAAATGTAGAAGTGGTATACAATATTGTCTAGCCTTTCTTTTCTCTTTGAACCATTGATTTCATTCCCTTTAGAGTCTTTTCTTTCTGAACTAGCAAGGGTTGCTAGTTTACCAACAGGGTAGAGGGATTCTAAAGTTGTCAATGTGAACCAACAATTTGAATTTCTCCCAAGTCGTTTAGAAACATCTTTGGTGTAATTTAATTTTTTTTTTGTGAAATTTTAAGACCTAAATCATATTTTTTTTGCAATTGTCTCTTGTTGGAGATCTTGACATTCCCAGATTCAATCAATTGATCAAAATAACACCAAGAACATGAAGTCAACAATGGTAGAAATTAGAGAGTAGAAAGAGAATATTCTTTAAAGCGTAGAATGTATTGAATGCTTCAAAATTACAATACCAAAGTTACACGCAAAGTTCTCTAAGATACCAAGATACAAAGTTACCAACCTATTTATACAAGGAAAATACAAAGGAAATAAAAAGCTTGAATACAACATTATAAGCAGAAAGCATTGAACCCAGCAGATCTGTTCTACGCTATTCCCTCCGTCCCTAATATAATGCAACAATTTCTAATTTGAGGTGTACTAAAATGAATGCAGCTTCTACGTTTTCATTTTTGGCTAAGTTTCAAATTGAAGGCCAATAGTAATTACTGCAAAAGATTGACGGCTTCAATTATGCTCCACAAAATTAATCTATTTTATTAGTATTGAGGGGGGTATGTTGGATATTTTACCAATATTCTCACACTTATGAACTCAGGGCCACATGAGACAATTTGATTTAGATGCTATTTTGAACTCTATGATGTGTTCACTTTTGTTGGGTTTGACTTGATTCCTTGTCCTCTCAGCTACAACTTTGACAAGCTGGCATCTTCTAGTCACCTTTTGTTCGTTGCATGTGGCATTATGGATGAATTTTTTTGAGCATAAGCCTTTTGATCCTAAAGCTGTCATGGGCTTTGGCATATTGAACGGGACCTCCATTGGGCTTTTGAACCTTAGTCTGGGTTTCAATTCTGTGGGGTTTTACCAGGTAAGGATTCCTCCTTGACACTGCAATTTATGCATAGAAGTCCCCATCGACTATGTCCGTAATTGGAGATTATAACTTCATAACCCTTAGTAGAGAATCATCATGGTTATGGAGGATCATAATTGACAGAATAAATGACAAACACTGAGGGAACCAAGTCTGTGTTCTATTCCACTAGTGTAAATCTTGCAAAATGGTATAAAATGTTATTCTGACTTGATATTTTTAAGAGTTTATTTGTAGGGTAATTTAGCGAAGTATCGTGGTTTTATTGCAGATGACCAAATTAGCAATCATCCCATGCACTGTACTTCTAGAGACTCTTTTCTTCAGCAAGCAATTCAGGTTTAGCTTTTTACACCTTTCTTTTCTTCTTTGTTCTGAAACAGATTAAGAACCTTAACAACTCATTCTTAGATCCAATTTCTTATACCATTTGCTCTTCAAGCTTTACTTGATCTTTGAAGGTCAGCATAAGAAGCAATATTTTCTTTTGTGATCTGTGGATGATCTTATTTCTAAACATAGTTGCCAGAATTGAACAATTCATAATTCGAATCTTACTATTTGGTTCAATTCGTCAAGCAAAACATACGAATCTCTTTATTGAATTGGAATGGATATTTTGAGTTGCAAACTAATAACTAAGTTGCCATTTGTATTGGCATATGGTTCTATAAATATGCTTGTGTTTCTTTTGTGTAGAGTACTAGAGCTTATTGATCCAGATCATAATTAGTGGCCACATGAATAGAAAACTCTTTTGTGTTGTTATTTGGTAAATCCTAAAGAACAGAATGGGACGAAATTAATGTTGTCGTGATTAACATTGATACGTCTTGGTTTAAAGATCACTAGATTCCTATACAATCTTTCTGAACAATTGTAATTTTCCTATTAGTTAAATGTAATAACAACACTACCGTGCCCAATCTTTAAGCAAAATCCAAGAATTTCTTTTTCCCTAATGTAGAAATACTGCTTTTTTGGTACCAATCAAAGCTATGAAGTGGACTATTTTTCTTAAGAGATAAGTTGCTTTTAAATTACTTAAAAAATGGGATTCGATTCACCATGAACAATTCTTGATTGGTTCATGCATCAACATTTATGGGTCTATATTTCTATGCAACTGGGACCAGTTTTACCATCACAACTCATATTACTTAATCAGCATCCCATTTACTTGTGTTAATATTTCTTCCCTGGCATCTACAGTAAGAAGATCCGTTTCTCACTTACTGTCCTCCTCATGGGAGTTGGTATTGCAACTGTAACCGATTTGCAGCTCAATGTCATGGGAAGTGTTTTATCGCTTCTGGCAGTCATTACAACTTGTGTTGCTCAGATAGTATCCTTGATTCAAATATGTTTACTTGGGATATTTTTCACAATGGATCTCACAAAATTGCATGATTATATGTTCAATCTTAACCACTCTATCTCAGATGACAAATACCATCCAGAAGAAGTTCAAGGTTTCTTCAACTCAACTCCTGTATCAGTCTTGCCCTTATCAGGCTCTTACTTTGTTCATCATAGGCCCATTTTTAGATGCCCTTTTGACGAATCAGAATGTTTTTGCTTTCAAATATACTCCTCAAGTGCTGGTGAGGACTAAATGCACTTTTTATCGATAGACATTATTGCTCTTTTGTCTCTTTGCCTAACTGTCTCAAATTGCAGGCTTTCATTGTCCTCTCTTGCCTCATATCCGTCTCTGTGAACTTCAGTACTTTCTTGGTAATTGGGAAGACATCTCCGGTGACTTATCAAGTATTGGGTCATTTAAAAACGTGCCTAGTTCTTGCTTTTGGCTATGTTTTGTTGCACGACCCATTTAGCTGGCGAAACATTCTTGGCATCCTCGTTGCTGTTGTTGGTATGGTACTCTATTCTTATTTCTGTACCCGTGATGCCCAGCCAAAGGCCAATGAAGCATCAACACAACTGTCTCAGGTATAACCACAAAATTCGAAGTCTAACTTATCTTTCTACACACTAGTCTTGTATATATATGCCCTTGGATGGTTAACTGTTTCTGTAATGAGAGTTTAAGGAAAAGTAACATGTAACCATCACCATCACCATCACCATCAAGTCCTTGAGAAAACGAACAAAAACCTCAATACATTATCCACCCTAAATAAGATGGGTCACTTGAATTGACGATTAGTTTAATAAAAGTATTTCACTATTACCAAAGGGCCTTTGGCCTAGCGGTATCGTTGTGCTTGTCCTCTTAGGAGGTCAGGGGTTCAAACCTCACTAAATGTGAGGAGGGTGTGTGAGTTTATTTGTTGCATTTGTCATATATAAATATTATGTACTTCAAAAAAAAGTATTTTACTATTTATCATATATCTGATATGTCTGTTTGCAAGGATATAATAGAAGAAACTTGTGGATCAGAATCGAAGTTACCAACTATAAGTAATGATTTTTTTTTTTCATATAGAGGGGGGAGGCCCCTCCTATCAAGAGAAAAACGCTAAAAGCAAACAGATTACGCGCTCGGGTGGGGGTGAACCGCATTTCAATAATGATTACTTATGGGCAAAATAGTAAATTTAAAATTCAAAACATGGGATAATCCCAAAACAATTCAATATGGTTCGATTAATCCGACCTAATGTTTGGTTTGGTTTGGCAGGCAGTGACAACAAGCCTCCGCTTCAATTTCTTGAATTTTCATTATTGAAATGCAGCAGGAACAACACATGATGGCCTAATTGTTTGTTTTTATACTATTGAAGGCAAAGGAGAGCGAGATTGATCCTCTGATAAACGTGGAGAATGGAAATGAAAGCAGTCCTCAGAAATCAGCAGCATGGAGTTCAGATAAGGACTTGCATGCATGATATGTTGATTTTAGGTAAACATGATAGCGGATAAGAGACCCTTTCGATCCAGTGATGAAGATGTTGCTGTGATGAGGTTACAACTGGTGTGTGTGTGTGTGTGTTTGTTTCTTTTTTCTTGATTGAAAATAACACTTGCTGCAACTTCTTGTTATATTATTTTGATCAAAGTTAGAAGAAATATTAGATTGTTTGCATAAGTAGATTCAGTTATTGCTGCATGAAGAAGTGGAAGAAGAGTACATCTTCATTGCATGTTTTGTGGGTGTATTTGGATTGAATGCAAATAGGTAAAGAAAGTTCATCACTTTATTTGAATGTAATATGTTATTTTTCAGAAGAATATTCTGTCATTAGCCTTGTTCCTTCCTTGTTAAAAATATAGTGTCATAAGTCAAGGGTTCAAGCTTCTTCAAAGACGATGAGTGTGTAAATTTAGTTTTCCGTATATTGTGATTTTATACTAAAAGATCACATTTGATTAAGAAACTGTCAACTTCTCAGGTTGCCGGGCCAAGTGTGGTGCCCATGGGGTTAGTATGAGATCAGATGTGATGTATGTTTTCATGGTGTTTTATTTTGATTATGTTCTCGTTTGAATTCAACGCTATATGTATAAGCGAAGGATCGTGTGAGAAAGAGAATTAAATTGAGAAATGTAATAAGGGATCTGGATCCTTGATCACCTTTAATCTCAAAATCGTTCATGAATCGTGCTTGATACGGGGAGTGACCCGGTGTTTCTCATATCGGTGTATCTTATCCTAATGTGCATCCAATGATAGAGATCACTTCTTATGCTTCTTCTCACCGGAACCTAACCCTATATATAGAAGATTTATTTTACAAACCAATATTAGCAGTCCATCCAATCTAATGAATATCTGATTTTATTTTGTTTCCTAACCTAAAACCATGATATCATTGATTATGGTTTGTGAAATAAACCCCTCCCCCCC
>NC_037529.1:24206928-24229924 GCF_001531365.2 Cynara cardunculus var. scolymus
AAATGAAAACCACTCCAATTTGTAAAAACCGTAAAAACTATTCTCATCCATCGTTAATCTTATGAATTTTTTTCATGAAATTGTTAATCTTGTGAAATTGCTTCATATAATACTTTTTTTTGATGAAGTTGTTTCATATGTGGTTATGAAGTTGTTTCATATACTACTTAATGAAATTTTAATGAAACTGTTTCATGTATTTCTCTAAAATTAAAATAATGAAGATGATAATATTCATGATTAATACCATCCACAATAAAAAATGGTTAATCAACCTCTCATAATTACAAAAAATGAACAAAATAAAAAATTATAATAAGTTGAATGAGATTTTCACGGTTTTTACAAATTGAGTGGTTTTTATTTGAACTCACCCCTATATATATATATATATATATATATACACACACACACACTAGGTTCGAACCCGTGTATTACTCGGGGTATTTTGCAAGAATGAAATGAAAGCAATATCTATTTTGTAAAGAATCTATAATAACATCAGTAAATATTAACAGCTTGTAAAACAAACTTTGTAACAAAATCTAGATGAAATTTGGCAAAGGTAAGTAATTAAATTATTAATACAATAACAATCATGTATCATAGATTACTTTAAAACTTTGATACTTAGTGTAATACAAAGGTTGTCTTTCACCTTTGCCTTCAATTACACTTGTCTTTTCATTCCACTAAGAGCTTGTCTTATTTACACTTAGGTGTAGATTGTTAGATCCCATTTTGTAAAAGTACAAGTAAGAGGCTGTCTTGTTTAAAGATTCCGTGTTGTATTCCAAGGAAGAGCAAGGCTTGAGCGCACATGGAGAGCTTACGTGCTTCATGCAAAGTTGCACTTCATACAGAGAGCCTCTGCATAGTACATGCAGAGCTTCGATGAGACTCGCCTTTTCATTCTTGTAAGAGTTTTGTCTTACTTACACTTAGTTGTAGATTTTTAGAGCCCATCTTCTGAAAAGTGTAAGTTTGAAGTTTGTTATTGTATTTTTTAGGACTATTTTTTTTAACCGGGCTGGACCAACAGTTCTCATGTAAAAGACATCAAGGGACAAAGTCTTTAATCAAGAGTTAAGTGTCTCATATAAGGAGCCCGTGTTGCATTCTAATTAAGATGAAGGCTTAATTGCAAAAAAAGGTTAAGTGCCTGATGCAGAGGTTCAGTCCAGACACAGAGCTTCTGCATAGTTCATGCAGAGCCGTTTAGTGTCCTTCGCTCTCGTGCATTACAGTGGCTATTTTGCAAGAATTAAATGAAACCAGTATGCATTTTATAATAATCTATAATAATATGAGTTAATATTAAAAGCTTGTAGAACAAAATTTATAAAAAATGTATAGGAAATTAGGTAAAGGTAAGTACTTAAAATATTATTAGAATAACAACCATGTATCATATATTACTAAACGCTTCTTTATATACAACATTCGTAGTTCTACTGCCAATAATACCATCATCATTATCCATAATTAGTACTTTCAAACCTTGCTTGCTTTTAACTCTAGATAAAACAACATATAACTGACCATGGGTGAAGACCGGTTGTCTTAGAAATAAACCAACTTTTGATAATGATTGTCCTTGGCTCTTATTTATGGTCATGGCAAAACATACAACAATTGAAAATTGTCATATTTGAAATTTGAATGGAATCCTTTTGTTTGTAGGTGTCAAAGACATTCTTGGAATAATTGTCCGGCTTCCAATATTGCTTCCAAATATAACCTGTGCTTCTATCACTCGATTTCCCAATGATAACACCCGCAGTCTAGCTCCATTATATAATCCATATTTTGAATCAATATTCCTGAGTAACAGGATAGGAACACCAACTTTTAGTAAAATCTTATGGTTTGGTATCCCTGATAATTTAAGACCATTTAAGACATCAGGAGAGTACAAAGTTTTATCAAACTGATCGTAAAGGTGCCCTGATTCACATAGCGTATCTGAACTTAAGTTCTTCTTCTCGTCTCTTGCGAACAATGACAGCAAACAATCATTTATTTATTGAACGACTTCATTTTTTGGTGCAAGTATTGCTTGTTCTTGAAAATAAGTTGAGTTGTTGATGTTTTCAAGAATTGAGGGATAGACAAATTCTATTAATGCAGATATAGGATTGACGGAATCGGTATTGAGAAGATCATGAGGTATCTCAATAACTACATCACCATCATTATCACCTCCAACCTTTTCTTCTCCTAAGTCCAAAATCCACTTTGCAAAATCCCTTGTTTGTTCAATTTCTGAACTCTCACTGTTTCCACTGTAAGATGAGCTTAATGATGCATTTACAATGTCTTGTCTACCTGCGTTGGGAATAACCGGCAGAATTTGTCTGAAATCTCCTCCAAATATAATTACCTTCCCACCAAAAAGCATTTGTGAGTCACTACTGCGTCTAGTATTAAAAATATCGTTCATATTTCTATCCAATGCTTCAAATGCATGCTTATGAACCAATGGTGCTTTATGTGTCAAAAAGAATCTTCATTGATAATGAAAGGGATTTGAAAGCGAGAGTGTGCCGTTCTGCCACCGGTAAGAAGTAAAGAAGCAATACCACTGGAAGGGATGTTTAAAACAATTTCTCCTTTAGATCTTATTGATGCAGCCAATGTCTTCCATAGGAATGTTTTACCTATTTCGCCATGCCCATAAACAAAAAACACACCACCATTGTTCTTTTCAACAGCGGTCATGATTTCATTATACACACCTCTTTGCTCATTTGTTAGAGCAGTTACAAGCGTCTGAAACTCATCACGTAAATTATGATGGTTATAATCCATCTCTTCTGCAATCAAACGGTTGTTTGAAGATTCAAGACAATCATTATTAGGATAAGGCAGAGTAGTGAAGTTTCTAAGTGTGGAATTGTTATGGAGCAAAATCTTTTCAATTTCAAACAAAGTTAGATTCTTCACTTGTTCTTCATTGAGAGATAAATCTATAAAAATATAATATAAATGTAAACAATTAATACATAAAATTAAAGTTAAATACAATTTAAGGAAGAACATAATAGTTGACAAAGACAAAAAGAATAAATTCTTTACTATTTAGATAATAGTTGTATAAATCTATGCTTAAGATATAGATTTAACATACCTGGAGATTTTAAAGAAATTCGTTGATTGTACAGAATGCCATCTGCTAAGTATTGCCATGTTTTTTCCCAAACAAATTCAGGTCTAGATAGACTGTTTGAAATCAACATGGTTGCAAATAAGAAGCGTAGATAAAAACCAGATACGGTTAAATTTGCCTCTTCAATGGCATCAATATATTCCTTATCATCATCTAAAAGCCCAAGAGCATAACATGCATCTCTAAAAGTAAGAAATGTTTTTCCATTTACATTACGAATGTCTTCGAATGATTTAGGACCTTTCACTTTATTCAAAATAATTCTTAAATAACATGCTTCTCCTACAGTAGGAGAAACTGAATGAATTCGTCCAATTGAGAAGCCCTTTTTCCTTCGATCCCAACATCGCTCCTCCAATTTCCATACAAACTTTGTAGGGAATTCAACGTAAGTGAGTTCTCGTGCTTCTTGATAAATTTGATTACAATTCATCCAAGATAAGAACATTGAGAAAGCCACCGATGGTCTGTTTAGGACATTTTCGATATCATCTTCAGCACCAAACACCACTTGTTGTTGTCCCGGAAGATGGAAAGGAAGTCTTAAAACAAAAGGAGTCTTGTAATGAACATCGTACCCAAAAATACGCCATGAAGCTTTATATGCAGAAAGGTATCTACAATCATAATATTGCTTTATCTCATCAACAACATTAATAGTGACCTCATCATTACTGTTTTCTACAATAGCAACAGTGGCTCTATCTAGACCTTTGTTGATATATTTGAACGGATATTTGATTGAAGAAACCTGATTGCACCACTCAAGATTAATGTGTGCATGATATCTTTTCAATAGATGTTTGTTATATGGAACGACATTTTTGTTGTCTAGTTTAACACCTGATTTCTCATTAAAATGTTCATCATCTCGTATACGGTATACAAAATAACCATTAACATCAATTGAAGTGTGTTCAGAAAATTAATGTTCTCTTCACCACACGGTCCATGGATCATGAACTTTTTTTTATAAGTGAGTACAAATCTGGATCTCTGTTTTTGTCTGGGATCTCAGCTGAGATGATAGGATAAATTTGTTCAACAGTAGGTAGTTTGAGATCATGGTGCATAAACAAACAGATATGACTGTGAGTTAATCCATGCTTTTGAAATTCAATTGTATAAACAACTACAAAAAAGTGACAACTTAAATTAATAAAGATATAACTGAAGTATGAAGAAATATGTTGATACTGTTATCATAGATTGAACATACCTGCTTGAAGTTTTTCGAATAATTCATTGTCTTTCAATTCTTTAATAAGTGCATCAAGCTTGATCTTAAATTAATGACAAAGAATGTCAGGCTTGTCTTCTGGATTCAGCTCGGTGTCTTTAACGAATCTTCTAATTTCTAGCCATTTAGGATTACATGTCATGGTTAGGAATAAGTCTGGATATCCATACCATTTACAAAGGGACATTGCATCCAAATAATTTTGCATCATGTACCGAGCACCACTGGTAAAAGAAGAAGGTAGCATAACACGTTGTCCAATGTTTGAAGCATCCGACTCTCCTTGCTCTTGTACATTGCATACATTATCATATGTCTTGCACCTTAGAACTTTTTGTTGCTTACGTATGTAATGCAATCTCTCACTTTCAATCATTGTGTAACCATCAACAATAAATTGCTGTAGAAGCCTCCTTGCATTGAGAAGCAATGAAAACATATTTCCCTTATCTTGAAGTTTGAAGGCGATGAACTCCCTCATTGCTATAGTTGCTCTTTTACTTTTGCTTGAAGATGCTATCTCTCGATGGGGAATGTCAACTCTGTAACCATCTTCTCCGTATGGAAACAACAACATATATTGAAGAGGAAGGTAAGAAGGATGTAATTCACTTATTTGTTGTAAATAACCTATTTGAAGTTTTACAATGATATATCTTTTCTCAATTGTACTACCATCATCTCCAACAATTAAAGCTGCAATCTCTGAAGCAGTTGGAAGGTTATATGTTCTTCCATCCTTTTCTCTTCTTTCAATAAGCCGTAAGTTTAGCTTGACATCAAGGTAGCATTCAAAACAATCTCTTGCCATTCTATAAGACTTGACCAAAATATTTTTTTGCATCTAGTATGTTCTTTAAATATTGAATAATCTCAATATCAAGGGAATCAAAATTTGATGTAGAGGCTTCTTTTTGTTCACTAATTAAATCATAAAAAATATAAAATCAGAGTGACCATTAATGTAACCATACTATGGAATTCAAATAAATTTATTAAGAAGTATAAGGATAAGGATGAATGTATACCGAAATGTACTATGTCTATTTGAAACTTCATTCTCTGTATCATATATGTATAGTTGAGAGAATTTTGGTATGGATCCATCTGGTGATAGAAGACTGCCCATCCTATGGTAATTTTGACCGTTAAGCCTGTATATGTATGGTGCATTTCCACTATTAATGGAAAAATCAATTCTCCCACCCATTGGCGTAAATGAGAACACTGAATTATAACGATGAATGTTCTTCATGAAGTATTTGCTTTTCAACTCTTGACAACGGAAAAGATTTACGTAAGCACTACCCATCGCTTTCTCTTTCGAAAGTTGAACTTTGCCGTAAAGACAACAAAGGGAATAACTTGCTTTCATCCCATATTTTTTCCCTCTAAGAGCTTCATCTCTCCATAGTTTTGCATCACAACATTCACAAATAGCCGTTTCATCACCTTGATCCAAGTACTCTGTTTAATAAATTCGAAACCAATAACTACCTGCAACTGTTAAATAATTGATTAATCAAATGTTACCTTTAGATATTCCTGCAATTATGTTTGTAGCTGCTATTGGATCGTCCAGTTCTTCATCTGATGTAATGTCAATTATTGGTATATAAGATACATTTACAGTCTTCCTTCGTAATCTATGTTGCCCTGCTGATAACCTCACCATGGAAGAAGCTTGCTCTATTGTCGATGAAGGCATTGATGGATTGGCGTTAGAACGTAACCAATAGTGTCTATTTACATGAAGACTGGCTGTTTGAAATATAAAAATTAACGTAGTGTAAAACATGTGTTAGAATAGAAATTGTATTGGAATCATTAGTTTAAGAATGAGATGTATAAGAGATTATAGATACCATTAGAACTATCAGATAATGGATTTGTGATAGTTACATTTGAAGAAGAATGTTGAATGCTTGTATGTTCATATTGACGATATGTGTTTGGATCCATATTCTCACTATGGTAGGGAATATTTTTGCTCTGAGATGAAGATCTTAATCGCCTATCAGAATTTGGGATTTATCTGTGAAAAGAAAGAGGAAAGAACAATGAAGACAAGTACCTTCAACATAATTTTTGAACAGATAATATTTCTCTCATTGAAAATCAAATTCAAAATGCTGTTGAATCAAATACCTTCAACATTTGATGATGTAGACTTCAATGACTATTTACTACTATTCAAAACCGTCTTTCTAAGTTTTCTCCTTCCTTTAGCATCCATGGAATCTATTTTTTGAATGATATGCAAAAAATTAATCCTTTAATAAGAAACCAGTGCATGAAGACATTAGGTAACAAAACGTTAGAATGAACAATCATAAGAAAATGGGATCACTTAGTTAGTTGTTTTAAGCATTAGATTGTTATTGTACTAGGAAACGGAAGATGTATGTGACGACAATAATTTTATAAGAAACAAATGTTTACATAGATGAGGCGGTTATGGAAACCGTAAAGTACAGCTGTAAGTGCTACGGAAGTTAACAAACTGCCTAGTAGATTTTTTTTCCAGATTTGTATTTCAGAGTTACCTTTCAGACTTTCCTGTCAGAGTTAATGAACAGGGCATCAAAAATTTTTAAGTGTTTGATGCAAAGCGTCACTCCACACACAGAGCCTTACATAGTACATTCATAGCCTTTGAGTCTTCTACTCACATGGAATACGCACATGGTTCAGTATTTCCCACAATACCTCTAATTAGCCTGCGAAGTCAATATGTTATTCCTCTTTTTCTAAGTTTGGTGGTAAAATCTGGAATACATCAAGAGACAAAGCTCTTACACTAGAGTTAAGTGTCTCATATACAAATTCATGCTGCAGTCGACGAAAGATCAATGGTTGAATGCCAAAAAGCTCAACTGTTTGACGTAGAGCTTCAGTCCAGATACATTGTGTCTGCATAGTGCATGCAGAGACTCTGATTCTCCTACTCCCATGGAATCCGTACATAGTCCAGACTTTCCCGCAAGACGTCTAATTATCCTGGGAGGTGAATATCTTAGTCCTCTTATTGTAAGTGTGGATACTAAATCTGGAATACAATAAGAGACAGAGCTCTTACTCAAGACTTACGTGTCTCATATACAGAGTCTGTGCTGTATTCCCAGGAAGATCAAAAAGCTTGTGTTTGATACAAAACTTCACTCCAGACATAGAGCCTCTACGTAGTACATGTAGAGACTCTGAGCCTCCTACTCTCATGGAATGCATCCATAGTTAAGACTTTCGTGCAAGACCTCTAAGTAGCATGGGATGTAAATATGTTAGGCCTCTTTTTGTAAGTCTGGAGGGAAAGTTTTGAATACAGACAGATAAAGAGCTCTGACTCAAGAGTTAAGTGTTTTATAGACAGAGCCTATGCTATATTCCAAGGAAGATGAATGCTTCAGCGGCAAAAAGATTAAGTGCTTCATACAGAGTTTCACTTCACACAGAAGGTCTGCATAGTACAAGCAGAGCCTCTGAGCTTCCTACCACCATGGAATGCGCACATGGTCCAGACTTTATCGTAAGACCTGTCATTAGTATGGAAGATAAATATCTTAGTCCTTTTCGTCTAAGTTGGAGGCGAAATTTGAAATACATCAAGAGACAGAGCTCTTATTGAAGAACATATCGTAGATTTCTTTCTAATCTGGGAGAAGATAAGTTTAGCCATCTTCTCCTAAGTCTGGATGGCATATTAACGGAGAGATTCTGGTTGTACACATGTGAATGGCACGAAAGTTAGTCAAGTGCTGTCTACAGTTTCTCCCAGACTTGTTTACCTAGAGGTCAATTTTATTCGTAGTTTGATATCATTAACGTAATATTCGCATATTTTTAGGACTGGAAGCCAACATGAGGTTGGCACAGGCTACTACTCTAAATACATCAGAGTTACAATTCTGTAATCAACAGAGTTACAACTCTGTCATTAACATAGTTGTAACTCTTAAGTACATCAAGGCAAAAATGTTTCCTATTCCAAAAACCATCTTGCACAGATGAAGTTCCTATATTGATTATTACCATAATGAAGTCACAACTTTCACTCAGACGTGTAATTAAACATAATCAAAATTGCAAACTATTTCAGATTACAAATACTGAATTTGAATATTCAAAGGTTACCTTTCATTTAGTATTTTATTTCTATTCTTAAAGTAAATACAATTTAATACGGAAAACAGGTAAAAAAATAACAAAAGTTATTTCTTCAATAACCAGATTTGAAAAGGCCATTAACTTATTTACACATATTTTTCTCTATCTGCAGATTGAACATACATGAACCAATATTAGGGTTTAGAGGAAGAAGAAAATGAAGTCAATGGTCTATTCAGAGAAGCAAACAAGTAGTGGTTTGTGAGGGATATTGCCTGGTTCGATGCACTCACTCTCTTTCTTATGATATTGAAAAGAAGGGTGATTGCATCGAACCAGGCTTCATTCCTTTCAAACCCTTTTGTAATAATCAGATGACTAATAAGGTATTAGCGGAAGAGTTACTATGAGTACATACAATGTTTAATATTTATATGTTCTTCATTTCTATAACTCTATGCAACTTTCCTTTTTAGTGTACTTTTGAATATGTTTGGTTTTACTGGACTTTAGAAACCGAAGGAAAGGGATATGTAATTTGTTAATAGTAATTTCAATGTATTCATATTATTTTGGAACACATTTTACATATGACCTTGTTTTTATGCATAAAGATTTAAAAGTGTTAAGATGATGTCCATTCAAATTCCATTCTCAGATGCATCCTTCAAAACCTTTCATCATTCGATTCTTCATAGCCTTTTCCACACAAATAGTGTTTTGCTGAATCTTGTTTGGATTTGCGATTAGTACTTGTATTATCTACATGTTCAGATAGCATCTTTTGCTTATGAGGAAAACTTAAAGCTAATATAAATGATATATTTAAATTAATTTATAAAATTATCACTTAAAATAACCTATGTCGTTTCCATGTTACGGAAAGAATGCAGTTTCATGTCCAATTGTGGAGTACAGACTGTTAACTATTAAATGTAGAAGACCAGAAATGATAAGTACTTGGAAAACCATATTGCATATTTCAACTTTGTACATTAACATATTTACAAACCCTACAAACTATGAAAACCAATGCCATAACAGAGTTTTAAGTTTGGAGAAAAAGTATGGGAATGTTAGAACTGAATTTCAGTATAAAATTGTATTCGTCTTGAAAGTTAATTTTGTCTATAATTGTATAAAAGTCACCGTACTTGACTTTTCTTAGATAGTTTGACTTTGACTTTATAGTTTACTTTGACCCTATATAAAGGGCGAGCCTTTGTAATTTTTGTAGGATTCTCAATTGTAAAATCAATATACGAAAATAAAGATTAACCAAGATTGTGGTATTGACTTTCTCTCTCTCAACTCTCATGAATGTTCTTGAATGATTTATGAAGATTGCCATGGAAACCTTGAAGATTATTTGAAGATTGATTATTTGGGATTTACAATTGGTATCAAAGCAGATTGTGCAAGAAATCAATGGAAGAAATCATTGAATTTGAAGATTTTTTTTTATGTGTTCTTATTTGTGTTCATCTTGAGTTCTTCATTTTTTAAGAGTTTGATCCGAATTTTTTTCAAATCTTCGTGTTTTGATGTTAAAAATATGATCAAAATGTGCGGTTTTGAATAGTGAATCATTGTTATTCACAAGTTTTTTGTGGTTTGATCATTGATTTTTCAAGATTTGTTAAAATTTGTAGTTTTATTTTTTTTTGTGTTCTTGAATTTTTTTTAAAAACAGTGTTTTTGATCCTTTTTAGTTTTAAAATTTTGTTATTTTGTGTTTTTGGCCATCCCAACCGGATTAGGCCCATTCGGTTTAGAAAGTTTTTGTAGATCAAAAGCCCAACCTCTCTAAGCCCTCTTCTAAATCGCTGCTTAACCGGATTAAGGGACTGTTTGAGCGATTTAGAGTGTAAATCAGAGTCTTCTTGAACGATTTAGAGTGTAAATCAGAATCTTCTTGAACGATTTACGAATCTGCTTGATCAATTTAGAGATTAATTTTGAGCGATTTACAGAACCTGCTTGAGCGATTTAAGAATCTGTTTGATCGATTTAGGGATTATATCGCAGACAGCTTAATCGATTCAGTGAGTTCATCGATCATAGTTTAAGCGATCAAGAGATTAAATCAAAGATAACTTGAACGATTTCAGAACTATATCGGAGACTGCTTAAGCGATTTAGGTAGTTCATCTCTCATAGCGTAAGCGATTTAGGGTTAGATTGATTTGAGCTGATTCTATTAAATCACTTGGCTTATAGTCATTTGGTGTTAGACCCCATAAGTATTGTGCGTGAAGTAATGAAGACAAACAAGTGATGAAGAACCAGAAGGCCGATGGAAGACTTCAAGGAAAAATGACTAAGTCTGAAGAACAACCAGAGGGTCGATGAACTGACCAGAGATGCGATGGAAAGTGCATCTTCACAACCCCTCTAGGTACTAACACTTGGAGTTTCTTTCACCAGTTCAACCAGAAGCAAGAAATGAAGATAAGGTTGAACTCATACCCCATGGAAGACAGCTGGAGATGACCAATCAATAGCTTGATTCTACAAAGTTTACTTTGCTTTAATGTTTATCCATTTTTAGATAAGCTTTATCTGTTAGTAGAAGATTAGCTAAATAGTCTCACTAGATAGTTATCTTCTTATTTAGATTACTAGTATAAATAGGTGGTCAGGCCTATTGTAATCTAAGACACTTTTACATTTTTCACATCATAGAAATAAAGTGAAACATTTGACACTCAAGTTTATTCTTTGAATGTTCATACATTGTTCTTGAGTGTTCATCATCTTATTCATCCAAACACTATAATTTGGTTATTCCTAACTTAATTATTAGTGTTATTGAGAAATCTGGGAACAACAATTGGTATCAGAGCCTATTGATTGTTTTTCCAATCAAACGATCATAAAAAATCTCTCAATTCACGACTTTCATAAAATATCTTCTCAAAAAACAAAAAACCCGTAAATTTTCTCTCCTAAAAATCTTAATGGCGAACTGGAATTCCGCTTATAGTGTTGGTTCYCTCACCAAACCTCCAACTCTTCAAAGAGAAGAGTACCCACAATGGAGGATACGGATGGTGAACTTTCTTGAAGGGATGGACAGAAATCTTCTGCGATCTGTCATGGAGGGTCCCTATGTTCCACAGACTCTTGTTCCAAGAGTCCCAGAAACAAATACCACAGCAGAAGTTCCTGCCTATTACATGCCCAAGGATGAGAAGAATTAGGATGAAGATGACATAGAGCAGGTAGAGACCGACAAGAAGGACAAAAGACTGATAAGCATGGCTATACCCAATGAAATCTTCCAATCCCTTGATGCATGTTCCATAGCCAAGGAACTATGGGATGATCTGGCGAGCCAATTGGAAGGAGGGGAAAAAACAAAGAAGAATCGTAGAGCCCAATGTCTCAACGAATACACCAACTTCAAGGCTCTTCCTGATGAACCGATTCAGAAGACATATGATCGTTTCAACATATTGATTAATCAATGTCGTCGAAATGATATCTCCAGAACAAAGGAAGAAAATAATGTTTTGTTCCTTAAAAGTCTGGGCGATGAATGGACACAGCTGTCGATGTCCCTTCAAACAAATCAGGACTTGGACGGCTGGTCACTTCATGACGTATACAGAATGCTTGCTGCATAAGAAAATGATATCATGAAGAAGAAAGTGTCCATCGGTGGACCCTTGGCTCTTGCCGCTGAAGAAAATGATGTTTCAAGGACCTCCACCAGAGACCACAAGAAGAAAGGAAAGAAAACACTGGTGGTGGAATCAAAATCTGAGGATGAAACATCTAAATCAGATGATGATATCAAAGCCTTTGCCAAATCTCTGGCCTTGATTACAAAGCAGTTCTAGAAAAAGTTCATCAAGAGACCCCATGAACAAAGAGCCTTCAAAAGGGAGAAGTACCAGCCATCCTATGAAAGGAAACCATCGAAGTTCTATCAGAGGGAATACAGAAGAGATGGAAGAGAAGAGAGAGAAGACATAAGATAAGATAGAAGAGAGGAGAAGAAAGAAGACAGAGACGGAAGGAAAAATGACCTCCGCTGCTTTAGATGCGGAGAAAGCGGTCATTTTTTCAAAGAATGTAGAGGACGACTGGTAAAGGATGCTGATTACTACAAGAATAAATACAAGTATAATCCTAAAGATCGAAGCCTGATGGCTGAGAAAGAAAATTGGGTGTCTGATTCTTCATCCGATGAAGAAGATAAAGCACTTATCGGTCTCATGGCCAAGTCCAATGCAGAATCCGCCTCTGACTCTGATGATCAGGTATGTGAGTTTACTCCCGATGAAACCAATTCTGCTCCATATGAGCTAGAGTTAAGGGTAATAAAGCCTTCAGAGGACTTCTTGAAACTAAAAGAAAAATTAAATGTTGAAAAATCTTGAAGAATTAAAGCGGAAAAAGAAGTCAGTTTCTACAAAAGAGAGACCGATCTTCTAACCGAAGAAAAAGCCGAACTTTCTAAGGAAAAGACTCACATCGCCACTCTAAAAAAATCAGAGGAAGAAAAACTTCTGGAGATAAATAAGCGAATAACTAAAGACCTAGAAAAGAAAACTAAGGCCTTAAAAGAATCCGAGGCAGAGAGACTTAACTCAGTAGCTCTCAAAGATTTCTTTCAAAAAGAAAGGGAGGTTCTTCAACAGAAGCTTCAAACCAATGAACTTCTGATGAAGAAATACAGGGATGCCCAAAATGTTTATGAAAACCTAAATGGTCAAACGGACACTCAAGGGATTGGATTCAATTGTTTGGACTCCTTTATCGAATCAAAGAAATCCACCCTTGAATCCACTTTCAAACTTGGATGCATTCAGAAACCCGACTTTATCCCAAAACCAAAAGAAAATTTTAAAAGACTTAAAGTCGATGGAAAAACTGTCGTTTTAAGACAGGATTTCGAAAACGTGGTGTACGAGAGCAGTACATGTAAAAATTCTGATGAAAAGAATGACACCTCCAAATCAGAGACCGATGGAAACCTTATGGTTAAATCAGAGTCTCTGGTTGTCAATTCCACTTCATCAGCAAGTATTGTTGATGAAAAGGAGAATCCTAGTAAGGAACCATCAGCTGATAAATCGATGAACCTTCCAAGTGACATTAGAAATTCATCTAAGTCAGAAACGATGAAACCTCCAGCAGATCACTCTAAAGCATCAACCTCTGAACCCACACCTCCCACGAACATCAATGCTAATTTTGATTTCGAGAAATCAGCGAGAGACTTTCTCGATTCTGAATCAGCGAGAGACTTTCTCGATTCTGAATCTGAAGAAGAGATAATCTGTGAATCACCAATGATCATTGAGAATAAGAAGCCTCAAAACTTCAAACCCTCAATAAAATTTGATATTCCACCGTTGATGAAATCTTCAGACAAAGGAAAGGGAAAGCTGAGAAATATCAAATCTGCCTACGATAACTCAAAAGGCCCTAGTATATCTTCTATGTTCATTAAGTTTACTCGTCAGCAAAAACACAAGTGGCCTGCCTCTGAGAAATCTAACCACCACTTTTCCTCTCATTTAGCTGAAGAAAAGCAGTCATTCCTCAGGAGAAAAGAAGTAAAGACAAAGACCCCTTCAAATAAAAAATCTGAACTAGATAGGAAGTTTGTAAAAACAACCGATGCTAGGACATGATTTACATCCCCTGCATTTACTTCTTCCTTTTTAGCGAATAAAAAGAACGTTAAACATTCATGTCCAAAGAATCATAATTGTCAATGTTTAGCTCTTTTACAAAACCTGAGGAACCATATGTTGACACATTGCTGCATATTCTCCCAACACGTTTACCGCTATAAAGTTAAATCCAATGAAAACGTGAAAAAGCCCAAGTCTAAGGGCAAGGGAAATGCTAACAAACCCAAGCCTGCAAAGGCTAATGGTGATGAAAAGAGAGAGGTATCTCCTACTAACAAACGTGAACCCATTAAGAAATGGGTACCTAAAACCCCTTAATTTGTCTTGCAGGACCAGCATGTGCAACCATGGTACATGGATTCAGGTTGCTCCAGGCACATGACTGGTGACAAAAGTCAGCTGACCTCCTTCATCGAAAAATCTGGAGGCTCTGTCACTTTTGGAGACAACAGCAAGGGAACCATCAAGGGATACAAAACTCTCATCAAAGGAAAAATCTCCATCAGCAAAGTGGCTTATGTTGAAGGTTTGAAGCACAACTTACTAAGCATAAGCCAGTTCTGCAACAAGGGTCTTGAAGTCAGATTCCGCAAGGGTCTCTGTATCATAGAAACAAAGCCCGGTCAAACCATCATCAAGGCTAAGAGAGAAGGAAATCTCTATCTTCTGGATTTTCAATCCTCTGAGGGACAAGACACCCTTTGTCTTGTATCCCATAAAAGCGATGAAAATTGGCTATGGCACCAGAAGTTCTCACATCTGAATTTTGATGTCCTAAGAAAGCTAGCCAAACAGAAGCTGGTCAAGGGGATTCCTAATCTCAACTTTGAAAAAGATCATCTATGCTCAGCCTGCGAGATAGGAAAGCTAAAACGGGCCTCTCACAAAACAAAGAGAGGAACCTCCTGCACCAAGTCATTGGACATGATCCACATTGATCTCTGTGGGCCCATATCTACACAAAGCCTCTTAGGAAAGAAGTACATACTTTTACTAGTTGATGAATACTTCAGATACACCTGGGTTGAGTTTGTGAAGAAGAAATCTGATGTTCCTGACCTACTCATTGATGTGATGAAAAGACCCCAAGTCCTTCTACAATGAAAACTCATTAAAGTTAGATGCGACAATGGAACTAAATTAAAAAAAAAATGCTAGAATCGATGAATATCTCATCAATGAAGGCATCTCACAAAACTTTTCAGCAACTAGAACCCCACAACAGAATAGAGTGGTTGAACGAAGGAAAAAAACCCTCGTGGAAGCAGCAAGGACCATGCTTGCTTCATCGGAGTTAGCCATTACCTTCTGGGCTGAAGCAATTTCTACTGTATGCTTCACCCAAAATCGGTCCATCATCAACAAGAGGCACCAAAAGACAACCTATGAGCTCATCAATCAGAGAAGATCAAATGTCAAGTATTTCCATGTCTTTGGGTGCAAATGCTTTGTACTCAATGATAGGGAATATCTTGGCAAGTTTGACAAGAAAGTTGATGAAGGGATCTTTCTGGGATACTCACAAACTGCAAAGGCCTATAGAGTCTACATCAAAAGGACAAAGATAGTCATAGAAAGTATCAATGTGTCTTTTGATGACTCCACAACAATGACTTCTGAACACAAGAGTTCAGGACTCGGACTTCAAAGAAGAGTATATGATTCATCACTTGGCAAACCCAATGAATCAGAGTTAGCTCAATTATTTGAAGACATCTTTGAAGAAGAAGTAATCTCTGGACATGCCCCTAATGCCAAATCCACTTCYAGAATCGATGAAGAACATGAAGTCTCCAATACTAAAGGTACAACTCTTACTGAAACTCATGTTACTTCACCTTCTACTTCTTCTGTGTCTTCAGATCAAGAACAAGAACCAGAGTATAACTCTGGAGATGATCTTTTCGAGGGGGAGCAAGCAGTTCCATCGGTCAATGAAGAACTGCATCCTGTTGCTCTAGAACCCCAGTCAAGCACCAAGTGGATGAAAGACCACCCACATCACCAAATCTTTGGTGATCCAACATCTGGTGTAAAGACGAGATCATCAACAGCCAATGAATGCCTCTTCGCCAACTTTTTTAGCATGATAAAACAAAAGAAAATTTCTGAAGCCCTACAAGATTCAAACTGGATAGACGTGATGCAAGAAGAACTACTCCAGTTTGAGAGAAACAAGGTATGGTCCCTTATGCCTCTACCCAAAGGGAAGACGACCATAGGAACCAAATGGGTCTTCAGAAACAAGAAGGACGAAGATGGCATAGTCATAAGAAATAAGGCCAGGCTTGTTGCCAAGGGCTATTGCCAGGAAGAAGGGATTGACTACGATGAGAGATTTGCTCCCGTCGCAAGACTTGAAGCCATCAGGATATTCCTAGCCTATGCAGCTCACAAAGGCTTTAAGGTCTATCAGATGGATGTCAAATCTACCTTCCTCAATGGCAAACTTCAAGAAGAAATATACGTACAGCAGCCCCCTGGGTTTGAAGATCCAAAATATCCAGAGTATGTCTACTTTCTGGACAAAGCCTTCTATGGGCTGAAGCAAGCACCCAGGGCCTGGTATGAAACTCTATCCACCTTTCTCATCAACAATGGATTCGAAAAAGGTACAATCGATACAACCCTCTTTCTCAAGAAGCATAAAGGTGACATACTACTTGTGCAAATATATGTGGAGGACGTCATATTTGGCTCTACAAATGCGAAACATTGCGAAAAATTCTCAGAGCTGATGAAAAGCAAATTTGAGATGAGTATGATGGGAGAACTTAGTTTCTTCCTTGGTCTTCAAATAAAACAAACTTCAGAAGGGATTTTCATCAATCAGTCCAAGTATGTGGTTGACCTTCTGAAGAAATACTCCCTCTCAAATTCATCATCGATGAGAACAACTATGGCTACAAGAACTAAGTTATTTGCTGATCCATCAGGCAACTCTGTGGATGTAACAACCTACAGAGGCATGATTGGATCACTTCTGTTAATGACTGCTAGTAGAACAGATGTTATGTTTGCTACATGTCTTTGTGCAAGGTATCAATCCAATGCAAAAGAATATCATCTCTCTGCGGTCAAGAGGATCTTTATATACCTTAAGGGAACTCCTTTATTGGGTCTCTAGTATCCTAAGAACTCTGGCTTTGATGTAATAGCCTATACAGATGCAGATCATGCAGGTTGTAAGCTTGATAGGAAGAGTACGTCTAGAAGTTGTCAACTCTTGGGGGACAAGCTGGTAAGTTGGACATACAGAAAATAGAATTGTGTCTCAACCTCTACAGAAAAAGCAGAATATGTTGCTACTGCTAGTTGTTGTTCACAAGTTCTTTGGATGAAGACTCAACTTAAGGACTATGGCTTTCAATATGAAAAAATACCAATCCACTGTGACTCCAAGAGTGCAATAGCCATCTCTACAAATCCTGTGCAACATTCCAAGACCAAGCACATCGATGTAAGGTACCACTTTCTGAAAGACAATGTTGAAAAAGGTAATATAGAGATGTACTTTGTTCCCACTGAGATTCAATTTGCTGACATTTTCATAAAAGCTCTTTATGAGAAAAGATTTTTATTCCTAGTCAGCAAGATGGGTATGCTGAATCTCACCACTTAGAGGCAATCATTAGATTGGAACCAGAGATCCTCAATATCTCATGGTTATGCCTATAACTGATAAATAATTAATGGCCATAAACTCCAAGTACTCAAAACCAGAGCCTCTAGTTGTAAAGACCAGAGCCTCTGGTTGTAAAGACCAGAGCCTCTGGCCATTTAGAAACACTTGATTAATTTTTGGCAAAAGTCTTCAATGCCTTTGGAACCAGAGACCTCTGGTCCAAAGCAAATACTTGGTATTTTTCACCAGGTATTACCCACCAAACCAGAGCCTTTGGTTGTATAAACCAGAGCCTCTGGATTCCAATTCTTTGAGACTAGAGCCTCTTTGGTCTCAAACTTGGACTTCGTTGGTCATTCATTCATGTAACCATGTCACTTTCCATTGCCCTTTGGAACCAGAGACCTCTTGTCCAAAGCTAATACTTTGTGAACTTTTTCACTAAGTACTATTTTCTCAACCAGAGCCTCTGGATTCAAAGTCTTTGGAACCAGAGCCCTCTGGTTTCAAAGGCCCATCCATTGTACACACTTATACATGCACTTAACCAAAATTTCATATTTGTTTGCATCGCCTTTGCAACAAGAGCCCTCTGATCTCAAAGGCTCCATCTTATCCTACCCTTTTGCATATACTTAACCATAATTTCATATTTCTTTGCATCGCCTTCACAACAAGAGCCTCTGGTTCTAAAGACCAGAGCCTCTGGATTTGTTGCCTTTGGAACCAGAGCCCTCTGGTCTTAACGACCCACTTATTTTCATGTCATTTCTCATACTTAGCCATATTTCACATCATTTTTCATCATCTTTCACAACCAGAGCCTCTGGTGGTAAAGACCAGAGCCTCTGGTCATCAAAATCAACCTCCCTATTGGTCTTAGGGGAGTTTTAAACTCAAATCTCATCCCCATGAATCTTTTGAGGGGGAGTTTTTTTTCCTTTCATTCATCATAAGTTTTCATTACATAATTATGCATTTTCCATCCCAGAGCCTCTGGTTCTACTATCCAGAGCCTCTGGACACCAAAAAGCTATATACAAGAGATGAATAAACAATGTGTATTCAACCAGAGACCTTTGGTCCTACACAATGGGTTGTCCATGTTTAACCAGAGCCTCTGGTTTGTCTAACCAAGGATTATTATTCATACAACCCAACATTTCATCGATGAACCTGTTCATCACTCCCAACCAGAGACCTCTGGTTCCTCCCTCAATGAGTCATGACCAACCAAAGCTCCTCTGGTTCCATGACAAAATATTTTTCATCCAAAAACCCATCTTAATTGAAAACCTTTTTTTAAGATTATACAAAATTGCAGCTTTTGTGACTAAAAACTATACAACATGGGTTTTTAGAAGACCAAAACTTCGTAATTAGTATTTATCTTACAGTTAGATGGATTTTTTAAATAATTTTTTTGGATTGATATTACAAGAGATATTATTTGGAATAATTATTTAATTATTCCAAATAATCCAGACGTCATCTTATACAAAAGCCTGCCATCTTTACAACCTGTTCCCCATAAACCCCTTCATATTACCCATCCACCCTCCCAACATTGACACGTGTCCTCCAACATTAATGGCACGCTACAGTTAAGACGACACACGATCCCCACTAAATCAACTTTTTGCCAAACGTCTCCCACCCTAATGATTAACCTTTTAATATAATATTCCTTCCAAACCTTTCCCATTCTACACCTATAAATAACCTTCTTCCTCAACCATTTCTTCTTTACGCTCCCAAAACCTGCAACTTCCTTAAGACAAACTGAAAAACGCAAAACCTGCAACTTCAAACAACAATGGCTTCCTCCGCCTCCCATTAATCGAACAACAACGACAGCCACGTGCAATCAACCGGTGCAGACAGCCGTGCACTGGTTTTCCTCCCTATCAAGCGTAACAATCACGCGATTGACTTACGCACCAACCTGTTTGAGGACAGGTTTGCCATCATGATCGAGTTTTTCCAAAACTGCATCCTCCAACCTGCCTTGACACTAACAGACAATGGCGTACCTCTCAATTACGTCCAACAATATTGGCAAACTTGTGAATTCTACCCCCAAAGCCGTGGAATCATGGAGGACATAGACGGCCCAAACGATATGGTTTGCTCTGTCAAGATCTCCCGAGCAAAGGTCTCTAAAGTCCTTTGCATCCCTACTTGCCAAGAACTGGGCATTGACCACTACGTCAAGCCACCCACAAGTTCCGACATCCTTCGCTTCATCAGAATGCTAGGTTACAATTGTGACCTATGCAACACCTCCGACTTCAAGAGGCAGTTCTTGCCTCCAATGTGGAACATGTTCTTTTCCATATTAAACAGAGCCCTTACCTGCAAACTGGGGTCGATGGATTAAGGCAACATCAACATCTTGACAATAATGTATGGCCTTTTCTTCAACCTACCGCTGGACTATGCCTTTCTTATCTATAATGAGATCCATGCAGTGATAGTCAAGAAGTGTAAGCTCAAGGCCGCAGGAAAGCCATTGACCTCCGTTCTCTTCCTTCGATTCCTCGCTCTCTTCATAAGGGATGCGATGAGGAGACATGATCTGCCAGCCGATGAACCGTATACTCCACAGTTTCTGATGAACAGCCATTGGCCAACGATCTCCAAGGAAGGCTACACCACAAAGAGGACAGTCTCACGCGCCATGCTCAACGTCATACTAGAGACGTCTGAGATAAGGCAGAAGTATGAACACTCTCTGCTGTCCCAAGAATCGAGGGCAACTACCCTAGAGCACTTAGAGCCGTCCCCATACACCAACGAAGGAGCACAGGAGTTGTCTTCATCGGATGATGAAGATGATGATGATGACACTCCTCGTGCATCCCCCAGCCCTTCACATACAATTCCCATCCCCACTACCCAAAGGGCAACCGCCACCACTACCCCTAGCAATCAAGGCCAAAGGGGTATTGAACATGGACGACCCAATCCAATCCCTCACCCAACCAGCCATCCAGAGGCCATCTTCGGGCCTCTTGAGATGATGAAGCCGAGGAACCTCACCACCAATCGCCCCTCTCCCAACAGAGAGGCGATGAAGAAATAAGAGCCACTTCGCCTCATGGCTCGCCACCACCCTTCACACACCCAGAAGCATGTGTTTCTACTGGCATTACTGATCCTCAAGATCGTTCAGAGCGATCTCCTATTCGTTCACAAACCACCCCTTCGATACTTGATCTAGCGAAGGGGAAACACACTTACTTCTCTCACCTGACCTTTGAAGCCGAGGAAGAAGAAGAAGATATAGCAACATCAAGAGATAGCTCCTCACTAGAGTGCTATCGAGGACTTGGTGGAAGTCCTTCAATGCCTACCTTTTCACAAGGCATTGAGGGCGCCTCTGGAGCTGAGGCTCAACCTGCAGCATCCGTTGCTGCAGGGGTTACTCATGTGGCTGATCTGGTCATAAAGACTGAGTTCCAAGCCTTTGTAGACTCGATTCAGCGGTCCACCTCCTCCGCCTTTGCCACCCAAAGGAACCAGCTTTTGATGAACTCCATCGCCACCCTCACGGCCCAGGCAAGTGCAACCGATGAGACCTTAGCCTCCCTCACCACCTAGATAAACACCATCTTCCAAACCCTCAACACCATACCAGCCACCATTATATCCCAAATCCCTCAACCTAACCCACCCCCAATCTTTTCAATCGAAGAAACCTCAGCCTCCCTCTCATCCCAAATGGCCACCATCCAAAACATTCTAACCTCCCTCCCAGCTACTATATTAGCCCAAATACCCCAACCATCTCCTCCCCCACCCCCTCTGCAGGCCCATCTTTTGATGAATCCTTTTCTTCCTTCACTTCAGAGGTGAGGAACATCATCGCCAACATTCCCATTCCTCCATCCACATCCACCTCCACCTTCGTGCCCCCACCTGCATCCACATCCACCATGGAGTTTGCCACCAGGGCCGACCTGAGGGACCCTGTCGAAGGCACTTGTCTCATCCTTCAATGAGATAAGTTCAAAATTCATTCATCGTGCTGCAAGCATGCATCAACTCTCTCCTTCATTTGATGGAGGAGAGCCAAAGACAACAGGTCCTGAAGGCGTATCTTGCATCCTTCAGGAAGGAGAAAAAGAAGAAGAGGAGCAGAGCATCATGCTCTAGCAGCCGCACACACAAAAGGCCACGACATGAGGACCCTGACCCCGATGATCAAGATCTTAGACCTCATGAGGGGGAGAACCAGGCCGCGACTGCTCAACATGTGGAATCCGCTACACCACCACCCTCACCTCAAACTCAAAACCAACCATCTCCCTCAAACCAAGGAACCCAAGCGAAGGAACCAGAGGCTCAACCCTCTGAATATGTACATAATGTACATGCTCCCATTGCCACCGTCCAAGAACCCATCGAGCTGAGTCCATCAACCATTGAAGAACCATCCATGCCCCAAACAGAAACAAACCTACCATTCACCCCATCACCAACTCCCAACCTTCCCTTAATGTAACATCCCATTCTACCAGGTTAGATAAATATTTAGTTGTTTGAAAGTTTGGGGTAGAATTATTTTATAGTGTTAATCTAGGGGGTTATAATGTCCATCCCTTAATTTAGTATTAATATAAATAGGGGTTTTAAAGAAAAGAAAAAAAAGAAGATTTTGAAGAAGAAGTCGGGAGAAGGAAGAAAATGGCGATGGAAGACATCTAGGGCTTCAAACTTGTTTCCTTTTCATCTAATCGACAAATTAAGGTAAGTTCTCTATGTTTTAGTTTGATTTCTTGACATATTTGATGTTTAGGTTAGTATTAGATTCAATTTTTGGGTTTTTAGGGCTCAAAATCGAGTTTTAGTCGGCTGTCATGAGAGGACAACCGTGTATATGTGTAATTTTTGTGGAAGACCCGGTTTTATGATGTACATTAAGCCCCAATTGAGTCCAAATGTGTTATATCTTCACTTTGTTGCATTGGAACCTAAAATCCTTCAAGGATTGGAACAAAGTGAGTGTTATACATCTTGATAGTAGAAGTATTTTGTTGGGTAAGTTTACTTCATGTTTAGGATAGTTTTGAGTTCACCTAAGGTGTTCAATCATGAGTGGAAGTTGAGAAATTATTATCTTTGACAATCTTTAAAAGTCAAAGTTTAGTGATGAACTTTAAGACATTGAAATCATCATAAAAATGTTAAGATGTTTGATATGG
>NC_037529.1:24232464-24235042 GCF_001531365.2 Cynara cardunculus var. scolymus
AACTTGTCAGTGTCCGAATATACAAGAAGATTCATGGAAAAGTTGGGATTGTTAGAACAAGTGGCACCAGATGAAAGAAGCAAGATAAAATTATATTTAGCAGGACTGCCGTCTCTGATGAGATCCTTCATACGACCCGCACGTATTGAAACTTTACAAGAAGCCATGGAAGAAGCTCAGTTGATTGAAGATGACATGTCAGAGATAAAGGAAGAAATGCCTGATAAAAGGGAAAAGAGAAAGTGGGAAGGAAAGACAAATACACCAAGTAAACAGAGACATGTTACTACTACAAGTGGAAAAAAATGAATGGAGCCAAATACATGTCCAAGCTGTAACAGAAACCATTCAGGAAAATGTTCTAATTTTCCAGTAAAATGTTACAAGTGTGGGAAGTTCGGGCACATTAGTAAAAATTGTGACAACAACTCAAACCGATGTAATGAGTGTGGGTCTGAGGGACATATTCGTCGTGACTGCCCAAAGCTCAGGGATTCTGGAAAGGGGACATCGAAAGTTAATCAGCCAAAGAAAGATTTGAGGGTTCTGGGTAGAGCATATCAGATGACTGCAGAGGAAGCTCGTGATGCAGATGATGTAGTCACTGGTACGTTCTTAGTCAATTCCATACCTGCACGTGTACTATTTGATTCAGGAGCCAATCGTTCTTTTGTTTCTGTGACATTTTATGATTGATTGGGTATATCAACTAGTTTGCTATCATATGCATTAGTGGTAGAGACAGCTAATGGGGGGCAAGTGTTAATACATGAGGTTTATGATGGATGCACGATTGAAATTGAGGGTATCTTGTTCCCAGTTAGCTTATTACCTTTGTCAATAAGGGGATTTGACATTGTGATAGGAATGGACTGGTTAGTTAAACATGGAGTCGATATTTTATGTTCAAAGAAGATGCTTTCAATTTTGAGACCTAATGGGGAGACACCATTAGTTTATACGGATAGGCGAAAGGGTGATATGGGGATCATTTCAGTGGTGAAAGCACGAAAATGCCTCATTAAAGGTTGTTCTTCATTTTTGGCATACGTTGTGGATGCCAAAGTGGAAAAGAAGAAGATTGAAGATGTTCGAGTAGTGTGTGATTACCTTGATGTGTTTCCCGAAGAATTGCCCGGTTTACCGCCAGATCATCAGGTTAAGTTTCGTATAGACCTCATTCCTGGTGCAGCGCCAATCGCTCGTTTTCCATATCGGCTAGCTCCTTCAGAAATGAAAGAAATGATGACTCAACTGCAGGAATTGCTCGACAAAGGTTTCATCCGACCAAGTTCTTCACCATGGGGTGCTCCAGTATTGTTTGTAAAGAAGAAAGATGGCACTTTAAGGATGTGCATCGACTACCGYGAGCTGAACAAAGTGACTATAAAGAATAAATACCCTCTTCCTCGCATTGATGATTTGTTTGATCAACTCCAAGGTGCTAGTTATTTCTCCAAGATTGACCTTCGATCRGGTTATCATCAATTGAAAGTGCGGCAGGAAGATGTTCTTAAAACTGCAATCAGGACCAGGTATGGTCATTATGAATTCTTGGTTATGCCATTTKGTTTGACGAATGCTCCAGCTGCTTTTATGGATTTGATGAACCGAGTCTGTCGCCCTTTCTTAGACAAATCAATTATAGTATTCATAGATGATATCCTCATTTACTCCAAGAATGAGGAAGAGCATGAAAGACACCTGCAGGAAGTTTTGGAGTTACTAAGACGAGAGAAACTTTATGCAAAGTTCTCTAAGTGTGATTTTTGGCTAAAGGAAGTGCAATTTCTTGGTCACGTAATTTGTAGTAATGGTGTGAAAGTCGACCCATCCAAAGTAGAAGCAATAATGAGTTGGGAGGCTCCGAAGAATCCTACAGACATAAGAAGTTTTCTGGGATTAGCGGGTTATTACCGCAGATTCATACAAGATTTCTCAAAGATTGCTTCACCCTTGACTGCTTTGACTAGAAAGAATGTGAAATTTGTATGGACTGAAAAACATACAAATGCCTTTGAAATATTGAAGAAGAGATTATGTGAAGCACCTGTATTGGCTTTGCCAGAGGGATCTGATGATTTTGTTGTATACAGTGATGCATCTGGATTTGGTTTAGGTTGCATTTTAATGCAACGAGGCAAGGTAATTGCTTATGCTTCTAGACAACTTAAGGACCATGAGAAGAATTACCCGATACATGACTTGGAGTTAGCTGCAGTTGTCTTTGCATTAAAGTTATGGCGACACTACTTGTATGGTACCCAATGTATTATTTTTACTGATCATAAAAGTTTGAAATACGTTTTTGATCAGAAGGAGCTAAACATGAGGCAAAGGCGTTGGTTGGAGTTAATCAAAGACTATGATTGTGAAATCAGATACCACCCCGGAAAAGCTAATGTAGTTGCAGATGCTTTGAGCCGTAAAGAATGAAATGGTGATGTATTGGTTAAGTTCAACAGAATTGAAGTTATGTCAAGTTTGATTGAAAGAATTAAAAAGGCTCAAAAGGAAGCTTTATTGGAGGAAAACCTAAAAGGTGAAGGCATGGTGAAACAACAATCTCTACTAGAAG
>NC_037529.1:24237412-24247883 GCF_001531365.2 Cynara cardunculus var. scolymus
TTTTGAAGGTTAGAATGGGAACCAAGAGCCTCGGGTGAAATATGAGCAAGTTATCGGACTAAGTTAGTTGGTGCTGAAAATTTGTAAAAGTTGTATAAAATCACTCGTAACTCGGATTTAGACGTGTAATATCAATCTGGAACTGTTATGAAAGCTTCTACAATTAATATGTTTTGATCATGAGGTAGTTAGGGCTCTAAATAGGTCAAAAAAATGAGTTTTTGCACAGCTGTCCATTTTTGACTCAAATGAAAGTTTTGTTTCTTCTAAGCCCATGTATGAAAAGGTTCAAAGTCCATTTTTGAGTGGTTCTTGTTGGTATGTATATTAAGATAAGTAAGTCGTCTAAATCTTTTGTTAGGATGTTTGTATTGATGTGAGAACCATGCGTGTGGATTGTTTAGGTAGCACGGTGATAAGCAAGTTGGGCACCGGGTGGATCTCAACTAAATAGGCTAAGGTGAGTTTCAAGTAGATTTTAATGAGGTACACGTCAAACGTAATTACCTTTACATAATTTACTTTATTTGACGTATTTTAGTGATTAAAGTAGAAAATGCATGCTTTTAAATGATGTTATGAAATGAAGGTATTGATGTTTATACAAAGTGACTTTATACATATTAAGAATGCATTGTGATTTATATATTTACTCACTGAAATGAGAATGGTAGATCCGGATCTGGCGACTTAGGGTCACCCCCTTTGTTACGTTTGTATTGGGGTCGCTCCTTTTACGATAAATAGGTTGCTCCCATTGGTAATGTATTGGAGTACCGTGCATGGATATATATGCGCCAGGTACTCGGCTAATAAGTATAGCGTCAGGTGGACACATTGCGCAATGGTGATTGTACCGAAATTAGCCTAACGGATAAGTGGACTGCTGAGTAGTGCTCCTCCACTGATTCCGGTTGTTATGGGTCACCCCCATACTGTGTGGTATTCATAGAACTTTGTAAATATTGATTGGCTGCTTACTTATAATGATTTGGATGAACTTAACATTTAATTGACACATCACATCAAGCATAGGTAAGTCATGCATTTTTGTTTGATAGTATATATTACTTGAAATATTATATTGTGAAAACTCTTGAATTCACCAGGCATGTAGCCTGACTTGTTTTGTTTGTCGACGTGCATCTCAGRAACTGGTTCAAGTGATTGTGCTAGCAACATTCTTGGTTATTATAAGGCTAGYAGGTAAGTTCATAGGATGATKCAATGCTTGGGAYTTTTGGAAGCTTAATCTAGTTTGGGAAACTGTATTTTTTGGAAGAATATGAAAGTTTTATACCTTGTAAATAGTCGTCTTTATAAAGACTAGTTAGTAATCATAGCTTTTGTATGGTCAGTTATTTTGCAATCATTACTTTTACAAATGTTTTCAGGTAAAAAAAAATGGCAAATCACGACTTTTCGTACGGGTCATACCGAATTTTTGCCAGAAATCTTTTTTTTTTAAATCTAAGTATAGGGCGTTATACTTAACCCCTTCACCAACACCTCGCACAACAGAACCTTCACCACCCTACCATACAACCACAACCTACAATCAACCAACCTTCATCACCACAACAACCTCCAACCCAAACACAACCCGATAAACCAGAATCCACTCAAACACAACCTCTTGAACCAGAAATCACCCAAACTAAAACCCATGAACAAAAAATACCCCACCTGAGCCCATTGAACCAGAGCCAACCCAAACCATTCCATCACCAACTCACTCTCAACCCTTAGCCCAAACACAACCCACAGCCCAACCAACCCAGGTGCAAGCAGATGTTCCTTCTTCATCGAGACACCCTCCTCAAGGGGTCGTCGATGAAATCATCACCAATACAAAGTTGCTCAGGAGACGTCTAGAGGTGCCGCCGTGGGAGCCAATCATGATGGAAAACATCCATCAATATCTATATCATGATCACGATGAAGGTTTGACTCTCAATCCTCCAATTCTTTCACCAGAATCCATGAACCTCCTACACCATAGGTTTGTTAGATAGACTACCCCACCACCACGGGCTGTCTTTTCAAACGATGGAATAAGGTTGGTCATGGAGATCAAGATGAGGACCTTCGCCAACAGAGCCATCAAGTATATTGAGTACACAGTGGAACGAGCCCACGGTCAGGTCAACGTCTTCGGTGACAATGACTTGATCAATCTCAATCCCTATGACTTGATCGAGCTTTACGCATACATGACTCAATGACAGGATCAGGGTATACGATTTGGGATGCGAACAGAGCGATCGTGCAGACAATAGAGACCTTGGTGAAACATCGAGCGAAGAGTGACATTGAAATTGCTCTTCGGTTTGGCATTGACATACTTTCCTGCAATCCACCCGATGAAGACTTCCCTAGCCTGTAGGAGAAGAGGTCTGCCTCTATCCTTACTCAACCAGAACTGGGTCTGGTATATAAAAATGAGTTTGGCATGAAGAAATTTTTTAGGTTGACTGAGGCCTTCAAGTACTCAAATGAAACACTTGAATGGTTTCAGAAAGCCATCAGAGACAGGTTGGGCAGACCTCATGTGCCGATAGATGATGGACAGAAACTGATTCATGAGATATCTACAGTCATCCAATACAGAGGACTACTCATGCGCTTTTGGGAAATATCACAAGGGAGACCTTGAATGTACTCTGTTTTGTGTTTTGTCTTGTAAGTTCTTTCATTTCATTGTTGTCAAAATTCATCATTTTGTTCCAATGAAAATTTGGCAAAAGATGCTTTTCTTTAGAATAGCCTTTGTTCTTCACTTATACTTTGAATGTTCCTAGATTAGTTAATGTTTGTTCTTTAATTACTTAAGGGGAGATTGTTAGACCCCGTAAGTATTGTGCGTTAAGTAATGAAGACAAACAAGTGATGAAGAACCAGAAGGCCGATGGAAGACTTCAAGGAAAAATGACTAAGTCTGAAGAACAACCAGAGGGTCGATGAACTGACCAGAGATGCAATGGAAAGTGCATCTTCACAACCCCTCTGGGTACTAACACTTGGAGTTTTCTTCACCAGTTCAACCAAAAGCAAGCAATGAAGATATGAAGATAAAGATGAACTCATACCCCATGGAAGACAGTTGGAGATGACCAATCAACAGCTGGGTTGTACAAAGTTTATCTTGCTTTAATGTTTATCCAGTTTTAGATAAGCTTTATCTGTTAGTAGAAGATTAGCTAAATAGTCTCACTAGATAGTTATCTTCTTATTTAGATTACTAGTATAAATAGATGGTCAGGCCTATTGTAATCTAAGACACTTTTATGTTTTTCACATTGTTGAAATAAAGTGAAACATTTGACATACAATTTTATTCTTTGAATGTTCATACATTGTTCTTGAGTGTTCATCATTTTATTCATCCAAACACTATAATTTGGTTATTCCTAACTTAATTTTTAGTGTTATTGAGAGATCTGGGAACAACATTTGGTGACCGAATTTCTTTTCATTGAACAAAGCTTAGTTGGATTAGCTTGGTAATCAGTGTGTAAATCGATCACAGCACAAGCGCAATCAAGGGATTTGAAGAAATCATCCATAGACGTGTTAATCGGAAAGCAAGTTCATCTTCTTCGCCTGGATTGACAAAGAAGATTGGTTCGCTGCTTGACACTTGCTTTGCAGGTGTTGTAATTGATTTGGTGAGCGGTCTTCATAAATTGTCCACTCGATTCAAGTTAAATCGCTTAGGTGGTATTGGAGATTAAAGCTCAAGAAACTGAGAGAAGAAACAGGCCCCTTTCCTTCATACACTAATATTCCTTCATCTGGTTTCATCTTTAAATCACATGTTCATTTGATATTGGCATATGACTTGTATTTTGTTTTGATATTTGACAGTGTAAATTACTGTGATTGCGAAGTACATTTCATTCAAGTGATACCTTTTCACACAGGCTGCTTAAACAAGGTCTAGGTAATTTGGATACAGGCTTCTCCGATTTAATTTGTAACAGTGAAGAGAAACAATATTCAAGATTGTTTAATCGCACCTCTCTTTTTTGTCCACTTTCCATCTCAACCTAAAGCAAGAAAAGCTGTTGCTTTTCAAACCATTTGAGGATTTTAGTGACAAATTGATCCACGACAACACAACAACAGAGATTCTGGTCTCGTAGTCGGTGCTTGGTGGCATCACAAGTTAGCATAACCCAAATCCAAATGAATCATTAAAGATAACAGTGGAGTATAAGGGTATGGGTCAAACCTCTATTTAATAAATAGGCTAAAAGTTGTCCATAAGATTGATTGTTCAAATGTTGAATCTCCTATTTTTGCTGTTGTTGTTTAAGCAACAAATATTATCCAATATTGACAGATGTTGCATTACAATTATTATTGATTTTGAACAGATTCTGTGATATTGAAGCTTTCTTGAAGCTGTTGCTGTGGAGATTGCAGGTACAAGATTGACAACATACAGAGTGGAAAGCAGAGGGATATTGAGGCCAAAAACAGATTCATGTTTTCAAGCTGCTGGTGGTGAGGATAACTAACAAACGCAATAGCAGGCTTCTGTAGATTGTGACTAGGTTTCAGAGTTGTTTGTTTGAGAATTTGTATGGTTTGAAGGCTTGTGATGAGAATAAGGTGAAGGTTTATTACACTTGAGAACCACCGAGGAAGTTGATACTCCAGCCAAAGCGAAGGAGGAAAAGTGTGTTTGGACTTCATTAAATCGCCTGGAATTCACTCAAGGCAGTCAATTTCATTGCTTGGCATTTTTCACAGGTTTTTGGTTCTATAGCCCAACAAAAAGACTTGTATGAACAAGCTGTTATTCCATTTGTACATGAAGTTTTAGAAGGATTCAATTGCCCTATTTTTTCCTATGGACAGACAGGCACCTGGAATATAATGGGTTTTTGATTACTGCTGCCTTCACACAAACTTGAAGGAACAGATTGAAAAGATCAAGCAAGCTTGATTGGAATTTCAGCTACTACTCACAAATAGCCGGATATCTTAATAGTCTATTTTTTTTTTAATTTTTTGTAAATTGCTTGGCTTGACAGGTTTTGTAAATTGTTTGGCTTGTTGGGGGATGATGAGACTATATTGAGCCTTCTACTAAAGCTAGACATCATCCAGGGTCTGTATTCAGTGGTGAGGGAGGTTAGAAAAAGAAATTGCAAAGGAGCTTGTGTGTTTACAAAAGAATTGCTATCAATCTTGCTCAAGTTTTGAAATTGTCTGATTGTAAACAGAAATTGGGAATTATTTCTTAGCAATGTTGAGATTGTAAACAGAGATCTTTTGTCCGGTTTTGTTGTAACTCGGTCATAGGCACATTAGATATCTTGGGCTTGAATCTTTTTGAGTTTTTATTTTTTTTAGATTTTAATTTTTGGATCATTGTTTATCTGTTTTGGTCTGTGTTTTAACTGTTTGAGAAAATTTTGAATTGTTCTGCGTCGCATAAACTGTTTTAATCAGTCTTAACTGTATTTGACTGTTTTCAACAGTTTTTGACTGTTTTCAACAGTTTTTGACTGTTTTCAACAATTTTGACTGTTTTTCGTCGATTTTCTGATTTCTCATCAGTTTTTGTATTTTTTTGTTTGTGTGTTGAGCTTAACTGCTTTTGATTTCTTTTAGCTGATTTCATCGCATTTGATCCTAAATCAATCTATTTGAAAATGGCAGTTTCATTTGAGAGAGAGGATAAAGAATTGAGAGAGAGGATTGCTGAATTGGAAAAGAGAGTAGAGGACTATAAAGAAAAATATTTTAATATGTTTGATAAAAATTTTGCTGAAATTTTTTATCAAGGAGCTACAAAGTGAAAATAAAACCTTGAGAGAAAATTCTGAAAAGGTTTTATCTGATAAGACTTGAGAGTACTTTAGACAAAGTAAGGAAAGAATGTGAAGAAGAGTTGAAGACTTGGATTGATGCTAATAAGAAGTTATTCAACAAACTTCAAGATTTGCAAAAAGTGAGGAATTCTTCTCAGAAAGTTAATTCAGAGAGTGAGAACTTAACTGTAAAACTCAATAAATCTGAGAATGATTTATATGAGCTAAGGAATGAGTTTGAAAAAGAGAAGAAAAGAGTTTCTGAAAGAGAGAAAAAGTTTGATGCTGAACGCTTATCTTATGAGAATAAGATAAACTCTCTCGAGCTGAACGCAAAAATGCTGTTAAAGAAAATCTCGAATTTTGAGCAGTTGATCATCTTGAAACGTGCCAAGAATGATAAAGAAAAGAAAGACATCATAGAAGAGTGTCAGAGCCAAACTCAGAAATTATCAGACATCATTGCTCTAAAGCAGAAGACTTTAGATGAAGAGAAGAAGCAATTTGCTCTTGAGAAGATATATACTATAAAGAAACATACCGCTATTGCTAAAGAGCTTGCTAATAAGAAAAAATGGCTTGACATCGCTTCTGAGAATGATAAAAGCAGCTCAGATGAAGAGAGAAGAGAGTTTATAAATCAGAAGAAGAAGTTTGAAATGCTCAAGAAGGAGTTAGAAGGTAAACTTCTAGACACCACAAAGAAATTGTCTGATTTGAAGACTGACCTTGAAACTGAGCTGAAGATAAAAATAGAACTTAAAAATAAGTTTGATTTAGTTACTGTTGAAAGAGACCAACTTTTACAGAAAGTCAAAGACTTTTCTTGTGCTCAAAGCTCAATTGGTTCTCCTTCTTAGTGTAAAAGTAGCTTGTATGACTGTTCCAAATCGAACAGTTATTCAAGCAGCCCTAAATCAACTGTTTCTAAGAACTATTCTCGTTCTTCTACTTAGTATTATCAAGGGTATGTTATCAGATCACCCAATAATTCTTCTAAGGTTAAAAGCATTTGGGTTTGTAAATCTGAATCTGTTTCATCATGTACCCCTGTTGTTACTAATCATCTTCCTTGTTTTGTAAGATCTACTACTAAATTGATTCATCTTAGCAAGAGAAGATTCATGTGCTCCACATGAAAATCAACAGATTTTGTAAACAAGAAGACATCCAACAGATGAAGTACAAACAACAGATATTAGAAGGACTAGAAAGGTAAGAACATGTATGATTATAACAGTTGGTATGGATCATATTTTGTATCTGATCATCCTGTTCAAAGTGCTAAAAAGAAAACATCTAATAGAAATAGATGGTTTGGAAGTTACAACATACCCCAGCCCAATTCTAACAACATAGGATCCAAATTCATTTGGGGTACCAAAATTTATTTGATCTGATTTTGCAGGTGTGTCAATTTTGTGCTGATCAGAATATCATATAAGTGATACACTAATGCAGGGGAAATTGTAATATGTTCGAAACAAGGCTTCTGAACAATTCAGTTAAGGACCCGTGCTTTACAGAGTGTGGTTTCTAAACATCCTGTTTAGGACCCGTGCTAAACATGTTTTCTTATTTTTTTTTTTAATTTTTGAGCTGAATCAAAACATTTCTATAATCTAATTTCTAGGAGGAGTCTCTAGAAGTTCAATAAATATTTTTGGGAAGTGAATTCTTTTAAAAAACGAGTACATTTTCTGAAGAGGTATTTTTTGATATTTTACTTGCGTAATTTCTCATCGTAGATAATTCCAATACCTGTTTCAGCTATTCTTCAAAATGTTATTATCACGTCTCTTATATAAATCATTTTCGGTGAGAATACACTCGTTTGTAATCGAAGGTTGTTTTCTGATTTTTTTTATCTTCATTGATATATACTTCATATTTTTTAATCAGAATATGTAAACTTGTTCTTACAGATCTTCATTCATTTCTCTCGCATACCGAATAATCTGATTGTTGTCAAATCATTCCTTTATTGATTGTGCTTAAAGGCAAATTTCTTGATCAATTTTTATCTGATCATTGTACTTATTTGCAATAATATTTTTGATCAACTGTTTGTGATCAACTGTGTATAATGCTAAATTTTAGGAGGGACTAGGTGCTTATCAGAAATACCTCTATGGAATGTTAGAACCGACAAACCTACCCAAGAGGACAACCATATCTGAGTGATATTAAATACCAAAGGGTTTGTGTGCAGAGCTTAAAATGAAAAAGAGATGGGTAGTTGTTGTGAGCTAAAAGAATTGACGAGAGTTGTGTCAGGATTAAAATAACATAAGAATCCTGTTCCAAACTTTCAAAATCCGGGCATACCACACAATCTATTAGTTCTCAAATCTTTCGAGACTAATATTGAAAAAATGCAAAGCTCAGGCCAATTCTTGTCACAACCCCACCAGCTACTCATTTATCTCTCAACAGATAAGTGTTTCAATAACACTTGGGGACACAACTCACAATCTATCAATTTCTCATTCGGAGAAAGTTGATATTGAATCAGAAGGATATATGTTCCCCTTCAAGTCTTTTTGATCACTAATTGAGTTTGATAAATTTGTGTAGTCCACACGGTTTATCTTTTTTAGTCTAAACAGAAGCATCTGTTGCTTTATCTTTCTACACTACACATATTTTGCATTTTAAATGTTATTTTTCCAAAACATTCATAGATATGCTATTTTTAAAAGTCCTGGTGAGATGAGCCTCAAAAAGTCTCATATATACAGTACATCCGTTGAACTGAGTATATCTGTTATACTCACAGACCAACCTTTTTATAAGATTGAAAACAACTTCATACGTTGAAATTGGTTTTTATCTTCCCATTCCCTTAATCTGAAAAGATTAATTAAGTGAATTTAAAAAATCTACTTACAATGTCATGAATTGACGGCTTTCGTGGAAAATTTCATTCATTCTTATGTATGATGTAATGATTCTCATTTCATCATAAAGGGGGATTATGTAATAATGAATAAAATGGCCAATTCCGAACATTATAAGGGGAATTTGTTATAAAGATCAAGGGGGAGTAACATCAAAATTGGCAAAAGACTTAAAAAGGTGAATTTGTTATAAAGATCAAGGGGGAGTAACATCAAAATTGGCAAAAGACTCAAAAGGAATGCGACTGGAGATTATTACTGAAGATTATTCCGATGCTACAATATCTGAGAGTTGTTGAATGTGAAGATCAATTTTTACAACAGTTTGCTGATAAAGATTGCTTTTGAAGAGAAAGTGTGTTAAAGATCAATTTTGAAGATCGTTATTGTTTATGTTCAACATTGTCAAAGGAGAAGATCATCGCGGTTCTACATTCGAGGGGAGAATGTTAGAAGATCTTTCTCAAACAAATGATTGTCTGAAGATTTCGAGTTGAAGATTGTTTTGAAGAAGACATAGTGTGCTTAAAGGATCAAAGTTCAATCGAGACTCAAAGCGCGCAAATTCTTTCAAGTCTGAATACAAAGGGGGAGAAAGTTAGGACTGAATTTCAGTGTAAAATTGTATTCGTCTTGAAAGTTAATTTTGTCTATAATTGTATAAAAGTCATCGTGTTTGACTTTTCTTAGATAGTTTGACTTTGACTTTATAGTTTACTTGACCCTGTATAAAGGGCGAGCCTTTGTAATTTTTGTAGGATTCTCAATTGTAAAATCAATATATGTAAATAAAGATTGACCAAGATTGTGGTATTGACTTTCTCTCTCTCAACTCTCATGAACGTTCTTGAATGATTTATGAAGATTGCCATGGAAACCTTGAAGATTAATTGAAGACTGATTATTTGGGTTCTGCAGGGAGTTTTATTCTAAGTCTGAGAAATAACTACACAATATAACTCTGCAAAATATAATGCAGTGGATTTTCGTTGAAAGAAACATTTCAACAATCTGCTAAGTCTGATGAATGAGAGACAACTCGTAGAAGGTTAATTATTTACAGTTCTGTAGTAACTATGTGAAATGAACTTGAGAAAACATTTGGAATGTAAAAAATCACAGTTGTATATTAACAGAGTTAAGGGAATGAAAAAACTCTGCAAACCAACACTACAGCAGTGTCATAAATATGGAAAAAAAGTATGAGAATTGTTATCGTAAATGAGGAAAAGTATCATGATTGTTATTCCCATTAAAGTTGTTAGGATCGTATAACTCGGTTCTTGGTACTGAATACTTACTTGATTGATAGTGAGCAGCGGAAAGTATTATAATCAAACAAGCAGCAATTGGTATGAACACGATGAAGAACACTTGAATAACACAAAGAGAAAAGCTTCAAATGATTTTCAATTGATGAAAATATTGACAATTACAATACTGGAAGCACACAAAAATACAAAGGCCTATGCTGCTATTTATAAAGGCAAGTAACCGTTTTCTGACACGACCTAAATCAATTAAATCTAAGCCGTTCATCTAATACAGATTACAGACAAGATCATGTGAAAGCCACGAGCAGCTAATAAACCTAAGAAAAATGAGCTAAAGATAATCTACACAGAAGACATTTCTGCAGATCCTTTGTGAGATATCACAGAGGCTCTGCTGGATGAAACTTTGTAGCACACAGAGGAAATCTTCCAGAACCTCTGTGAGACACGACAGAGGTTCTGTCGTCTTTGA